>NC_090448.1:44269729-44578436 GCF_031143425.1 Pleurodeles waltl
TCTAAAATGCACACAGGTTTGCGCACTTCAGCAACCTGGCCCCAAACAGTCACGGGGGAAGTACTCTCATCATGGATGGTACTTAGCATGTAGATATCCCTCTTGTCTGAAAATTTCAAAGCTAGCAGCTCATCATTCCGCAAGGCACTGCACTGTCCCCTCTCAAGTTTTTTACAGACAACCTCCCTTGGATAGCCTTTCCGGTTACAACGAATTGTGCCACAAGCAACAGTGTCCACTGTAAGCAATTCCTTGAACAACTACACTCCAGTGTAGAAGTTATCTACATACAAATGGTGACTTTTGTTGAACAGTCGTCTACCTAGTTCCCACACAATTTTTTCTCAGCAACTCCAAAAGTGGGAGGACAACCAGGGGGGTCAATACTGGAATCCCTACCAGTGCAGACTCCGGAAATTAAACACATATCCTGTACTACTTTCAGACAGCATATACAATTTAATTCCATATCGTGCCCTCTTGCCAGGAATGTACTGCCTAAAAACCAAACGACCCTTGAAGAGGACCAAAGACTCGTCCACAGCTATTTCTTTGCCTGGAACATAGATCTCTGAAAACCGATCTACAAAATGATCAAGGACAGGCCTAATCTTAAAAAAGACGGTCAGAATCAGGGTGATCTCGTGGCAAGGCTAATGCATTGTCAATAAAATGCAGCATCCTCAGAAGAAGCAAATACCGATTACGACTCATGGTTGCAGGAAATATAGCTGTTGCCATCAAGGGACTAGTAGACCAATAAGAAGCCAGTGATGGCTTCCTTATCAACCCCATCAAAAGAGTCAAACCCAAAAACCTTTTCATTTCTTCCAAATTTGTGGGAATCCACTGGGTAGCTCTAGAGTGTGGCCTAAGTCTAGCAGCGTTGTCCCTCAAATACTGCTCCGTATTCAAATTAGTCTGCTCAACAATCTCTTCAAAAAACACATCATCCACAAATAAATCAACGAAATTGACAGGCAAAAAGTTCTCTGTATTGACTCTACACCCTGGCAGACCAGTAAAGGCAGGCAACTCTGTCTGCTCCATATTTGGGGCAACCCAGAGTTCAGGTCTTCTAACGTGAAACTTTTTAGCCCCAGGTTGCTGCACTAATGGCACATCAGTGTCCTCCTCTAAAACAGGCCCTTCATCTGCACTGAGTATGGCTTCCTCGTCAGAAGATTCCTCTCCGACAGAAACTTCATTGCCAGAATCTCTCACTTCCTTCTCTGCCTCAGATGCAGAGTCCGTCTCATAATCATGATCAGACAATGACTCAAAAAGCATACCAACCACTTGCTGAGCGGTCATCCTGCGGCTAGCCATGATCTTTCCTACAAAAATTAACTGGACAAATGCACCACCAACAACCAGCCCTGTGTAAGATAAGTAATAAAGTGTAGCTTTATTAGTAAGAGTTATAAACTCAAAAACTATACCGCTCACTTGTCTGAAAAAGCTTGAATCACCAGCAACTACTCTGCACAGACACAGCAATCACCAATGATATCCCACTAAAAAGAAAGAAAGAAAAAAAAGTTAGAAATAAGAGAACACAAATATCATTGTGCACAAATCTAAGGACGATTTCACACAAACCTGCATTTAGTACACCACCTACAAACATGTCATTCATGCATGGCAACAATACTCCTTTGGAGTAAATTGTTTTTACTTACCTAAAACATGCAACTATGCAAACCACAGGTCACCTACCGCCAAAACCGGAAAGGAGCCACAGCAAAGAAAGAAAAGCTTTGAACTAGAACAAAAAGGAGGAAAAATATTTATCACAAATGTAAATACTTCGCCAGTTGACAAACATCTCACCATCAAACATTTAGAAATTGGTGCCTAAGTGGATTCTGCCAGAGGGGCAGATGGGCCTACTAAAAAATAGGCCTATCTGCCCCAAGGAGAGCAGAAAATACCTTTAGTAGTGTGTCCCCACAGGGAGCGACCCTTGCCCAAGGGGCCACCACCCAAATAAAAAAAAAACACACACACTATCCCTGGTACCTAAGTGGCTCCTGCCCCCTTGGGGACAATGGGCTTAAAAAAAAAAGAGGCACATCTGCCCCCAAGGGGGGCAGAAATGGCCTTGGTACACGTGCCCCCAAAAGGGGGCGACCCTTGCCCAAGGGGCCACCCCCCCATCCACTAACACACACTATCCCTGGTGTCTAAGTGGCTTCTGCCCTCCTTGGGGGCAGATGGGCCTAAAATAAATAGGCCCATCTGCCCCCCTTGGGGGAAGAAATGGCCAACAGTTCAATGCCCCCCTTGTGGGGGCGCCCCTTGCCCAAGGGGACGACCCCCACATAAATAAACATATAAAAATAAATCCCTGGAGTTCTAGTGGTGGGGGGCAGAAATGGCCTTGGTACACGTGCCCGCAAAGGGGGGAGACCCTTGCCCAAGAGGCCGCTCCCCAACACAAAACATTGCCACAATAAATAAATAAATAAATCCCTGGCGTCTAGTGGGCATTCCTGCTGCCCGATCACAATGCGATTGGGCAGCAGGAATGCTCAAAGAGAAAATCCTTTCCTTTCCCCCGGTGCCTCTTTGTTTACAACCCCACCTGCTGGAGGAGAAACAAACCTGTTCTCCCTTGATCGCACTTGAAGCAAATGGCTTCCAGTGCGACCGGCACTGTGTAATGATGTCAGCGCGTGATCGCGCGCTGACGTAATTACGGGGGAGGGTGAGGGTAGGGCTTCCCCTTCCATCTCTGCCTAACCCCTAGCGCTCCCTCCGGGCTCTGGGCCAAGGACGTAATGGTTACGTCCTCAGCACAGGAGCACTGTGCCGCAGGACGTACCCATTATGTCCGCGGCACAGAAGCGGTTAACTGGAGGAAGAGACACCCCATCCCTGCAAGCCAGGTTGCATTTGTCAATGTCAGTTTTGGTGCTCAGAAATTCAGTTTTTAAAGGATTCAGTTTAAGAAATCGTGCTGATTATGAGATCAGTCCAACCATCAGGGAACGAGAGGTGAAAAGAGACCCTGTCTGTGGAACTTAGTTTAAATACCAGTTGGATATATTCATTGTAAATGTATAACTGTACTTGTTAATATACAGCAAGATGTTTAAGACCAACATCTAATATTTAATAATAGAGGGGAAAGTACAGAAATATGAAGAACCTGAAATGGCACTGTCTTGATCGGTGGCAGAAAAACTGCTTGGGGTGATCTGCCAAAAATGAATCGTCCCATTTTAGTGCAAGAGTTTTCAGGCCCATATCTTTCAACCAGGAAAGCAATAATTGTTCAGTGGTTTGAAAGACTGCAGAAACGATGAAAAGGAAGACAGTCTCTCCTAAGCCATTATCCACTAGCATGTGGAGGTCTTCCTGGGCAGAAGTCCCTAACAGCTCTTTTGCAGTTGCCAGATCTGAAGCTTGATTAAGGCAAAAAAAATAATAGTCTAAATAAAGGTGTGCATCTGTGACTACTACTTTTCCCAAATGTTTCCCAAGCTACAGTAACAGGGATACTGGATATAAGTTGTTAGGGTCTTTGCAGACAGTGAATACTGCGAAGGTGCTGATGCACCCTGTGCTCTACAGCATTGCTGCTGGCTCGATTACGAGCCGGAGATAATGCCGTAGGCTATTTCCCACTAGGCCAGCGGGCGGAAACTCAGGTTTCCACCTGCTGATATAGCGGGAAACTCTTAATGTGTCCGGTGGGAAGTAGCTAGTGTGGTGGCAACCTCCCCGTCCGAAGTTCGGCGGAATGTGAAAACTGTCCACCGACCTCCTAATCAGGCCCTATATGTGAAGTGAGCAGCAGACCCATTTAGTTCATTATGGAAGCTGGACAGATATTGGCCTGACTTTATTGGAGAAAAAATCTTTACTACTTATGCCTCTGACGTTTGCAAAGTGGGTGAGTTTGTTACGATTTTGCCCCAACACTGGTGTTGATTGTGATTGATCATTCTAGCAAAGAACTGACGCAGAGCAGAGTTTTTTCTTGCACGTGGCTCGCCAATGTTAAGTTGGTGAGTGAGAGAAATCTCTATGTTAGCGAGTGCAAATGAGATTTCTAAATGCAGGCGGCCACATTGAGAAAGATGTTGCTCGTGCTGATGTAGCCGTAGATTTTCTACTCGAGTGGCAGAAAGAAGTTACCACCCTCTGGTGTCCCGCGTGACACAGTTTGTGCTGATTTTACAGAGCAGGTGAAACTCCTGGCACTGAAAATCTGCGTGAGCATTGCAAATCACCCAAATTCTGCCGCTTGCGGAACTCCACATAGAGCAGCAGAGTTTTTTCAGCACTTTGCGGAGTTCCGCGTAGCAGAACTCCATGTACTTCTCCCAGGCCTATTTGTTACACTGAGCTTGCAAGGGCTGGAATTGGTTATGTGTTAGAAAGGGTTCCAATTTTACAATAGACCTGAAGATGTCTGACAGTGTGTTGGTTGCTAACATATTGAGGGTGGAATAGTAGTTTAGCCAAAATAATATGTTGTTTGCATGGGACTACTGCCATGATAGAAAGTTGACCACCATTTCCTTTCTGGTTTTCTGGGTTCTTTAGTGCATAATGTTTTTTAAGTATCTGTGGGACTAAATGGGTAATGCGTAGAAATTTGTTAGATTATGATTAAAAGCTGCTAAAGCACAATCTATGACATTTGGGCTGACTGTAATGGGGTTAGAGGCAGAGATAGATGTAATAGCTTGCTCCATGGACAGAAAAGGCTCTCCTGCGCCTGTCTGTTATGACTCTCCTTGCACTAGTTTTAATGTTTTGGGGGTTTTGAGTGAGGAAGGGACTCTGCAGTGGTCTGACGATGGTAACAATACACAAGGGTCTGTGATGCATTGTAGGTCAGAGGAAGCAAAAATAACATGTGGTAAGGTTCTGTATTATGAGTGAATTCTCTGCTCATTAGGATTAGATTTTAAATCTGGAGGTCCTTTAAAAAGTGATAATCAACACCAATCAGGCTTTTTAGATTATAGCTGAAGTCACCCTGAACAAGGGCACGATCATTATTGATGATGAAGCTCTCTGTATATTCTATAATAGAAGTCAAGACTGAGGCAGAGGATTGTGGAAGGTTATAAAATGAAAGCATTATTGTCATGTACCCAGTTTTGCATTTACAGGCAGCAGCTTCAATTTGAAACGTTCTTTGAAAAAGTGTTAGCTTAATATTGATGTTCTTCTCAATAATGGCTACCCCACCTTTGAGATTATTAGAATGAGCAACTCTCAGCGCCAAGATGCCTCTGAGCAGTGGCACGCTTTGCAAATTTCATTTCAGGATCTAGTAGATATCTAATAATAATAGTACAAGCAGTGTGTGATCTGAAATTTCCTGTAACCAAGACTCAGGCAGCAGAGGTCAAGATTATGAGATTCACTGAAATCAGCAGTCTGAATGCGATGTTTCATGGCTGATCTCACATCACATAACAGAGGTCTAGATGTACAAAGCCTTTTTACAGTTGCAAATGGCCCGATTAGCAGAATCGAGGTATTTGCGAATGAAAAAAGGCTTTTTTTATAATGTATCAAACCCAACTTGTGATTCGGTAACCAATTATCGGAACACAATTTGGGTTTGTGACCTGATAACGATCGGTATTGGGAAGAGGCATGTTTAGGGCACTTTTCCAAATACCAAACTATAGTAGTATGTACTAGTGTTTGCGACTGAAATGCGGCTGTAAGCCATTTGTACTTTACCCCCAATTCGAAGTGGATGGTAACCCATTTGCAAATGGGAAGGAGTCCCTTTGGAACACCTTTCCCATAATCTCAGAATGTTTAAAATAATAATTTTTAAGAGCAGGCAGTAGTCGCACGGACCACTGCCTGCTCTTAAAATATAAAAATGAAACATTTCATTTTTTATTTTCAAATGCATCCCGATTTCCTTTAAGGAAAACGTGCTGCACTAAAAAAAAATATTGCTTTATTTAAAAATAATCACAGACATGGTGGTCTGCAGCAGGCCACCAAACCTAGTGACATTGAATCCTAGTGGGTGACAAATTGTGACCTACTGTGTCAATATTCATGAGGAAGGGTGGATTGCGATCCACTATGACTCAGTAATTTGCAAAATGAGTACATAGGTTTCTTCGCAGTTTACCACACTGGTTGCAAAATTAGTGGTTGTGAGTGGTTAAACATCGGCTTTCCAGACACAGAACCACGGAGTCGCTGGCAGGTCTAACTCTGCGCCTCCCTCAATTTCCAGAAGCCGGAGCGACCGTCGCTTAAGTCACAGACTCTTACAAGGCTATGCACTGTGTGTTTGAGCGCCTTCGGTCCTAGCGGGATTGGATGAGGCCCACTACATTCTGCGCCGACGGCTCCCGCCTTGGCTCCGATGGGATCTCATGAATCCGGTTCGGGATCCGGATCGGCGCCAGTCATACCAACGTGACCTTCTCTGGCACCAGACCAGATGCTGCCGCTTACGGTGCTGCCGGCGCCTACCGCCAGTACCAGACCCATTCTGATCCCAGACAATCTGGAGCTGGAACGGCGTCGCAGGACACTAACTCTGGCGCTGACAGCACCCATGGGTTCCAAATCGTTGCCTGCGCATTATTTTCAAAAGCAGGGCACAGGGAAGATTATGAAGGGTCACTGGACCCTTCAGAATGCTAGTTAGAGCCTACTTCACTGGAATGGAATGAGGAAAGAGGAGATGCCAGTGGTCTGGATACACCTACAGATTCTGGCTTGCTCTCTCTCACCCTACTGTTGCTATGGAAGAGGGAGCTTCTTATGCACTGTTGGTGCAGAGAGCAGCGGAGGTCCTTGGCCTCAAACTGCCCTCAGTGGATGTCAGACTAACCTCTTGACAGAAGTGCTTCAGCCTGGGGCTTCTTCTTCTGAACCCCTTTTGCCCTTTAATAAGACACTTAGGGCCTGATTACAACTTTGGAGGACGGTGTTAATCCGTCCCAAATGTGACGGATATACCACCTACAGTATTACGAGTCCATTATATCTTATGGAACTCGTAATACGGTAGGTGGTATATCCGTCTCATTTGGGACGGATTAACACCGTCCTCCAAAGTTGTAATCAGGCCCTTACTGATATGCTGCTGGGAACCTGGTCCAAGCCCACCACAGGGACTCCTGTGAACAAGACAATTGCCCCCCACCATTGCCCTGCACTGGGTGACCATAGTTTTGTCAGCCAACACCCCACCTCTGAGAGCTTGGTAGTCCACGCCTCAACTTACCATGGCGCGTCCCCCTCTACTCCCCCAGACAGGAAATCCAAGAGGCTGCACCAACTTGGGAAGTACATTTTTTCTTCCAGCAGCCTGGCACTGAGGTTGGTGAACACTTCATGTTTATTGGGCTGTTTCTCGCACACCTTATTTGGTTGCGCAAGTGCTGCAACAGGCCCTGGAGGAGGCCCGGCCATCCTCTTCCAAGCAGTGAAAGATGGGAGGGACACAGCAAAGGTATGGTCTGGACATGACTGACTCGCTGGACAGAGTGGTTTCATCAATGATGGCCTGACAGAGCCACGCCTGGATGGGAACATCTGGCTTTTCAGGGGATGTAGAAGTAAACCTTATGGACATATCCTTTGAGCGAACTCACTAGCTTGGCAAGAAAGCAGACACGGTGCTGGAGTGCTTTAAGGACTCTTGGGCTATAACCAAGTTCTTGGGCCTCTCGGCAAACCCCCATCCACAACCTGCTTTTTGCCCCTTACGTGGGTACGGAAGGGGCGTGCAGGTGCGCCAGCCATAATGCCAGCCACCGTCCTATGCAAACTCCTCAAGCTATATGAGGACATGGGTGCAGTGCCTTCAGACCTAGAGGGTCTAGAAGCCAGAAGTCATCAGCCACCCAGCCCCTGGCAGCTGCAGCCTCCAAGCCCTCCTAGTTTGATTCTGCAGGACCATACTGGTCCAGCTGGAGGGAGAATCCAACATCTTCTCCTCCTCTGACAGTCAGTTACATCGAGCACATGGGCCTTGCAGACCATTCAGAAAGGCTACTCCCTCCCTTTCCAATCCATTCCTCCCCCAATTCCGACAATCACATGAACGGCTGGCGGAGGATCACATGACTTTGTTCCAAGAGGAAGTTATGGCTATCTTGGGAAAGAAAGCTATAGAAAGGGTTCCATTGTCAGAAGTAGGCAGTGGTTGTTATTCCTGCTACTTTCTGATGCATTCGCCCTATTTTAGAAATATGGACCGTCAATCTCTTCGTCAAGAAGGAGAAATTCAAAATGCTCACTTTGGCTCAGGTCTTGCCTGCCCTAGACCAAGGAGACTGGATGGTGGCATTGGACCAGCAGGATGCATATTTCCACATCCCCATCGTGCCTGCCCACAGGCGTTACCTGCGGTTCAAGGTAGGTTACAGGCATTTTCAGCTCACCGTGCTTCCTTTGGCCTTACCAGTGCCCTTCAGGTGTTGGTGATGGGGGTAGCTGCAGTTCATCTGAGCAGGTTAAGGAGTTTAATCTTCCCCTACCTCAACGACTAGCTGTGGAAGGTGAGCTTGCCCCAGGCTGTTGTCTTCCACCTCCAGACTAAGCGAACCTCCTGCATTCACTGGGGTTTACTATAAACATGCCGAAGTCACACCTGACTCCTTCTAAGATGCTTTCTTTCATCAGGGCAGTTCTGGACACTGTGCAGTTTTGGGCTTATCCTCCCAAGCAGTGAGTCCAGGATATGCAGGTTATGGTACTGATGTTTTGGCCTCTGTACTGGATTTTGGTGGGACTAACTCTGAGGCTTCTGGGTCTCATGGCCTCCTGTATCCTGCCGGTGCATCATGCCAGATGGCATAAGCAGGGTCTGCAGTGGACTTGAAGTTCCAGTGGGTGCAACATCAGGGGAATCTCTACAACATGGTCCAGATCTTGTAGGAACTGCAAAACACCTGCAGTGGTGGCTTATGAACCGCAAATGGGTCAAAGGCAGACTCCTCTCCCTTCCCCAACCAGATTCACAGCAATTTTCCACGTTAGGGTTTCCAAGCTGGCAATAGCTCAGCAATGCTTTTCGTCACAAGTGAGTTCAGGCCTCCTGTATGCGTTTCCACCCCCTACCACTTCTGTACAGAGTTCTTAAAAACATCAAGAACGAACGGGCCCAAGTAATTGTTGTGGCTCTGGACTGGGAACAGAGAGTCTGGTATCCAAACCTCTTGAAAATGAGCATTGATCCTCTGATCAGTCTGCCCCTTTGGGAGGATTTTCTGTGCCAGCACGGGAGGGTCTTCTACCTGAACCTGTCAACTCTATGTCTTCATGCGTGAAGATTGAGCAGCGACAGCTGACAGCCTTCGAGCTTCCTGCCAAAGTCTGTAATTTTCTTCTAACAGCCAGGTGTTCATCCACAGAAATGGTATACGCCTGCCGTTAGCAAACATTTTTTAAATATTGCACAGAGCAGTCTATAGATCCTCTTTCTGCTTCTCTATCTGATGTTCTTATTTTCATTCTGTATCTTGCCCAACAGGGCTCTGCTCTGGGCACTCTTGTCTGCTCTTTCCCCCTTTTCTGGGGTTGCCTTACCAACCCTCTTTTTTTTAAGTCCCCTATTGTAAATAGGTTTCCTAAAGGGCTTTTACATGTGTTTCCATCTTTGCCCTTCATTATGCCTCAGTGGGACTTGAACCTGGTTCTTACATTCCTGATGTGTGCTCCTTTTGAGCTATTTCATAATTGTCCCCTCAGGCGGCTCACTATCAAAACAGCCTTTCTTGTGGCCATAACATATGCCCAGAGGGTGAGTGAGCTGTAGGCTTTGCATTCCAAACCTCAATATCTCACAGTGTTTCCTGATAAAGTGGTGCTTCACACCTGTGCCTCTTTCCTTCCAAAGGTGGTGACCCCATTTAATTTGGGGCAGACTGTCACCCTGCTCACCTTCTTTACTCCCCAACATCATTTTAAGGAAGAGGAGCAAGTCCACCGACTGGACCCAAAAAGAGTGTTGTTGTTCCACCTTGACTGCACAAAAGAGTTCCAGGTGGACGATTAACTTTTTGTGGACTATGTGGGAGCAAAGAAAAGGTCAGGCAGTGGAGAAACGAACCATTTCACGCTGGGTCATTCTCTGAATAATAATCTGCTATGCACAAAAGTAGCCTTCAGAGGGCTTGAGGGCCCATTCCACCAGGGGTAAAGCTGTGACCACAACGTTGGCACATGATGGCCCAGTCCTGGACATTTGTCAGGCAGCAATGTGCGCAGCACTGCACACATTTGCAAAACATTACTGCTTAGACAGTCAGGTCCACAGATACCGGCATTTTGCCCGTACGGTCCAGCAGGAGTTCCTAGTGTAGGAAAATTTGTCTGCAGCCCACTGCAAGGATGGTATTTCTTGGATATCTACTCAAAGGTAAGGAAAATGCAGCTAGATGTTTCTATCAGATGATCAAGTTACTTAGCTTCGTTAACACATTATCTGGTAGAGACTGTATCTAGCTGCAGATTCCTTACACTCATGCATGCCTCTGCGCTCTTATGACTCATTTGCTAGGGTTAGGGTGATCCCTTACAACGCCATAATCTGGACACACAATTGTCAGTTAATTTCATTGCTCTGCACTCCGGGCATGGAAAGTTGTGAAAAAAGTAACTGATGTCTGGGTGCCTGGGTGGCGCCTCTATAGGTGACCGCTACATCACATCATATGCCAGTGACGCCACATGGAACCGAATGAACCCACATGCGCTTGCATGGGTACTGTTCAAGCAAAAGTTTCCAGATCCAGTCTGACGCCTGGGAAATTCAAAAGTAAGGAATCTGCAGCTAGATATAGGCCCTCATTATAACTTTGGTGGGCGTATGGCCGCCAATGCGGCCGCACTCCTGCGGTGGCCATTTGGAGATCACCGCTGGGCCGGCGGGTGGAAACCTAGTTTCTGCCCGCTGGCCCAGCAGGGATCTCGGCCGCATCCCGGGAGCCAGCTCCAAATTTGCTATGCAGACAGTGAAAAGCTCCATGGGGCCCTGCACTGCCTATGCCAGAAGCTATGTGGTCAGAGGCATGGGCAGTGCAGGGCCCCCCAGGGCCCCACGACTCCCCTTTCCGCCAGCCTTTTCATGGTGGTTCATACCGCCATGAAAAGGCTGGCGGGAGGGGGACTCGTAATCCCCTGGGCCACACTGCAAGCATCGTGGCCCTGGGGGATTACAACCGCCGGGACCAATGTGGCGGGAAACCGCCGGTCCCGGTGGTGCGACCGCGGCGCTTCCTCCGCGGTCGTAATCCCATGGGAAGCACCGCCAGCCTGTTGGCGGTGCTTCCGTCGAAACAGCCCTGGCAGTCGCCATGGTTGTAATGAGGGCCATAGTTTCTACCAGATAATGCGTTAGCAAAGGTAAGTACCTTGTTCTTTGAAACTGGTTGTATTTACGTCTAGCACATACTCTTCAGATTGTTTATGGAAGACGATGTAGTCTAGTTAAGTATGAAGAGAGTTTGTACCGAGGAACTTATTCACATACATTATCAAATTTTAGAGATCTTTTGGCAGCATCAGAAAGAATATCATATGGAGGAAACAGCATGAGTAATTCATTGGTGCTATGGATAAACAGAATTACAATACTATCTACATCACCATCAAGTTTCATGGTCCTTTGAAAACTCGGACTATGGGTGCAGCATCTATGAATTTTGGACGGGTGAGAATAAGAAGGTTCTGCATGTCTTTCGGAGAAAAGCATGTGGCTGGCTAGCAGGAAAGGTAAAAAGAGTTTGCACTGAATGAGCTTTTCACAAAGATAAATTGTAAGAGCTGAAAAAGGAACAAGCATTAGCATAGCCAACAGAGCTTGCCTTTGGGACCTTATAAGTAGTATATTAAACCTTTGTCAGAAATAAACTGTGCTTGTACATTCCTTCATACATGTGGCATTAGACTGTGATGGTCAGAACATCCCATAGAGCAGGGGTCTTCAAACTGGAGGGCGGACCCCCAAAGGGGGCCTCAAGGGATCCGTGGGGGGTGGGGGACCGCCAGGCTCTGGCCCAAAGCTGTATTATGCAGATGACAATGCTTTGTTTTAAGT
Organism: Pleurodeles waltl; assembly: GCF_031143425.1. Lineage (NCBI taxonomy): Eukaryota > Metazoa > Chordata > Amphibia > Caudata > Salamandridae > Pleurodeles > Pleurodeles waltl. Next base: position 44,281,785 of record NC_090448.1, read on the forward strand.
AGAAAATAAATGATCACATTTTTAAAATAGTAACAGAACTTAACTGCAATGTTTCAATAAGTCTAGACATATTTAAACGTTGCCAACTTAGTAGAATAATTGTGAAAAAATTCTGAGAAGGTGGGGCGGCATTAAAAAGTTTGAAGTCCACTGCCCTAGAGGGCACCACAATAAAAATAGCATTCGGAAGTAACAAGGTCACGTAACCATATAGTCAGCCCCTAGAGGGATAACCACATGAAAAGAGAAGGGCATAGAGCATTGCAGTGTAACCATATATTCAGGCCCTAGTAGTCATTGTGCATTACACATTTTCAAGCCCAGCAGGCCTGTTAGAATATTATTACAAACAAGGCCCTTAGATCACAAACTACTCCCAGTTGTAAAGCAAAAGATCCAGCTATGAGAGAGCTTAAAAAGACATTGAATAGTGGGACAGGTTATGAGGTTATGATTTTGTCTCTCCCCTCCCTAGCGTGGGGACCCAGAAGATGAGGTGCACAGAAAGTGCATGTTGTGCTGAACATCATAGTGGTGGTCCCATTGTTGTAGGATCACCACAGGATGAGTTATGGGCAAAAATGTTTTGTAAAATGAGTGCCCCGCAAAGCATTATGGGGGAGTTTCCCGAGTGCAGTAAATATTGTAGTATCGGCATTCCCGCTGTGCCAGGAAGCGCTGTGCCAGGAAGAGCTGCCTTGAGGGTTTCCCATGTGTTTTTTGTATTTAAAAGGCACCAGTTTGTTTATTTTTCAACTGCTAAACTTGGGAAGAATTTAGGAATGGGGCTGCAAATGTATCTGGTGCTCATATAAAGTGCTCCAATCTTCCGGTCGAGTGTGCCCTATATAAATAAATAAAAAAGAATCCCTCATCAGCTTTGTTGGGTGCAGACACGGCAAAGAAACAGCAAGGTGCCAGACGAAGAAGCAACATACCACGATAGCGAAGTAGAGAGACAAAATAAAAAATTGTGTGCCGACACTAAGGAATACCCCGCGGTCATGCAATAATCCAAGTGACCGGGTTAGTCTCCAGGGCAGTAACAAAACAGCCTCAAGGCAGGACAAACCTAAAGCATTTACCTAACCAAAGGCATTTTTAAAGGGAGGCCAAGGAACGAATTAAAGTAATGGGCATGTGGTGTGCGTGGTGAAAGCCCACAGAAGTAGATTACAGCATGTCGAGAGACAGCGAATGCCTATGCGCTGCCTATGATCGGCCGAAAAACTAGCCGCAAATCATTTTTGAGACTAACAAGCAAGCAGTGTACTCCTCACCCACCTGATTCACTCAATACATAACCAATGTGATTTCACAACAGCCAGTTTTTTAACCACACTGTGGAACAGCTGTCATGAGTACATTGAGTGCCACAACGTGACACAAAGGGAGCACAAACATACACCCCATCATATAGCACAGTAAATGGGAATTCGGGAAAGTGAACACCTGACAGTCCGACAGGAAGTATAAGAAGAGTTTGAACTTTGCACCTTCCCCGTGTTCGGATCCAGCCATGCCCCTTCATGGCCCTCCCAGATCTAGAATCCTGGAACCGGGCCTGGATAGCAGTAGGGTTCTTCTCGCTGTGTTTCCTGATAAAGTTGTGCTTCTCACCTGTGCCTCTTACCTCCCAAATATGATGATGAAAAAACGGTGTAGATGAAAATACACCCTTTATGTAACACGGATGGGCAAAAACGCTGTCACGATGACTCATCGCCTCATACTACAACTTCCAGAACATGAAAATGAGAATTCTGTGTATTCTACCCTTGAAGCCACTGGAAGATTCCTCGAGAGTAACACACACAAAAGCACTTAATACATGAACATACAAATAGATCCTAACAAATATGCACACAAAACGTACACCATATGCCTTTCCAATCCAGCATTGTATACAGAAAGCAGATTTAGGGCAGCATGATTTATGTTCCAGAAAATAAGGAGCATTGCGTTTGCCCATTGTCAATGGAACGCAATTCATTTATTCTACCGGCACTAATCAGAACAGGGGGAAATTATACAATCCAAAGAACTGCTAGCAGCAAGCATCCTCCTCTTTGAATGTATCCATTATGTAAGTATTATTCACTGTTTATTTCAAATGAGCCTTTTGAACAGTGTGTACATAACCATTTTGTCTTGACCCAAATGAATGGTTTCTTTTATGAGTAGCATTGTCTGGTGGTTTGAAGTACACAAATGACATTTAGCATCCATATTTTAATCACGAGACACATCATAACTCTTCTCCAATAACTGTTTTAATTTAAAACCTCATGATTCATGAACTCTCTTCGTTTTCTCTCTTCAGCGCTCCATTCTTTGTCCTTTATGCATTGATGCTTGTGCTGACGTGCAGGAACTTGGCTGTTCCTTGACTATCTTTCTTTTTTCAAGTTCTTTTTATTGATGTATTTTATTGGTACAGTATGGCATGGCAGGATGATGACATAACATATTGATCATAATTATCATGAGGCAACATAAGCACTTAGAACAGTGAATGTGTAGGGCCCCTTCCAGGTTTTAGTAGGGAGGTTATGAAGGATTTCCTGGGTGTGGGAGATAGTGCCTTACTGTACATATCAGTGAGTCTTGGAGCCAGGTGGGCCAGAAAACGGTTGTAGTACTCAACGGGCAGACCTTCCATGTCTGGTGACTTATTGTGGGCTAAGTCAGGGATGGCCTTCTTCACCGCGGCCACGGAGAGGGGAGAGTCTAGTTGCTCCTGCTCTAGCGCTGAGGTACTAGGGAGGGAGCTATGAATAAGCTTGCTGCTGTTGAACATTCCGTTGGACATGTGCAATATAAAACAGAATGAAAGGTATGGAAATCTTGGAGGATACTGTGTTGGGTACGGAAGGAAAGGCCCTGAGCTGGAAAAATCTCAGTGATTGAGGGTATGGTGACCTCCTGGCACGCTAGCCATGCCAGGAAGCAGACCAGCTTATCGCATCCCAGGCTGCATAGGCTGCAAAGTTCTAGTAGCGGAGACGCCCAATAAGGGCAGTGTGCCTAGTTTTGGTGTTGGTGAAGGTCGATTGGGCTTCTGCATCGTGCTGTGCCCAACGCTCCAGCTCCGTCAGGCCTGACTCAGTCCGGGTCAGGTCTTTCTCAAATTTCCGACGCACTCACAATACATTTTGAATGCACACCCCGCCTGACAACTTTAAAGGCATCCCTTTCCTTGGTTCGTGTGGTGTCTGTGGCATGCTTCTCTGCAAAATAATGTCTGATGCGTTTGAGTTGGGCATCCCTGAAACTAAGACCCCGGGGTAGTCGCTAGGTGGTGACTGGGGTGGGTGGTGCACTTTGCTCCATATCCATGACATGTGCTTCATGATCAGAGATGATATGCCGTCGGTAGTCTGAGTGAGCTGAGGAGGATAATGGAGGTGCAGATGAAGCGATCAGTGCAGACATGTAGGTCATGGGGAGATGGGTAGTGTGAGTACTGCTTGGGAGTTGGATGGTGAGCCCTCCAAGCATCTAACAAGGACCAACATCTGGCCCAATGTGCAAATTGTGCAGAGTGGAAGTGAGTGGACCCTTTCAGGAGGGGTGGATCAGACCTGTCAAGGTGGACATTTAGTACACTATTATAGTCCCCACCAGGTAGCCAGGGGATGTCTGCTCATTGCTCTCGGATCCTGGACAGAGTGGCCCAGAAACAAGTCTGGTTTGTATTCTGGGTGTATATACTACCCAGGGGTACAGCGAAGGCATACCCCCTTACTCTCTGCAACTGTTATGAGTGGTTGGAAGGGCGTGCCTGGGCGTATCCAAATTAGAGCTCCTTGGGCATGTGTGGAATATGTTGTGCCATAGATCGATCCCGGCCGCCACTTCCGTAACCATTGTAGTTCGACCCTGGTAAGGTGTGTTTCCTGTACAGAATACGCATGCATGGACTGTCACTTTAGATAAGAGTATATTGAATAGTGGTGACGTACTGTGTGCATGCTCCTGTTGTTTAGGCTGAGGAACAGTGTCTGAGGACGGTGTGTCATCTAATAGAGGTAGGACAGTGCAGACAAGAGGATTTCTGATGGATACAGCTACCTGTGGATTCCTCACCTTGTGAATTCTCCCAGTGCGCCAGCATTCAATGGAAAATTATCTTCCTAGCTCTCCACATCGACGAGGAAATCACAATTGCACGGCTCTGCACGGGACTCCGTCTGACGTCACGTGGCAATAAGAGGTCCACGCCGGCGAACTGACGTCAATTCCCTTTTTTCCGTGCCTTTGACGTTAACGATCTTCTCCTAGCTCTGGGTGAGCTACTGTTTCGAAGATGTCTCTTTGTCTCTAGTTACAATGTCTCCTCCTAGAAAGTCAGAGTTTAAACATTGTGAGTGTGGGGTTCGTATGTCAGTCAAGGACCCTCACAATGACTGCTTATGGTGTCTAAGTTCGGAGCATGACATGGAGGAGTGTGTGTCCTGCCAAAGGATGAATCTGAAGGCGCTGAAGGAGAGAGAAGCCAAACTCTTTCTGGCTAAGGTGAAGAAAGGACACAGAAGTCATCGGAGATCGTCTTCCCATAACTCATCAAAGAAGCATAAGAAGCGGCGTCGACAGGACTCTTGGCGTCGTTCTGCTACAGGTCGTTCACGATCCAGGTCTCAATCTAGACGGCGTCGTGCAACATGGGAAGTTAGTCCTACGATGACCCCACAGCCTCAAAGTTCTCAGGCTTCTCTGGCGCCAATGGTCTTTGAGGTGGTTGCACCCCAAGAGAGCCTTCACTTTTCGCCTAGGGTGCAGGCTTCTGATGCCCAGTTGCCCCAATTGCCGCAGGAAAATCAGCGGTATCCTGCCTTCCTTGCTCCGGGAGCAGATCCGGCGGCATTTTTGAATGCCATGACCAACATGTTTAATGCTATGGCCCCTGCTGGTGCACCGGCTGGTCTCACGGGTCCTTTGGCATTCTCCTTGGGCTCTGCGGCTCCATATAAGTCGGCACTGTTTATGCATTTTTATCCGGCTGAGGGTGCCAGTTCGGCGCCAATGACATCGCCTCATAGGCCTACGGCGCTGATGACATCGCCTCATACACAGTCGACCCCAGTGACAGGACCTCATGTGTCCACGGCGCCGATGGGATCAGCTCCGGCACCGGATGGATCCTGATTGGATCATAGTGTGTCTCCTTCTTCTCCTGGTCCACGTCTATCGGTCCTGAAGCCAGTGCCGTCGATGTCGGCTAACTCTATGTCGACGCCGAGGTTGGAGGCCAGGTTGAGGTCACGGAGGAGAGCACTGAGGCTCTTAGAAGAACAGGAGTACCAGAGACAGCTGATGGAAGAAGGAGAGATTGCTGAGCCCTTGGGGGAATATCAGGGCCTAGACTCAGCTAGTGGGCTGGACACTTCCCCTGAGTGGGATCTTTCATCTCCAGGGGAGTTAACAGAGGAAGCGGCCTCCTTCTATTCTGTGGTCAGGAAGGCGGCAAATTTCTTGGACCTTTATTGCCGGCTGCTGAGGTTAAAACAAACATTTTGACCGAGGTCCTGCATCCTTCTTCGGCTTCAGCAGAACCCTTGCTTCCATTTAATGATGCTCTTATGGAGCCTATATTGCAGGTTTGGAGGAAGCCTGTGACATTGCCAGCTGTAATCAGATCTGTTGCAAGACGATACAGGGTGGCTCCTGGGGATCCGGGATTTTTATCACAGCATCCGACTCCAGAGAGTTCAGTGATCCAGGCCTCATGTTCGGCTCGTTCTGCACCAGGCTCCTTCCCTGTTACTCCTTCGGACAGAGAGTACAAGAGGATGGAGCAGTCAGCCAAGAAGACTTTTTCATTCTGCAGTATGGCCCTACGGCCAATGCTACCTGTGTGTTAGTTAGATATGTGCACGCCCTGATGGACACGGCTAAAGCTGTAGTTCCTGACATACCGCAGGATATGCAGGGGCAGTTCGGTGAGCTCCTGTCAGACACTCAAGCTGCGGCTAAGCAGATCATCCAATCTGGTCTGGATACTACAGACTCAGTGGCCAGGGCAGACAACACTACCGCAATGTGGTACATCAACAAGCAGGGACGAGTAGGGTGGTATCTTCTCTGCAGAGAGGCTCTGCGTCTCTGGTCCTGGGCTCAGGACCATCGGATTTGCTTGGTAGCAAATCATCTGGCCGGTGTTCTCAACGTATGTGTGGACAGTCTCAGTCGGCATTTCTCGGCCGATCACAAGTGGCGTCTCTATCCGGACCTGGTCCTTCACATCTTTCGGATGTGGGGTTTTCTGCAGATAGACCTACTTGCCACTCGGGAGAACGTACACTGCCCGTCGTTTTGCAGCCTCCAGTATACTGTGCAAGGAGCTGTGGGGGACGCATTTCAGATGTCTTGGTGTGACTAGTTGCTTTACGTGTTTCCTCCCATACCCTTGAATCCTCGGGTTCTGAGGAAGATTCGCCAAGATCGGGCTGAAGTCATTTTAACAGCTCCAGATTGGCCGAGATGGTTGTGGTAGACAGACCTTCTCCAACTCTCACTGTGCCCTCTGCTCCATCTCCCTCTCAGGGCAGATCTCCTCTCACAGTCGCAGGGGCAGGTTCTACACCCCCACCTTCAGAGCCTGCACCTACATGCCTGGAGATTGAAGGGGGCAATCTAAGTTCTTTCTCTCTCCCACCAGAGGCAGTGAATGTTATTTTATGGGCCAGGTGACACTCCACTAAGACTGTTTATGCCGGCAGGTGGCAAAATTCGTGGCTTGGTGTGGAGAGAAACAAATTGATCCCTTGAGGGCCCATCTGTCTGATGTTCTGTTGTTTGCATTAGCTTTGGCACAGAAGGGTTGTGCAGTTGCTACTGTTAAAGGCTATTTGGCAGCACTGTCAGCCTTTCTTTGCCTTCCAGATCAACTCTCCCTGTTTAAATCGCCTATTGTTATTAGGTTCTTAAAAGGTTTAACAAGTAAATATCCTCCCACTCGTTTGTTACGCCTCAGTGGGATTTGAATCTGGTTTTTACTTTTTTAATGGGTTTACCGTTTGAACCCATGCACTCTTGTCCGTTAAAATATTTAGGGCCATATGTACGAAAGCTTTTTCCCATAGACACAGAATGGGTAAAATCCTTTCGTACATCTGGCCCCTAGTCCTTAACACAGTTTTCCTGATAGCTATTATGTCGGCTAGGCATGTGGGTTAGCTTCAGACCCTTAGTGTTAAACCTTCCTTTACTTTATTCTTTCCTGACAAAGTGGTGCTGAAAACCAGGGCGGCTTTTCTCCCTAAAGTTGTCACTCCTTTTCATATGGGGCAGACCATTACCCTTCCATCTTTCTACCCCCTCCTCATCATTCAAAGGAGAAAGAGAAACTCCATTGTTTGAACCCCAGAAGGGCTCTCAATTTTTATATTGAGAGAACACAGGACTTTCGGTTGGAAGACCAGCTATTCATTGGATATGTAGAAAAGAGGAAGGGCAGAGCGGTCCATAAAAGAACGATATCCAGGTGGGTCATTCTTTGCATTAAGGTCTGTTAGTCGTTGGCGAAGAAGGTTCCCCCTGAGGGTATTAGAGCCAATTTGACCAGGGCTAAGTCTGCCACTTTGGCCCTGGCTAGAGGGGTTCTGGTGGTGGATATTTGCAAGGCAGCAACTTGGGTGTCCCTCCATACCTTCGCGAAGCACTATAGCTTGGACTCAGAGTATAGGAGGGAATGCCATTTTGCATGTTCTGTGTTGCAGGATTTCATAGTTTGACCCATCAGGCACCCACCTCCGAGTGCGGTACTGCTTTGGGACTCTATTCATAAGGTGAGGAATCCACAGGTAGTTGTATCCATCAGAAAAACAAGTTACTTACCTTCGGTGACGCTTTTTCTGATGGATACATTAGCTACCTGTGGATTCTTCACAGTCCCACCCGCCTCCCCGTTGCCTGTCTGGTCATACCAAGACTGTTGTTTTACAAGTGTATATTTGTTTTGATAATTTTATTTATCTAAATGATGGTTGGAATTGTGTTACATCAATATGGTTTTATGTGTGTATTCATTTTAGCTATTGTGAGGTCGGTTTTCCCCTGTTTGCCTTGAAGGCACGTAAAAAATGGGTGAAACTGACGTCAGCACGCTGGCGAGGACCTCTTATTGTCACGGTGATGTCAGACGGAGTTGTGTGGGAGCCATGCAATTGTGACGTCCTCATGGACGTGGAGAGCTGGGAAGAAGATGTTCTGTTGAATGCTGGCGCATTGGGAGAATTCATAAGGTGAGGAATCTACAGGTAGCTAATGTGACCACCAGAAAAAGCGTTACCGAAGGTAAGTAACTTGTTCTTTTGTTAAATAAGAAGGACTAAAGGGTGTTGTGTAAATAATTTGAAGGATTGAGGAGGACTTACTTTGATTCTTTTGAAGAGTTATCTGCCATAGAAATTTAGGGCTTAGATATAACTCCTTATGACCCTAATTCAAGCTGATTTATAGCATTAAGAATGTACTTTCCAAGCCATCAGATCGGTCATTAGTTTTCAACTAGTTTCAGGGTTTTTCAAGTGCTTTGCCACAGTGATTTAGGTGGCGTGAGGCCATACGTGAACCATGTGTTAGTCCTCGTCAGGTTCTACTTTTGTATTGGGACAAGAGCGCGAAAATCTAATGCTCTTGTCTTTTCCCTAGGTGGGCTAAGAGGTCATCAGTGCAAACTAAACGTGGATCAGGGATGTTTAACAAACATTGGGTGAGCTGTTCTGAATGTAGTTTAAAATTTAGATTCCTTCTGGCAATAATGAGATGTAGGAATGGGGTGTGATGTTGTTTATCACAAAACTATTTTTTTAAGATGAAGCTAATTAGACTCTGGTCCAACCAGGAGATCCAGAGGCACTCACCCTGGGTTAGAAGGGTGGAAATAATGGAGAAGAGAAGAAATAGACAATGATCACCTGAAAATGTAGGGTCCTTTACCAGGTGGGAAAAGCCAAGGGAGTCCATGTCTGTGATGAGATTTTGACTATGGACATCAGAGGAGTTGTCAGCCATTTGCTAAAAACCTACAATCCAGCCTCGATGGAAGGCATATGCTGGGCAAAGTGCAGAATAACAGATGAAAAGGTGACAAGGCATTTATGGGGAGGGTGGTCTGTTACAGCACAGATACAGGATGTTGTGTGTTTGGCAATAGCAGGTTGTTAAAAGAACAAAAAAGGGCTATTTATGTCTCAACTGAGATTGAGGAATGATGGATTTGAGGAACACTTCTTCCTCTACTGCAGCCCCTATTGTTGGTGAGATTGTGGTAAATTGGAGGGGAAGATTATTTATGTTGAACATTGAGGAGTCCTTAAACCAGGTCCCAGTGATGGTTACTAAATTGAAGGAATGGTAGAGCAGGACGTCGGGAATGTTGTAGGCCATTGTCTGGCAGATGTGACATTAGAGAAGGTGCCTCTTAAAGCATTGGCTGGACATAATGGGAGATCACGGGTAGGAAAAAGTTGGGGATGCGTTGAGGTGAGGGTGGAGCTGAAATGGGTGTGTGTGCTAGAGTACAGTGGGAGTATTTTAGAGAATACTGCCTTCTCTACCGTGGCCCTTATACTTAGGGAAAATGTGGTTGTTTGGCAGGAAGGAATAAGTCATGTCCGGCGCCCAGAAGTTGTTAACCAGGTCTCAGCAGTTGTTGTTAAATGGAATGTTGTGGATGTTGTAGGCATTTTTTTCTGTCCGATCTGACGTTAAGGAGGGTGCCTCCTACGACATTGGCTGGAAAGGATGGAGGATCAACGGTAGGACGGTGTTTGCCTTTCAATGCACAGGGGACTATTTTATGTCTCAAATGTACACGGAATAATCACACATGAAGTTCTTTGTGTAATAGATGCAAAGTATACAGAAAGCAAGCTGTTTGTTTTATTTTTTTTTCACAGTGGCAGGCTACAGGTAGAGATAAATAAATATATATGCATATATATATATATATATATATATATATATATATATATATGCGTACTTATATGTGTATATATGCTAAATCCATATACCTTCAGTTGTATGTCATGCCAGAAAGTATATGATATTTAGTGCTGTGGCAGTAAGTGTCCCTTATCTGATTACATTGTTATCGGACCTCTCTGGCGATTCGCGGCATCCCCCAGAACGAACAGGTCTTATTGCTGTAGTAAAAGGGAAAACACAAATTTGCATTACACATCCTTGCTCCCGCTGTAATACTCGGGACTGTTGCTTTCTCGTCCCTCTGCAGAACAACCGATGCTATCCGAGTCTGATTTAATTTCAAAGACGGATTGTGATTTTGGCAGACAGAACGAAAGCTAATCAGAAGTCACCATCTGCCCCGTTGCCATGGGAATATTACTCCCAAATAAATGTACTTCTTTGCCAAATCACAGATAACAGCACTATAAAGAAAGAGGGAGGGGAACGAACCACACTCTAACAGAGAAAGGGGTTGGGGAAACAGCAAAACAGAGGAAACAAAGATAGCAAAAGAGTGAAAAAAAATAGAAAAAAGGGCGCTATTTTGCGATTAAAGAATGAAAATAATCCCAGATAACGTAATTATCCCGAAAGACTAAACATCGGCGATTAGGAAAGAAGAAACACACAGACTTTATTGGAAGAGTCCCAGAATTGAATGTCTGTTCTAAATCATAACCTTATCTCACTGCATGTAAAATTCACAACAATGAAAGGGTCCCCTTTGATGCTGAGTGACACCAAAGCTCATTCATTGCACAGCTTTAACGTGGGCAAGTATGAGAGTCTGGCTAAAGATAGCATCGTAGCCACTGGACAACATTGAGCGCATCGACGGTCTTAACTGGGCGTGCTCGATGAGCTTTATGGCTGAAGGGCAGAAATGCAGAGTTCGTTGCTAAATTCGCACGGGCGAGTATCCTACATGTTGATGTATAGATGAGTTAGTTCAATGCCATCTCAGGAGACCTACACTTCTTACATTATGGGCCTCCATGAGCAGCCTGAGACCCAACCAAGGTATGATGAATGTCTGGGCTGAAAAGCCGTGCAACAGATCCAGCCTCTGACTCCTAATCACCCATAGTTTTCATAAATAAAAATAATTGGCTATGATCTGCAAAGTCAATAGATCGGCGTATCAAAACGGTTACATGTATTGCAACATATTTCATTATTCTTTATTAATCAAGTGAAGTACATGTTGAAAGTGACTGCTTTGTTGCATCCCTTGTGGTGATGCCAATGCGTATCACACACTGATATCTGGCAAAGAGAAAATGGGCAGATGTACCCTATCCACATTCAGTGTTCCTACTGTTAGATGCGCCTATCAGGTAACAAATACATTGATGAAATGGATACTTGCTTTATTTCGAGTCAATGTTAACTACTGTGGGATGGAATCTATTCCATTGTTTTTTGGATTGTCTGTATCATTGTTGACAGGGACTAACAGTATACAAATCAGACTTCTTCATCCCCCAAACAAGTACTGGTCCAGTCCTAAACTGCCAGGCCACACCCCACCCATTCCATTCATCTTTCTTTGATTTTCTCAGAGAATGTGGCCCTGGTATGCTGATATGCCTACGCATATGTCCTTTATATGATTGCGTGTTGGGCTCAGGCTGCATCTTACAGATGAGGCCCCACAAGACCAAAACCAGAATGGTTGTACTTATGTTCTTAAATAGAGGGCCACTGGACAAGCATTTCGTACTGACCTGTTTCCATTGGAGCAAAAACAAGGCTAATTTGAATTCAGGTAGTCCGTTTCAGGAGTGGCACAGTCAGCAACAAGCATTGGCAATGTCAATAGTTCTTGCTTATGGGTTAATATGCCTCTTGTGTCACTGATGGGTTTAGGCACTCAATAAGTAATTATAATGCACTGTCATTCATCATTGGCTCATGTGTCCGTTGATCCATCTGCTGACTCATTCTTGTATTCACCCTTTGATAAAACCTTACAAACTCAACAGTATATGCAGGATAAATTAAATTAAAAGAATACAATTAAAAAAATGAAAGCATGGTGCCATCTACACACGGAGGGTAGTTGCTTGTAATAGCTAAACTAAACATAACAGTTGGTGTACATCTTGCAGAGGTGTTGTACATAGTCTTTCAGTGTTTTAAAGTTACAGAATGGCCACCACATTTAGAACACTTGTGTTGGCCATCTTGGAATAATAAAACAATGATACACTATGGACCACAGCATTCCATAATGTTCACCAGGTTTAGAGAAAGTGGCCACGTGGGATGGTCACCAGTAGATGAAATAAGCTCAAGCAAGCAACCTGTTAGCACTGCCTATAGAGCTGTAGTATCCTTTTAAGAAATTTAAAGCACACAGAGGAGAAGCAAAGAAATGAAAGGGAAATGCTAAAAAGAGAAAATTGAAAACTAAGGGAGTAGTCAACCAGCCCTAAAAGGTGTTGTAGGGCCCTCACTTAGGGCCTTATTACAAGTATGGCTGTCTTTTGGCAAGACCGCCGTGGTGGCGGCTGCCAGAAGACCGCCACATTGGCCGTAATCCAACCGCAGTATTAATAGTCAAACTGTGAAGTCCGACAAAAAACAGACAAATTTCCAAAACGGCCAGGACACTGGAGGATGGAAAAGAGGTGGTCCACCACCAGCACTGCCAGCCGGACAAAAATCTACCCATCAGATTACGATCTACAAATCACGACAGGGGTTCTTCCCTTTCATAAAACCATTGGCGGTGCGAACCGCTGTCGTCTCAACTTACATCACACTGAACACAACACCACATTGGATAGTTTGAATACCCCACACCTGACATAGATCCACACACCCAATACACCTACACACTCCACTATAAAACACACCCCTACACAACCCACAATCCTTTGCAACCGAAATGCCACACACAGCCACAGACAAGCAACAGTTTAGAGAGGAACAAAAAGCAAGAATAAGCACCCATTTACATTTCACTAGTGCACCAAATGTGAGATGGCTTGCACGTGAAACTAACTACAAATCTAACCCATCTTGTATGTGCAAGTGTGAAACAGTTAATGCCAATGACAGCAATGCAATGGGCCACTCCCACTATCATCACAAGCAAAACACAGCTATAACTGAGTGCCCACTCCTAATGCCCTTAGAATAAAGATTCCTAAGAATGTCAGTTACTCACCTGGGCTGGAAATATAGATGCCAAAGTGGATGCACATGCAGTACATCCAGTTACAAGTTAATTTCTACTGCTTACTCCCATACTGTGTTCCTACTCTGACAGTATTTGTGCTTTGTACACTTCTTTTTTGTACCATGTGTCATTTCAGACACTTCACTCAGCAACAAAGATGAACACCCATGTCAATAATCAGACAACATAAGATGATGTCAGCAGTCCGATCACTACCAACATCGTTTAACAGCTTCCATCATGGCGTATATTATTGAAATTACAGAGTCACATGTTGTACTAAGTAAGATTGTGCAGCAGCTGTCATTGTCACTTCTGGGGATCATGTTAAGACACTGTCTCAATCTCATACAACATCAATAATACCCTAAATGTAACAGCAATTCTGTGTTCTACTCCCCGTGTGTGCCACAGATACACCCTGTTGACTGTTCTGAAACCAATATCCATTTCCTATGGTATGAGGGCACTGGACTTGTGTATCATGAGGGTGCAGCAGCTACCCTCATGATTCCAGCCGCCATGACTGTTTATATTGTGTTTTTGTAAGTTACTAGTCACTCATATTGTTTTACTGTTCATAATAAATCACACTTGAACACAGGCCCTGTGCATGTGTCATTTATCAACCATATACAACTGTTATGCATGGTAACTCTGCTATCAATATGTCCCTCTGTAGTGTACAGCCTATGTTATGGACATTACACATGGACTCCATCAGCAGGAGACTCATTAGGATTCCAACATTGACAGATTCAAATACAATTGTATGCTACATCTACACACATTTATTGGTAGACATGCAAACAGCACATAGAGTGTAACTGATAGTAACATCAGGATGTTTGCTAAGGTGTCAGACTCTCCTAACCCACAGGATACAACAGTTAGGGACATGTCAGTCTTCCTACAAGCCAGGAGGCATACAGAATGGTCCTTTGTAACACCTGGTAAAGCCTTATCACATAACCATACCTTAGCTTCCTAATGTTCATACCCCATAGTACAGACAGATATCAGTACTGATGTCCCCAGTCACAACTGCGGTGAAAAGTGCCATTGGAACACATTACTGCCTTTGGTGGTTTTGGGCAATGTCGATGTCCGCCAGCGGTGATGGTCCTGTACGTGGCGGACGTGACTGCCATCTCCTGCAATATTGCTCACTTGACTCCTGACACTGATGCCAACAAGACCTCCACTACCTGAGCTGCTGTGTACTGCCTCTGGGAGCTATCATGCCACGTCCCACAGGTAATAGGGCCCCATCCTTCACCCTAAAAGAGCTGGACAAGCTCGTGGAGGAGCTCCTACCCCTGTATGGACAGCTTGCACCAGAGGAGCCGGTGAGACAAATGGTAAACATATGTGTGAAAGGTGGGGTGTATGATGGTGTACCTGAAATTTAAAGTTGTGAATGTGTTGATGCATGCAGAAGCTTAATTGTGCATGAGTGTGTACTGAGAAGATGGAAATGTTTGCCTACTTGCTGTCACTGAAGTGTTCTGTACACTTGTATTGGTAGGGTGCATGTGGACATTACTTTTTGCTTTTGCCTTTGTCACCCATGCAGGTCAATGCCCATAAAAAAAAAAAAGGATTCTGCCGTGCCATCGCCAAGCAAGTGTGGACCCTGAGGTTCCACAGCCGGCGGAGCACCCACTGTAGGAAGTGGTGGGAGGCCCTGAGACACTGGGCCACGAAGACCGCAGTGGCTCAGCTGGGGATGTCCTCCCAACACCTGTCGGACCTTGACCCCCCTAATGGCCTGCATTTTGGCAGGGCCTACTCTGAGGTCGATGGGCTTTTGAGGGCAGCACAGCAGCCACAAGGGGATAAGTACTGACTAAACACATGTACATGCCTCTGCCAGTTAAGTGTTTGATGTCTAAGTATCTCAGCTGTGACAATGTGATAAGTGCTACAGGTAAAGGGTCTCCTAGGAAGACATAGTACTACAGTTGCCACCATTGATACACAGGTGTGGATATTGTATAGTGTATAGAGTATTGTTATTCACCTATGTTAACCAAATAGTATGACAGCATGTGGTGATGCACATGTGACAGTGTCATATGTGTACCTTTACACTGCTAAACATATGTGTAACCTGCTGTGCCATCCTTTGCACCTACTGATCTGCAGTCCATATACCAAAATGGTAAGTTGCCCAGCTCTCTGGTCCTGTTCCACTGGATCTAGCTCTATGTGCTACATTGGGTCTGAAAGATGAGTAACAAGGTCAATTAATTCTGTGTTCTGCAATAGATCGAAACTTCATGTGAGGCTGCCATCCCAAACAGGAATTAGGCATGGCATACTTACTACACTCCCTCTGAGGTGTGAAGAGGTGTAATGTTTGAACTATACATTGGCAAATGTGATGTTTGATCAGGGTGGACATACTACATAGTGAAAGGTTTGGTGGTAGTAAAAGATTTACAGTACATGACATTTCATTTACATGTGTTTTAAATCATTTTGTACCATGTATATGGTATTGAGAAGGCAAGTGGCTAGCCTGCTGACCCCTAGAACAAGTTCATTGTTCAATCTACATAGGGCAGTGTCATACTTATATGGGCGAAACATACAATATTTTGTGCCTACATCATGTGTCAATTGGTACTTCATGCCTTTTGTTATGTTGAGGCCTCTACTGTGCCATACTTCTCTTTGCTAATCTGAGGCTGTTAGGACAGATCTTGTAATGGATCAGCTCATTTCAGCCTGACTTAGTAGTGTATCAGGTGTTCCATTTGACATGTTCATGTTGGTGGAATGGGATATGTTTTCAGTCAATTTGACGGACTCTAGGTGTATGTGTCCATCAGGATTATATTACAAGTGGGTTAAGGGACTGTTACTTCAGTCCTAAAATGTTAGGTTACACACATCTGGACAGATGTTAATGATGTATGTTTTTTGGTGTAGTCATGTAGAGATTGCTACCCAGTATGAATGGTGGAATAGTATGTGGCTTTAATCCACATGATTCGTGTCCATTTTATTGGAGCTGTTGGTATAATCCCTGTGGTTGTCTGTGGCTTTATCCTGTGTGCTAAGTAGACCCCTATTGCTGGACATTACTTTGTTGTCTATGTGTTAACGTATAATATAAGTGGTTTCAGAAACTCTACCTGAACACTTTTAAAGGACTTTTGAGAGATATTTTACTGACATGCTATGTAATTTGATGAGCTTCACTATTTGGGTATGTCATATGTAGTGTTTTCATCTGAGGTATTTGACATTGTGAATGGTATGGACGGAGTCACATGTCAGGAATGTGATTGCAAAGCAACATGATGTGTTGTAGTTGAAGTCAGATGAGCTTACTTTCATGAAACATGAGTACTGGTGATGGAAAGGGCAACTGTGGACTAGGGGTAAACATGATATTGTGTTGTCAGTTAACCGCATTAGCTAAGGATGATTTGTTGAGCCACAGTGATGATCTGTGTAGGAAGAGACTTTTGATGCTGCCAATTCATCTTGTGCATGAATAGTTTGTGTTACAGCTGAATTGAGGAGATGGTGCAATAGTGGTCAGATGGTTGGCTTATGTTGTGGGTGAGACTGTTGCCATAAAGGATTGTTGGAAGTATGTAGTTGTGACACATGCTGTAGACTCTAAATGGTTCTTACCTGGGGCTTTTCATAACATAGATGTGATGTTACTATCAGCATCGGCAAGTGAAGGAGACGGGGCACAGCCGAGCGGGGAATCTGCTGGCCACAGGACCTGGAGTGTGTAACTGGCAGAATATAAACTGTGGATAATAGACAAAAGGAAACACACTAAAATCTCAAAGTCTAAAGGAACTTGCTTTTTGCAACAATCAAATAATTTTTGCTCAGCAAATTAGAGCATATTTTCTGACTGCCTGTCTGTAGGAATGTTCCAACATTCTGGAACACTGCCACTTTTGTAGCTGAGCATCCTGCGCAGAGAATTTCAATTGATGTCATATTAACACTGTTCATCATCTCAGTTACCACACACCCTTCTTCAGTCAACTCATCAATATCCTCCACCAGTTTCTCCTCACCTCCTAATACATTAGATAACTTTGCCACACTGAACACATTGTCACACCGGTCTCATGCAAAACATAAGAACTCTTCCCATCCTGTATCACTTGCACAGAGTGGTAATGTAAAACCAGGCATACAAAGCCCAGTCTGCTGACAGTGGCCAAATCAACATCCACTCATCCCGTTCTCTCTTGGATTGCTAAAGTGCTGCACTTACCTTATAGTTTTCTTCATACTGGGAAAGTCTACTTGTTAGAAATGGGTTCTTTGGTTGGCAGTCAGGTTACCCCCTGTCCAAGCAAGGACCCTCACTCTAGTCAGGGTAAAGGAGAATCACCCTCAGCTAACCCTCACTCACCCCCTTGGTAGCTTGGCACGAGCAGGCAGGCTTAACTTCCAAGTCTAGGTGTAAAGTATTTGTACCAACACACACAGTAACTCAGTGAAAACACTACAAAATAACACAACACCAGTTTAGAAAAAATAGGAAATATTTATCTAAACAAAATAAGTCCAAAACCACAAAAATCCACCATACACAAGTCAAGTTATGAATTAAAAAGCAAAAGAGTCTTAAATCCTTGAGAAAACAGTAATCACACTGTTAGCGTTCAAAAGTACCTGGGTAGCGTCAAAATAACCCTGCACGGGTGAGTGTGCGTCGAAAAATGGCAGTGATGCGTCGATTTCACACCGCAAGCAAGACCGTGCGTCGTTCCTCCTCCGGTTGGGTTGCCATGCGTCGTTTCTTCTCTCCGCAGGAGAGCGGTGCGTCAATCCAGACAAGCACCCTGGGTCAAGGCAGGCTTTGCGTTCTTTTTCCGCATCCAGCAAGGTTTGCGTAGAAAATCATGCCGCACGGTATCAGCAAAACCGCGCTATGTGGGTTGCGACGTTATCAGTCTCCGTCAGCGGGTGTTGTGCGTCATTTCTCCGGCCACATGTGACGATCTTCCAGCCACGATGCAGGTGGAGTATAGATTTCAGCCACGAAGCTGGGGGCGCGTCGTTTCTCAGCCGCGTCTTGGAAGGTGCATCAAAATTGTCCCTGCACGCCGGTCTGTGCGTGGATTTTCAATCTTGGTCTGCCAGCTTCAACTTTTAAGGGCCCAGGAACTGGATCACTTGGCAGGGCAGGAGTCTCAGCAGAGAGTCCAGGTGTTGGTTGGGGAAGTCTTTGATGGCCATGAGACTTCAACAACAGGAGGCAAGCTCAGGACAAGCCCTTGAAGATTTATTCACAAACTAAGTCCAGTCTTTGTCCCCTTGCACAGGCAGAAGGAGCAACTGCAGGATAGCTCCAAAAAGCACAGTCACAGGCAGGGCAGCACTTCTCCTCAGCTCTTAAGCTCTTCTCCAGGCAGAGGTTCCTCTTCTATCCCGAAGTGATCTAAAGTCTGTGGTTTTGGGTGCCCTTCTTATACCCATTTTGGCCTTTGAAGTAGGCTTACTTCAAAGGAAAGTCTCTCTTGTTTGTGAAATCCTGCCTTGGCCAGGCCCCAGACACATACCAGGGGGTTGGAGACTGCATTGTGTGAGGGCAGGCACAGCCCTTTCGGGTGTAAGTGACCACTCCTCTCCTCCCTCCTAGTACAGATGGCTCATCAGGATATGCAGGCTACACCCCAGCTCCCTTTGTATCATTGTCTAGAGAGAGGTGCAAATATCCCAACTGTAAACCTTACCCAGACAGGGAATCCACAATCAGGCAGAGTCACAGAATGGTTTAAGCAAGAAAACTTTCTAAAAGTGGCATTTTCAAACACACAATCTCAAAACCAACTTTACTAAAAGATGTATTCTTAATTTGGGAGCTCAGAGAACCCAAACTCCACTTGTCTATCTGCTCCCAAAGGGAATCTACGCTTTAGTCATATTTAAAGGTAGCCCCCATGTTAACCTATGAAAGAGATAGGCCTTGCAACAGTGAAAACCGAATTTGGCAGTATTTGACTGTCAGGACATATAAAACACATTAGTATATGTCCTACCTTAAACATACACTGCACCCTGCCCATGGGGCTACCTAGGGTCTACCTTAGGGGTGTCTTACATGTAAGAAAAGGGAAAGGTTTAGACCTGGCAAATGCATACACTTGCCAAGTCGAATTGGCAGGTTAAAACTGCACACACAGACACTGCAGTGGCAGGTCTGAGACATGATTACAGGGCTACTAATGTGGGTGGCACAACCAGTGCTGCAGTCCCACTAGTAGCATTTGATTTACAGGCCCTGGGTACCTCTAGTGCACTTTACTAGGGACTTACTAGTAAATCAAATATGCCAATCATGGATAAACCAATCAACAATATCATTTACACAATCCCCATATGCACTTTAGCACCGGTTAGCAGTGGTAAAGTGCTCAGGGTTCAAAAGCCAACAACAACAGGTCAGAAAGAATATGAGCCAGGAGGCAAAAAGAGTGAGGATGACCCTCTATAAGGGAAAAAGTCCAACAATACTTCCACAGAACAACTGTTTCTACTATTTCACACCTTCAACCACTTTGTTATGTGGTTGGAGCTAGACTTTCAGATACACCTTCTACAGGATAGAGAGGATGGCAAGTGGTACTATGGGGCAAGGTATAGCTGTCCCACATCAGAAAGTGTGCACTACCCAAAAACATGAATCTCACCAGCACCCAGTGAGTAAAGAACATAACAAACCTTTGGCCAGCAGATGTGACAAGTCTGTCTTATGATGATTAACAATGCACTCTTGCTAAAATTAACCCCAGTTCATAGAATGTTTCAATGATCAATTTTCATTCTCCAAGGATACATAATCAAAGTTCTCATAAAGCATCCATGCCATTGGATGTGTAGTGACTGTCAATGAAACACACTTCGCACATGTTGTGGCAGTAGTCAGAGTCAGAACAAAACATTGCTTACCTGGGAAGACTAAGAAGATCTCTGAAATTAAGCAGCTCGTTTCTGCATTTCTGACATGCTCCATTGGGGAGAGAAACTGAACAAAAAGCTGATTATTTCCCATGCTGCAGACAAAACAGTGTCCTTCCTTGGCTCCCCGAGTTCACCGCTGTAGAGAATTAGAATTATCCAATGGAGGAGAGATGCTACAATAGTTAAGTGAGGTGACTGACCACTCGCACGGTGCAGTCTCAACTACTGAGCAAGCCTGCATGAGCTTGAGCAATGCAGGTTTTCTTCAGGGATTGTTTGTGTTAAATGTGAACAGTAGCTAGTCAAGCAACACTACAGTTAAGATGTAGATAATTTATATGTCGAAAGTAATTCAGTTAAAGGGCTAAAAAAAAGTAGTAACAAGTCACGATTCACACTCAAGCTGCACATCTGAAACATTGCTAATCATTATAACATACAACTAACCACGTACATGGAAGCAGTATATCATATACGCCCATGCTACTGGTTATCCAACTCAAGCAAGAAGAAACCAGACTGTGCTCTGTGACTGAATCCAGGCCAAGGCTTAAAGGGACCTAAACTCAGACAGTAGTGTGAGGTCATGCTAATTGCAGAACAACTGTATACAAATCCAAATTTCATAACATTACTGGAGGAGTGGGTAAAAATTATGTAACAGGCACATTGTAAAAAATGGGCCCAAATAGTCCAAAGTTACTCTAGAACTGAAGTTCAACTTAGGGGTAGAGTTCACATTCACACCAGTTTTACCCTTCATAAATATTGAGTTCACAGTTGGACTGAAAGCTCAAAGACACAGGATGCATCTTTGTAGCTCTGGTTCGAGAGTCTTTTTTTAGGACAGCAGTTTATTTATTTTATACAGGTTAGATACACCAGACATATACACAATTGAACATGCAAAACCGCGAATGCCAAATCAGATGAACCTGCAATATATCATTGCAACTTGTTAAAGGTAAATACAAGGACTACCTTCCCCAATTGCAACCAATACTTAACATTATAGTCCTCATCTGTCGACTCCCAGAGGTTTGAGATTCTTCAATATAAGATTTGAAAGAAATTATCATCTTAATGGGAAAACTTGAACAAAAGGGGTCTTGTGGTTGCAGAGTCTCCAACTGGAAGAAGCTTGCTGGCAGCTATGCTCCTGTGAGGCAGTGTTCAACAGTGGTTGAACATCAAAGGGGTGGCTCGAAGTCTAACACAAGGGGTGAGCAGAATTGGAAAGTTTCATTCTGCTGAATTCAGTGGAATCCCATTAAAATTCTATGGAATTCCGCCAAGGGGCAGAGTTGGTATCGCAATGTGTAGTTCATACCCCTTGGATCCCTTACAAAGGTATGTAAAGGCATCAAGGGGTATCTACTCCAGTACATACCTCCTGGTGGCCTTACATACGTATAAGGACAACAAGGAGTATGCACTTCACTGTACTGCACAGTAGGGCAGTGTATACCCCTTAGTGCCCTTACATACTTGGGTACTGCATGTCATTCAGTGCCCTTACATGCTTATGTAAGGGAACCATGGGGTATCTACTCCAGTACATACCCCTCGGTGCCCTTACATAAATATGTAAGGGCACCGAGGGGTATGTGCATTGCAGTGGTGCTTAACTCTTTCAGTGCTGAGGCCGGCCTGAAGCTGTCCTCAGCCATGGTAGTTGTGTGCTGAGGACGGCTCCAAGTCGCCCTGGCACTCACCCGTGTTGGGAGCACTGTCGATTCCCCCACTGGCCCCCTCGACATATCTCCGTTAGGGGTGACAGTGGAAGTGTTTCCGCTGTCACTTTGACCCCTCCCTCGGTGATCTGATGACATCAGTGCATGCATGGCGCACCGTCATCAGATGGTGCAGAGGACACGCTGGAAGCCATTTGCTTCCAGCTTGTCAGGAGAGAGGACCTCCGATCGGTCAGTCCTTCTCAGGAGAGGAGGGGGATGAAGGAAAGAGTTTTTCCTTTTTTCTGTCTGTTTGTTGTGTATTCCTGCTTCACGATCATGGGTGAGACCTCGATCATGGTGCGGAAACCATACCACTAGATCACCAGGGCTTTGTTTTTTGTGGGGGGAGCAGCCCCTTGGGCAAGGGTCACTTCTCATGGGCAATAATTATATATTTAGGTCGGGCCCACCCTGGGGGGGAGTTTGGCTGTTTTTTTAGGCCCATCTGCCCCCTGAGGGGGTCGTAACCCACTAGATGCCAGGGAGTTAATGTTTGTGATTAATAAGGGGAGCAACCACTTGGGCAAGGGTCATTCCCCTTGGGGGATAATTTGTTTTGTATTAACAGTACCCCCATCCCCCACCCCACTCAGTCTGCTCCCCCCAGAGGGCAGATTGACTGTTTTTAGGCCAATCAGCCCTCTGGGTGTAGGGCAGAAGCCCACTAGACACCAGGGAAATATGCACAGAATGAAAGCGACCCCTTTGGGGATAATTATTTTTTGTATCCCTTTCTTCCCCCCACCCGACACTCCCGGAGGGCAGGGATCCTCTTTTGTAGTACTGCGTGGGCTTCTTCTGTGACTCCTGTGTCCCCGTCCTGTGAGACTCCTGTGGGTGCTGACTCTGCTCCTGTGGACCTTCTGCCACGCTGAGGGTCCCCTGTGACTCCCCCTCCTGGGTTGAGACCCCCTGGGCTTTGCTGGTCCCCGTCAGCACCTCTTTTCCACTAACCACATGTTTGTCTTTGCCACGGCTTGTTGGTGGAATTCCTGCACCGACACTCGTCTGAAATCTTCCTTCAAGCGTGGGGCTTCATCTGCATCTATCAGGAACTCTTCTCCGACTCCAGGGCTGCAGTGCTGAGTTGTTCTTCATCACCGTCGACCAACTCCTGCATCCACAGCTGGGTGGGTAGTAACCTCTACTCCTCCTGGACTATACTGTGACTCTTGGACTTGGTCCCCTCTCTCCACAGGTCTTCTTTCTTCAGGAATACACTGCTGGTTTTCTTGCAGGCTTGTCTGGGTGTCTTCTTTTCCTCCTTTTGGGTGGTTTAGGGAAAATCCAGTGTTTTACTCCTGCATTCCTGGTCGTTGGGGGGTACTGTGTTACTTACCTCCGTGATTTTCTAGTACTCCCAGCTCCCCTCTACACATTTTACTTACCTAGGTGGGGGTACCTTGTTGGCATTTTTATTTTTTTAGTGTATGGTTTGTGCTCCCCCTAGGGTAACTATTGGTTACTGCTATTTGCACTGCTTTCTAACCTTTTCTATGACTGTTTCTGATTACTAGTGTATATATTTAGTGTATTACTTACCCCCTAAGGGTGGGTTACCTGTCTAGTATTTTGTGGTGATTTGTGCCAAAAATAAAGTACCTTTATTTTTGTACAACTGAGTGTTTTCTTTCATGTGTGTAAGTGCTGTGTGACTACAGTGGTATTGCATGAGCTTTGCATGTCTCCTAGATAAGCCTTGGCTGCTCATCCACAGCTACCTTTAGAGATCCTGGCTTCTAGACACTGCCTACACTTCACTAAGAGGGGTTACCTGGACCTAGTATAAGGTGTAAGTACCATAGGTACCCACCACACACCAGGCTAGCTTCCTACAGTGAGGCATCTTCTTCTGGTAGTGTCCTTTTTTGCCTTTGTCACACTTCCTTTCGGGGGAATACTAGTGTCTTCTGATTGATATTTTGTTACCATTTTTATTAGTGTTTTAATGTTTTTTTATTTTATTGTACAGCCAATCCTTTTCTTTGTCTTGGTGGTGAATCCTGTTTGGCGGTGCAGTTTTGGCAGATCTATAGTTTGTGGAGCTGTGGCTGGTAAGCAACTCATTGTGTCATCTATTCATCAAATGTATATATATTCTTGGCCAGTTTGTATATTTTTTTGACTGCTGTACTAATGTTTGAATCTTTAGCTTTTTGTGTGATTGTCTTTCAAAGTAACATATGGATTTGTGCATGTTCTATACTGCCACCTGATATGTGTAACGTGTTTTTTTTTTTTTTTCCCTTTCCAGTGGGACTTCTTTGGTGCTTGCTGTGTCTGTGCACAGAAGGTCTTGTGGATCCTCAGTCATCTGCTGTCTTTGGTAATTGAGTGGTACCGTTTTTGAGTATATAGGTCATTGTGAGCTTTGAATTGATTGCCTTTTCCTTCCGGATTACTATATGCCAGTAGTGTTGCTTTCTGTTTGATAAAGCCACTGTTTGTTTGTTACTTATTTTGCACAGTGTTGGGTTTTGTTGACTTATTTGTTGTGTTACTTTTATTAGCAAGGATTATGGCTAACCGCAAGTTGACTGCTCAGGAGGTTCTTGGTTTGCTTTTTGAATCTTCCTCTGACCATGGTTCTGCAACTGACTCTGCATCTGAGGCAGAGGATGAAGTCTAAGATTCTGGCAGTGAACTTTCTGTCCAAGAGGAATCTTCTGATAGTGAAGCTGCTATCAGTGCAGAGGAAGTGTCTTTTGTAGAGGAGGACATTGATATGCCAATAGTGCAGCAAGAGGAATCTGGATTCGAGCCTGGGGCTGAAAGCCTTCCATTTGGAAGTGCTGAATTCTGGGTTGCCGAAACATGGTGCAGCCAGTGTTGCCCGCTTTTAGTGGTGTTGTAGAGTGTAGAGTCAATACTAAATGCTTTTTTCCTATAAATTACTTTTAGTTGTTTATGGACAATGTATTTTTGGATGAGATTGTTAACCAGCCTAATTTGTATATGGAACAGTATTTGAGGGAGAACAGTGCCAGACTTAAGTCCAACTTTAGAGATAGCCGGTGGACTCCCACAAATCTGGATGACTTGAAGAAGTTCTGGGGTTTATCTCTCTTCATAGGATTGATAATGAAGCGATTGCTGTCTTCTTATTGGTCTACTAGTCCCTTAAGGGCAACTGCTATATTTCCTGCAACCATGAGTCATGATTGGTATTTTCTACTGCTTTGGATGATTCATTTTGTTGATAATGCTTCAGCGTTGCCACAGGATCACCCTGATTGCAACTGTCTCTTCAAGATTCGACCTGTCCTTCATCATTTTGTAGCTCATTTTTCAGAGATCTGTGTTCCAGGGAAAGAAACGTGATGAGTCTTTGGCCCCGTTGAAGGGCCGTTTGGTTTTGAGGAAGTACATTCCTAGCAAGAGGGCATGTTATGGATTTAGAATGTATATGTTGTCTGAGAGTAGTTCTGGGTATGTCTATAATTTAAGGGTGTATACTGGTATAGATTCTTCTATTCCCCTTTGCCCACCCTTCCACGCAGTTGTCCGTCCACTTTTGGAGTCAGTGAGAAAACTGTGTGGGAATTTGGTGGAGGAAGTTTTAACAAAGGTCACCATTTATACGTAGATAACTTCTACACTGGTGTGCAGTTGTTCAAGGAATTATTTGAAAGTGGACAATATTGCATGTGGCATAATCCACTGTAACCATATCGGTTACCCTAAGAGGGGTTTTGTATGTAAAACCCTTCAGAGGTGAAAGCAGAGTGCCTTACATAGTGATGAACGTCTGGTGGCCGCTATTAGGCTGTTGTCAGGTTGCTGTAGTGTGCAAACCTATGCACATTTTAGATTATAAAAAGCACATGTGTGGTGTAGATTGAGTAGATCATAGGTTGGAGCCTTACAGTGCTGTTCGTAAGTCATATATTTGGTATAAGAAGTTGGCTGTTCATTTGTTTCATTTGGCAGCCTTCAATGCTTTTGTTGTATTTAAGGATTGTTCTCTGGATTTAAAGATGACTTTTGTTCAATTTCAGCAATCTGTAATAGTCAGCCTTGTTGTGGTTGAGCAGGGAAGTGTTCCTAGAGCTGGAGTGGTGGAGGATGTGGCTAGTTTGAAAGACTAAATTAAACTCAAGCTGGTGCCCTAATACAGTACAATGGTCTCAAGGTGCACAGCCAACAATCGGGCCCACAGGCCAGTATAAGTCCAATAGTCCTTGTACTCATCATTATTTATCCATCCTTAAACAATTGTAATAATCTTTAACTATTGTAATCCACAGCCATATTACCGTATTAGGGCACCAGCTTGAGTTTAATTCATAAGCGTGGGTTGGACAGAAAATGCACCGAGGGTTGCACGCCGGACATTTCTGCCTGAGAGCTTAGAAAAACAGATATGGTTAACTGTTTAAAACAGGGTGTTTATTCTATAATTTATGGGTTAGTATGAAAGATTGCCACTTTCCTGATTACATTTGTTCCACACCAAAAAAAAAAAAATTCCCTGAATGAGATGTGGAGTCTGTGTTGGAAGAGGCGTGCAAAAGAAGAGTTGTATGTACTGAACTGAATGTCCTTCTAATTTTGGGCTATGTGTGCCCGCATTTTTTAAATGATACCACACGCAAATCAAGGACTGGGAATAACCTTGAGTCTAAAAGTGAACTGACAGGTCTGTATCTTTTTAAATTGTTTCTTTAGGATCACAGTTGGCAGTTTTTTTTATTATTTAGTTAGACCTGCTGTGTTTGTAATCATAGTTGGTTTTTCATCTCTTCACATTGATTTTTTTTTCTTGTTTGTTAAAAAAAAAGTGATGTTGGTGTGACTGGGGCTTGGCAGGCAGTGTGTGTGTACTGGTGCGTGGCTGGCAGTATGTGTATACTGGCACTTGGCTGACACTGTGCGTGGACTGTCGCTTGGCTGGTGGTGTGTGTGGACTGGCGTTTGTCTGTCGGAGTGCATGGACTGGGGCTTGGCAGGCAGTGTGTGTGTACTGGTGCGTGGCTGGCAGTATGTGTATACTGCCACTTGGCTGACACTGTGCGTGGACTGTCGCTTGGCTGGTGGTGTGTGTGGACTGGCGTTTGGCTGTCAGAGTGCATGGACTGGTGTTTGGCTGGGGGGGTGTGTGTACTGGAGCTTGGCTGGTGGTGTGTATGAACTGGCACTTGGCTGGCAGTGTGCGTGGACTGGGGTTTGGTTATCAGTGTGTGTGTACTGGCGCTTGGCTGCTGGTGTGTGTGGCTGGCAGGGTATGTGGACTGACGTTTGTCTGACGGTGTGTTGTGACCAGCAGCAAGCCACTACACACACACAGCAGCATCGAAACGTCAGTCCACTCATTCTACTGGCTTTCACATGGTGTGATTGTTGTGTCTTAATTGGCATCTGCCTGGTAATGTGTGCGCTGGCAGTGTGTGTGTTTGGCCTCTGGCTTAAAGCATGTGTGAACTGGTATTTGGCTGGCAGTGTGTGCATAGTGACTTGCTGCTGGTCACTACACACACATTGCCAGCCAAACACCAGTCCACACACTCTGTCAACTGACAGGCAGTGTGACTGCTGTGTCAGTTCAGTGGGAATATGAAAGTGACGGGCCCCCTGAATGGCACTGTTTGTTGATGTGGGTGTTGTAAAGTGCTGGACCCGCAGCTGTGGGTGTGAATGGCTTTGTGGGTATGAAACATGAAAGGTGTGTGAATGGCCTGCAAAGAGGTTGGTGCCATGCTGTGGCTTTACAGTCCACAAGCTGTGAGTCATTGGTTCAGTATTCTGAGCTTTTAATTAAATTATTAACAGTGAATTTCATTTTGTGAAATCTTTTGTTAAAGAAAAATTACTCTATGATCTTTTCACTCACCCTTGTGCCAAATCCGGCCAGTATGTGTGTGTACTTGAGGAGTAGATAGATGTGGTGCAGTATGCAGTAATATTTGACATTTCTCTCTATCTCTGCCAGGGTGTACATTGTATGTGGGGGAAATCTACCAGCTCTGGTTATTTTCATAAACTAGACACCAGGGGAACTCCAGGGTGGTTTGCATCGATTCCTCAAAGTACCGGAGTCTGGGGGGAGCCTCACATTTCCTGCCACCCAGAGTTCCCATATATCTCCGTATAAAAATAGTACCTCACCTGTGTGTGGGCCTAGTGGGCACAAAGGGCAGGGTCCAAGACGCAATGTGGCAACATTGGCAAAAGGGGTAGCTGCAGTTTTTGAGTGTGGGCTCAGCGCCCACCCAGGAGAACCTACCAAACCCAGGCATTTATGTAAACTAGACACCCAGGGGAGTACAGGGTGGTGTGCTTCTTGTAGATCCCATAAAGGTTTCTTACCCACAATACCCTACAAACCTCAGAATTGAACTAAAATGCACATTTTCCTTGCATTTGTGTGACATATTCTTCCAGAATCAGAATAAATCCACAAAATTCCTACTACCCAGCGTTTCCCCACTTGTCCTAATAAAAATACTACCTCACGTGTGTGACTTGGCCAAGTGTCCACAATAGGACTAGATCAAACTAACATCAATGTGCTTGTAAAGGGACGCTCATTCACCTATGTTTGATCTGTTCCTGTCGCGGGCAGTAGGCTCAGCCACACAAGTGAGGTACCATTTTTATTGGGAGACTTAGAGGAATGGTAGGTGGTAGGAAATCAATCAATCAAAAAAATTCTTAAGCACACTACTCACCCATTAGGGTCTCAAGGCACTGTGAGAGGGAGGGAGGGGGGATGCTGTTTACTGCTCGAAAAGCCACGTCTTGAGGTGCTTTCTGAAAGTTAGGAGGTCCTGGGTCTTGTGTAGGTTGGTGTGGAGGGAATTCCAGGTCTTGGGGGCGAGGTGGGAGAAGGATCTGTCACCGGAGGTGGTGCGTTGGATGCAGGGGACTGTGGCGAGGGCGAGGTCAGTGGAGCGGAGATGTCGAGTTGGTATGTGGAAGTTTACTCGTTCGTTGAGGTAGGCTGGTCCAGTGTGCTGGAGGGATTTGTGAGCGTGGATGAGGACTTTGAAGATGATCCTGTTGCTGATGGGCAGCCAGTGTAGGGATCTGAGGTGAGCGGAGATGTGTTCGTGGCGGGGGAGGTTGAGCATGAGAGGGGCGGCTGCGTTCTGGATTTGCTGGAGTTTTTTCTGAAGCTTGGCTGTGGTCCCAGCGTAGAGGGCGTTGCCGTAATCCAGTCTGCTGCTGATGAGGGCATGGGTGACCGTTTTTCTTGTTTCTAAAGGAATCCATTTGAAAGTCTTGCGTAGCATGCGAAGGGTGTTGAAGCAGGAGGACGATATGATGTTGATGTGCTGGGCCATGGAGAGAGATGAGTTTAGGACGATGCCAAGGTTGCGTGCGTTGGGTGTTGGGGGTGGTCCGAGGGTGGTGGGCCACCAGGAGTAGTCCCATGCTGTCTTGTTGGGGCCGAAGATGAAGATTTTTGTTTTGTTGGAGTTAAGTTTGAGGTGGCTTGCTGTCATCCATTTGGCGATATTGAGGAGTCCTGCGTGCAGGTTTGTTTGGCGTTGGCTGGGTTCCTGGTGAGGGAGATGTTGAGCTGGATGTTGTCTGCGTAAGAGATGATGGTGATTCCGTGGGGGCGGGGGATGTTGGCGAGGGGGGCTATGTATATGTTGAAGAGGGTGGGACTGAGAGAGGATCCTTGGGGGACCCCGCAGATGATCTTGGTGGCTGGAGACCAGAAGGGAGGGAGGCGGAAATCAGTTGCTCCCTCGAGAATCTTGAACTTTCCATCTTAGAAATGTGAGGAAAATATTTTTTTAGTTAAAGTTTGAAGTTTGCAAGGGCTTCTGGTTAGCCAAATCTGGTGAGAGCACCACAAGACACACCCACCCTGGATTTGCCCAGGTGTCCACTTTCCAAAAGTGTGCAGGTTTGCTAGGTTTCCCTTTGTGCTGGCTGCGCTATGCCCTAAATTCCACAGTTAGGCAGATTGCAAAAAAAGATTTGTTTTCAGTAGAAAAATGCAATGTGTTAATGTAGTGTTTTGGCACCTTCCCTGTCGCCGCCACTAGCTCTACCCACACAAGTGAGGTACCACTTTTATTGGGAGATTTGGGGAAATGTAGGTGGTAGGAAATGAGTTGTTCCTTGTAGATTCCAGAACTTTCCATCCTAGAAATGTGATGAAAATTAGTTTTTTAGTCAAAGTTTGAGGTTTGCAAGGGCCTTTGAGTACAGAAACCTGATGAGAGTCATGCAAGTCACACAATCTTTGATAACTCCGGGTGTCTAGTTTTAGAAATGTACAGGTTTGCTAGGTTTCCCTGGGTGCCTGCAGAACTAGCGCCCACAATCCACAGCTAGTCACATTTCAACAAAAGAGTCAATCAGGGGCACTAGGCTTACCCACACAAGTGTGATACCATATTTATCGGGAGGCTTAGTGAAACACAGAATACAAGAACACATGTTATTACCAATTGTATTTCTCTGCTTCTGTACCTTCCAAATATAAGCTATTGTGTTAGAAAGAATACATTTTAAGAAATGTCCTCTAATTCACATGCTAGTATTGATACCCACAAATTCAAAGATGTGCAAATAACCACTGCTTCTAAACTCCATATCTTGTACCTATTTCAGAAATACATAGGTTTCCTTGATATCTATTTTTCACTCTTTACATTTTACCTTATGAATTGCTCTATTCTCAGTACACAATGAAAAACCATTGCACAGTGCACCTCAGATATTGGCTCTGGGTACCTCGAATTCTTGGAAAACCCACAAACCCTATATGTCCCCACAAGGTTCTAGCAGATGTTATGGTATATTGCTTTTGTAAATCGGCCATCATGGCAAGAAGTTAAAATGAGAACGTTGTTACAAATAGACTTTTTTCCTACTAATTTTCAGTATTTTTTTTATTTCAACAGTTAGTTTATTTGGGAAAACCTTGAGGCACCTACACAGATGACCCCTTGCTGAATTTGGAATTTTGTCTACTTTTCAGAAATCTATAGCTCTCTAGGATCACACATTGGTTTCACTGCCGTTTCCACCACACACTGAAGGTAGGTTGAAAGCACAAAAAATAGGAAACATGGGCTACCGCTTTGAAAAATACTAAAACTATATATTTCTTGATTCAGCTCTGCATGTTCCGGAAAGCCGGGGAAATGGTGTCTTGAGCACTGCAAAACCTTTATTAATGCCTTTTTTAGGGGGAAAAACTGCTATTTTTGCCTATTTTTTTAGGCCCCCCTCCAGAGGAAATCCACAAACCCCAAGTACCCTTTGAATTCCCAGGATGTTGGAAAAAAAGATGCAAATTTGGTATGGATAGCTTATGTGGTGAAAGGTTTTGGAAGCCTAAGAGCTAACTAAGATAATTAACTGAAAAAAGGCTTAGCATGGGAAGACATTGGGGGAGGGTGGAGGTGCTTGTAAGGGGGGTGATGGAGGCCTACTAGCAAAAGGATTAAACAGGGCTGAAAGAGGGAGCAGTTCCTCTATGTTTAAAAATCACTGAAGTGGTTTTTAAAAATAAAGGGACCACTCCATCTTAGTTCTGTTTAAAGTACCATTACAGTGGTGATTTAATAGGGGTCGGTGAAGAATTCCACTCCGCCGGAGGAGTTCGCTGAGTTTTTCCCATTCTGCACAGAGTTCCAAAAAACTCTGCAAAGCAGAGTTTTTTCTCTGGGCGGCTCACTAATGTAAAATTGGCAAGCGAGAGAAATCGGCAAGTTGGCAAGCAAGATTTCTGGATGCAGGCAATCACGGCAGGTTGCAACCACTCCCGTTGGCTGCCGCTCGCTTTGAGGAAGCTGATGCTCAAGTAGAAAATCTACTTGAGTAACAGAAAGAAGTTACCGCCGTCTGATGCTCTGTGGGATGCAGTTCGTGCTGATTTTACAGTGCGGGAGAAACTCCTGGTGCTGTGAACAGCGCAACTTAGCCAAACTCTGCCGCCTACAGAACTCCGTTTAGCCCGCCAGAGTTTTTTCGCCACTTCGCGGAATTCTGCAAAGCAGAACTCCGCAAACTTCATCCAGGCCTAGATTTTATTCTGCCAGTGGAACAGAGGAATTATTTAGTAATTCTGCATTACTTGAGTAACACAGAATTACCTAGTCACTCCAATTCTGCTGGCGGATTTAACAATCCCACCCACCCCTATTCTGACTAGGGGCACGTATCTTTCAATATTAGATTAACTGTGCGGGCTTGGCTTTCCTCAGGCATTGGCGTAAATGACAGAATCTCTGCGGTTTGAATATTTAAATTGTAGTGATAAATTGAAAATTCCACTGTATCAGTTGAAGATTTATTGAGTTCAGCTGAACCAAGTCCTCTTGTCACGGCTTCTTTTGGGCACATGCTTTTACCAGGCCCCACAACAGTCAGGTGCCTACAAGCTAGTTTTTTCTGAAAGGACAGCACCTTCCACAAGACAGAAATTTCTGGTGCACACTGCCAAGGGTCTGTGCTGAAGCGGGCTTGTCAGGAGAGGGGTGCTGTTGGAATGAAGCGTGCACCCCTGCCTTAGGTTCCCATTTTCTGTAACTTTCTGTAAGATTGTTGCCTTTGTACATATGGGAATCATGTGTCTATGCTACAGATCGGTAGCATGGATTGAGGCCCAGAGTGGGGCTCTGTGGTTTGGAGGAGAATAAGAACTTTGCTCCTTTATTGTTGAGATTGTCTACTGTTCTCTCACCAGGTTGAGTAATACTGCCGTTGGTGGCAGCAGTTGATTATCAATGGAGGTTACCTGGTCTGTTTCCCTGCATGCTACCTTGGTGATCACATGGTGGGGGTGGGACACGGTCCCCCAGCCACTTGAAGGACTCACTGGGCTGGGCCAGCTCTGAATATTAAGGCACCAGAGGGGTCCGTAGTACGGGACGCTACCTGGTCTATCTGTACACAACCTTGGTGATCACAAGGTTGGGGTGGGACGCAGTCCCACAGCCGCTTGAAGAACTTTGAGGGTATGGCCAGCCCTGACTATTTAGACACCTAAGGAAGCCCACAGCATGGGATGATACCTGGTCTGTTTCCCTGCACACTACCTTGGTGATCACATGGATGGGGTGGGACGTGGTCCACCAGCCGCTTGAAGGATTTAGTGGGAGGGGCCAGCCCTGACTATTTAGACACCTGAGGGAGGTGCACGGGATGCAAGACTGACTGGGGGGGATAACAATCCCAGTGTTTCGTCTTCAGTAGTAACATCGTTTAGAGCCCTTCAAGTCATGTCCTGGAATATAGCAGGCCTGCAGGAGAAGTCTGATGAGCCTGATTTGTTGAAGTCTCTTATTCCTTTTGATATTATATCTTTTAAGGAAAAGTGAGTCCTAAGTTGGGGGTTTCATTTGGATGGTTGTGCTTCTTTTTCAACTAATGCTCTGCTCTCGTCTAGTGGAAGGGCTAGTGGGGGATTGATGATATTGGTTAAGGTAGATCTAGCCTACAGCATGGAAGAGATTGCGTGTACCTCCCCTCCTATCCTGTGGTGTTTTTAAATTTACAAACAACGCTGGGATCTTATGTATCAATGTTTATAATGCGGTACATGGGAATTAATTAGATGATGTGATGATCTTATTACGTTCTTTTCTCAATATCTTTTATTCCACCCATTCTGGTTCCAATATAGTAATTCTGGTTCTCTGTTACTTTAATTTGTACCCCTGTAAAGGTTGTTATCACTTTGAAGATGATGGTCAGGAGAGCAGGGATTTTGAAAATCAAGCTCATCTTAGTCATACAAGACAAGTAGATGTTATGAACGAACTATCTGCTGAATTTAATTTGATCAATCTTTTGAGTCTAGAGAGCCTACAAGAAGTACAATTTGCCCTCACTTTTAAAGGTCATGGGAAAGGGTCTCACATTGATTATATTTATGTCTCTACAGTCATGTTTTCTTCACGTATTTCTTTCTCCATGAACTGGAATATTTTTAGTGACCATAACCCACTTATTGTCAGTTTTCACTGGGATTTTGAGTTGGGGCAACAGAGCCACTACTCCTCCCAGGTGAGGTCTTTAGATCAGGGTTGCAGACTTAAGTTGTATAAAATAATTCCTGAGCAGTTTATTACTAGGTTAGTTGCATCCTGCTCCTTGGAATTCCAGACTTGTTTAAACACAGAGCCTTCCAAACAGTGTATTTTACTGGCATACGATAAGATTTGTTGTAATATTAATGAAGCTTTATCAAGGTCAGCCAGGACTGGCTCCCTGACTTTTTGTTGTTGGTTTGACAATAATTGTACCCAGGCCAAAAAAGCACTTCTTCCTGCATTAAAAAAGACAACTCCGGGATGGAGAGGAGGTAAGAAAGTGTAGAGCTGAATATTGAGCTGCGTTAAAATCTAGGAAGCTGGACCTAAAAAAAAGAACTTTGGGAGGATTTGCTCCAGGCCAGTAATCAAAAGACCAGTACCCTATTCTAGAAGGTGGTTAATCATCCCTTTCTTAAGGATGATAAGGTGGGGGATCAGGCCACTTTAGTACATGCCCAGATGTGGGAGTCTAATTTTTCAGCTTTATACAATGGGGTTGAGCCTACTTCTTTACCCCACTCTCCTGGCCCATTGAACTGATATTTTATTATCATGGGAAGAATTCAGAGATGTAATTGCATCCCCCCCTTCGGGAAGGCTCCCGGGCAAATGGTGCCACAGTTACCTGTTCAAATCCCTCATTGGTCCCAGGGCCCCTCTTCTTACTCTTTATCTCAATACTGCTAATAGTTATTCCATATTTGCCTCGTAGTGTCATTCTATCATTCTACCGGTCTTCAAAAGGGGAATAGGAGCAACCCATCCTGCTATAGGCTCATTTCTCTAATCGAGGTTGAGGTCAAGATTATTGGTAGGGTTTTATTGAATAGACTAACCCAATGAGGGGAAAAGCGAAACATCTTGTCTGATATTCAATATGGGTTTTGTTCAGGCTGGGGCATGGTGGAGCAGAACCTTAATCTCTGTCTTATTGTTAATAAACATATTCGGGTGAATAAGGGCTCTCTTCATCTCACCTTCATGGACCTCAGCTCTGCCTTTGATAAAGTTAACAGAGAGGAGCTTTGGGCAGAGTTGGGCTCCATGGGGGTGGATGTGAGTCTGATAAATTGTTTGAGGGATCTTCACCAGGGGCTGACAACTTCAGCCCGTTATGGGAGTAACGGCGAATGCACTAGGCACTTTTCACTTGGGAGGGGGAGCCATCAGGGGTGTATCTTGGTCCCCTTTCTTTTTAATATGTACATTAACTGTTTGGAGAGCGTACTTTTGGAACCGGGGATTGATGTACTAAAAGCTGGGGTTAAGCCGCTCCCGGCTGTCTTATATGCAGACTACGCTGTTTTAATTACCCACAGTGCCAAAACTCTATAAAAGCTTTTAGATATTTTTGTTGATTTTATGGCCAGCCTGGATCTCCTTACAAACTTTAAAAAGTAACATTTAATGGTTCTTGGGCCAAAAAATACAAAAAGTGCAATCTTTTCTGTTCAGGGTCAGATATTAAGCAAGGCGGAAACCTTTACTTATACTGGAATTCTGATAGATTCTAAACTTAATTGGCAACCCTTGATTAAAAACAAATTAGGCAATATTAAGAGGGTTTGTGCGGGCATGTGTGTCTTTTTGTCCTACCTTGGTTATAAGTCCCTGAGAACCACAATGGGAAAATGAAGTACTGAGGTCCCATCACGAGTGCTTGCACCCCACCATGACTATGGGGCATCCACCACGAGTGCAGAGGCCCTTTGTGAATCAGACCATAAGTTTAGACTGACAAACAGAAGCACCTTACTATGACCTGGTTCTGGGAAAATAGACTCAAAATAGCAAATATAGACTACAAAATAAAAGGTAGCAGTAAATAAAAAGGTTCCCCATAACATTCATAGGAAATATAGCAAAAATGTTTAATAGATGTTTAAAAAATATTTTTAAAAATTATAAATGTAATAATCTTAAAAAATGTTATTTAAAACTGAAAAAATGTAAATATAAATCAGATAATAGTATAAATATATATAAAATCATTTAATATATGCTAATACACATGTTAAAATAATGTTAGACAAATGTATGTAAAAAACTTAAGAAATATAAATAAATTGTTAGCAAAAAAATAATTGAATATGTCCAATATACAGATGTATCTAAAATATGATTTACTTATTTTTTTATTGTTAAAAATTAAGAAAACATTTTATTTTCTTGACTTTATAATTTTTTTATGTCTACTTAAACTATGTTTTCAAAAAAGTAAAACCTTACAATAAATTGAAATTCAAAACAAAAATAAAAACAAATTGTGACATCTCCTTATTATATTAAATTTGGGGAAGGTGTTGGGCACTAAAGGGTGGCATTTACTATTCCCATTTTGACATAAATCAATTGGTGGAAAGGTATTGGGCACAAAAGTAGTGATATTTACTATTCCCACTTCAACCATAACCAATTTGAGGGAAGGTGTTGGACACTAAAAAGATGGCATTTACTATTTGCACTCCAATCTACACCATCTTGGGGAAGATGTTATATCCTAAAGGGGTGAAATGTATTATTTTCGCACCAATATAACCAATTTAGGGAAAGATGTTGGACACTAAAGGGGTGACATTTACTATTCCCACTCCACTGTAAACCAGCTTGGGGAAAGTGTTGGACACTAAAGGAGTGACATTTACTATTCCAACTCCAACCAAAACCAATTTATGGAAAGATGTTTGACACTAAAGGAGTGATTTATTTACTATTCCCACTCCAATCTAAACCAACTTGTGATGGACACTAAAGGTGTGACATGTATTATTCCTAATCCAACATAACCAATGGGGGGAAGTGTTGGACACTAAAGATGTGACTTTTTACTATTCCCACACCAATCTAAACCAACTTGGGGGAAGATGTTGGACACTGAAGGGGTGATAATTACTATTCCCACTCCAATCTAAACCAACTAGGGGAAGGTGTTGGACAATAAAGGGGTGCCATTTACTATTCCCACTCCAACATAGCCTATTTGGTGGCAGGTGTTGGACACTAAATGAGTGACATTTACTATTCCCACTCCAACATAGCCTATTTGGGGGCAGGTGTTGGGAGACATTTACTATTCCCAATCCTGTTTAAACCAACTTGTGGAAGGTGCTGGACACCAAAGAGTAACCTTTACTATTCCAACTACAACCAAAACCAATTTGTTAAAAGGTATTGGGCACTAAAGTGGTGATAACTACTGTTCCCACTCCAATCTAAAACAACTTGGGGATGGTGTTGGACACTAAAGGGGTGACATTTACTATTCACACTCCAATCTAAACCAGCTTGGGGAAGATATTGGACACTTTCCCACTCCAATCTACACCAGTTTGGTGAAGGTATTGAACACTAAAGGGGTGAAATTTACTATTCCCACTCGAACATAGCCTATTTGGGAGTGGAGGGGCGGTGTTAGACACTAAAGGGTTGACATTTACTATTCCAACTCCAGTCTAAAGCAACTTGAGGAAAGATGTTTAACTCTAAAGAGGTGACATTTACTATTCTTACTCCAATCTAAACCAACTTATATAAGGTGTTGAACACTAAGGGAGTGACATTTACGATACCCATGCCAAACTAGACCAATTTGGGGGAAGGTGTTGGAATACTTAAAGGGTGACATTTACTATTCCCAGTCCAATCTATACCAATTTGAGGGAAGGTATTGTACAGTAAAGACTTCAAATTTACAATCTCCACTTTAAAAGAAAAGATTTCACAAACCATCAAACAAAATTAAAAATATTACATACAGATCAGTATTCCACATTCTCACTTTTAAAAAAATATAACGTTAATGTAAAACACACTAATGTGAACTACAAATCTTTATATATATATTCATAATTTAAGATGTAATAATGATAATGTGATTACTATTAAAAATTAAAATATTGTTCAAAATATTTACTGCCATTCATAAACGTTCGGAAAACAAAATTTATAATCATTTTAATATTTATTTTTATTTTTATGGTTTCATTTTTTTTCAACATTTTAATTTAAATTAATTTTTGTAACAAATTTTATTTAATTATACATATTTTCTAAAAATGTATACAAGATGTTTAATATTAGATGATTAAAAAAAGGTTTAATCCTTGTTCAAACACCAGCCTCTGGGATGCGTTTTGGCAAAACAGCCTTGTGCATAAGGCTGTTTTGCCGAAATGCGTAGCCGGGACTGGTGTTTAAACAATTATTTAACCTTTTTTTAATTGTCTCTGGGCGCGCATGAATCTTTATTGAGTTTTCTTTTGGATGTTAAATGCCAGCAGCAACGCCGGATGCCAGGTGCCACTCCCATGGCCGCATCTCGGTGTAAGCGGCAGGAAGCAGTGGGAGAATGTTTATTATTATTATTTATTACTTATACTTATATATTACTTATTATTAATCTAAAAATAATTTTAAAATACTAGTTTTTTTAAATAATAAACTTATTTTTAAAAATATATAATATTTAAGATTGTAATAAAAACATTGACATGTACCTTAATCAAAATGAAAAATATAAACAATTAATATAATTAAAACGCCTTACAGTTTAAAATTGTTAATTTCTTTAAAATTATTAACTTACAATTCACAATAAAAACATATATTTTGAAAGAATCTCACCTTTAACCCCTAAAAACCCAACATCCAAAATACAATAATTAATGATAAACATTAACACAATAAAAAAACAAATATAAACAATTTCATAAATAAAAAATCATACTAAAAACACAAATAAAAAATTATAAACATAAAATCAGAAAACTACACTACATTACATATTAATAGCACTAAAACACAATATTATATATAATGATGTGTTTACATTGATATTAAACACAATGATATTGAAAAGCAACACTAAAAATTATATTTTTAACTTCGATATTCCTGTCCACGATATTTCTGAAGTCCCTATGTTCTTTTTTTTCAAATTTTCGTTGTATTAGTTTCTGCAACAAGGAAAAACAAACTAACAAGCAAAAAGAAATTGCAGCAGGCTCGGTTTTCAAGCATGAGACATAGTAATTTTAGGGTAATATCATTTACGTCACTCAGTGTGGTAAGTGCATTGGTCTAGGCCCCACAGGATACCTCCTCATTGCAGATACAGAGTCGGACTCCCTCCTTTCACTCCTGTTCTCTCTATGGGACCTCCACTGGGGATATACTTTCTCCCATTTTTTAGGGCATCCGTTGCTTTGGTAGATTGTCTTTTCAGTAATCATGCTCCAGTCCATATTGTGCTTCCAGTCTCGTAAGATCACGGGTTCCACCGCCGCCCATTTTTTCTCTATATTCCTCTTAACGACTCTTAGGCCCAGGTTCAACCACAGCTTGATGTATGTGGGCGGGGAGTTGTCGCCCCATATGTTCAGTATGCAGCATTTGACTGTGTCTGGTATGGAGCAACACGTTGTTTCATTGGTTCTCTAACAGATGACCAGTAGGGTTGTGTTGCACCTGGCCCTTTTTGCAGGGTCATCCCCAATCTTTTTGCCTCCTTCCTCCTAACTTTTCTGACCAGTTTTTGTTGGCTTTAGGACTCTGGACACTTTACCACTGCTAAACAGTGCTAAAGTGGATATGCTGCCTGTGTAAATTGTATTGGTTTATACATAATTGACATATTTGATTTACTGGTAAGTCCCTGGTAAAGTGCACCAGAGGTGCCAAGGGCCTGTACATCAAATGCTACTAGTGGGCCTCCAGAACTGGTTGTGCCACTCACATTAGTAGCCCTGTAAATAATGGCTCAGACCTGCCACTGCAGTGTCTGTGTGTGCAGTTTTAAACTGCCAATTCGACTTGGCAAGTGTACCCACTTGCCAGGCCTAAACCTTCCTTTTTACTACATGTCAGGCACCCCTAAAGTAGGCCCTAGGTAGTCAACTTCAAAGGCAGAAAGGGGTATAAGAGGAAGACCCAAAACCCCAGACTTTTAGAATCTTTCTGGAATCAAGAGGAACCTCTGCCAAGAGAAGAGCTGAAGAGCTGGAAG
This sequence comes from Pleurodeles waltl, assembly GCF_031143425.1. Taxonomy (NCBI): domain Eukaryota; kingdom Metazoa; phylum Chordata; class Amphibia; order Caudata; family Salamandridae; genus Pleurodeles; species Pleurodeles waltl. Next base: position 44,321,646 of record NC_090448.1, read on the forward strand.
AGGAGTATTGTCGCTGTGCTGCTTTGCTGAACTGACCTGCAGTTGCTGCTTCTACCTGAAAAGAGTGCAAAGGGTGAACTTTGCTGTGTGTCCTGCTTGAGAAAGTTCTCCAAGGGTTTGCAGTAGAGCTTGCCTCCTGTTGGAAGTATCAGGGACACCAAAGATTTCAGTTTCCTCGACCTGCAGCACTGAGAACTGTGTGCATTGTGCTGTTCAAGAGGAGAAACCACATGACACTGCCAAAAACGCCGTTGGCTTGCACCATGACCTGCTGACGCCACACGGAGTCGCATTGCCCCGCTTTGCACCGTGACCCTGGTCTCACCGACGCTGTCATCAGACGACTTTACTGAGCCGCTGCTTGCACCGCAACCTGTGGGCCCCGCACTCGGGCATCGCCTGCTCACACCGCAGCCTGGGCCTCCCCGATGCCACCGCTCCTGCTGACACCGGCACTGCTGCCTGCACCGTGGATTGTGGACACCGCTCGTGAGGATCACGAAGCACCGTCCCGTCTGCACTGGAGCCCCGGTCCACTGACGCCAGCACCATCGACTCCAGTGTCGTCACCAGGTATCCCTGCCTGCACCTTGGCCTGCGGACACTGCTTGTAAGGGTCACAAAGCACCGTCCCGTCCCGCACCGCTGGCTTGGGCCTACCGACGACAGCGCTTCCACAACGATGATGGCGCTACCTGCACCGTGACCTGTGGACACCGCACGTTGCATTGCCCTGCTTCACACTGCAGCCCTGGTCTCACCAATGCCGCTGGATGGCGTCGCCAAGCGGCTGCCTGCACCATGACCTGTGGACACCGCACGTCGCATCGTCCTGCTTCACACTGCAGCCCGACACCATCAACCTAGAGTTCAATCTGCAATGCGTGTGACTTCAAGGACCCGACGACTCCTGCACCGACACCGCAACTTCAGCGACGCCGCTCTCCGGAGTTCACCGTGAGGATCACAACGCCCTACAAATCCAAGGTCCTGTTTGCGGGTCTTCCGGACACTGTAGCTGGCCCGCGACGCCACTTCTGGCCAGAACAGTTTTTTTTTTTTATCACAACGCTGTGATAACCCTAGGTAGAGCTATTGACTTCAAGGAACTGTATTTTTTAGTAAATCATTCAAAATTTATATCATTGGAACTGTTTGTTGAATTTTGATTGTGTTGGTCTTGTTTTACACAGATAAATATTGGTTATTTTTCTAAAACTGGTGTGTTGTCCTTTTGTAGTGTTTTCCTTGTTACTGTGTGTTATGTGCAAATGCTTTACTCATTGCTTCTGAGGTAAGCCTGACTGCTCGTGCCATGCTACGAAGGGGTTGAGCAGGGGTTATCTGAGCAGGTAGCTCCCTTATCCTGACTAGAGTTAGGGTCCCTACTTGGACAGAGTGCAAACCCACCGCCAACTTCAGACCCCATTTCTAACAGGTTGTATCCTCATGGAGCTCCATGCCACATGTAGAAAGGTTCCCACCTCCCCACAGCACCTCAGGCAGGTTATTGTTGGGCATCTGCCCAGAGAGTGTAGGTTCATACGGGAGTAGTATGAGCTGTGGAGTATGCAGAGCGGAACCAATCTGAACCCTGACTTAATGGCAATTTCTCTGGGCACCCCCAGAGCCTCCTCCCATTCTCACTCTTCAAAATCCCCAACTTCTGCTTCCCATTTAGCTTTAAGGGCTTGTATGGTTTCAGGGGTGTTATTTATCAGTTTTCTGTATGTTAAGGAGTAGGCCTTTCTGCAGAGCTGTTCTGTCAGTATATGCTCTTCTAATGGGGGACTCTGTAAGTGTTGAGAGTTTTGATATGTGTGTAGCTAAGGAGTATTTGAGCAAGATATATTTATAACTTTGTGAAGGTGCCAATTGATATTGGTCTGTATGAAGACAATAAAGGGGCCAGTCCTTGTAACCCCATATTACATCTGGACTGGATAGCAAACTATCAATATAATACATATATTGAAGGGATAAATATCTACTCCTTACTTCCACAGTGACACATGAATTGTTCACCTGAACATACTATATTTCATTACACTATATTGGTTGATAATTAATATTGGTCTGTCATCTCTTCCAGTGTTAGTTGTGTGACACCCTGCTTTGGTGATGCCAATAAGTCTCCATTTCTCAAATCCTTGAAGCTTACCTATGTCCGGTAATAAATTGCTTGATTTCAAAGGGGTGATTTCCATTAATAGGTTCTTCCAGCCCAAATGGGCGGTGACAGTCCTCCGTATGTGGGTCACTGCTCTGGTGTGTAGGGGTAGTTTTCAAGGTAATTTGGTGTTGTAGAGTGCCCTTTTGTACATGCTAGTCTGTCCATCTGCACCACCAGTTCATCCCATGGCACAATCATTGACCTCCAACAATTGCGTGGCCCAGTTGTTCTTCTGTATATCCAGTAGTCCCATTCCCCCATCGTAGACTTCCCAAGTGAGCTGCGGGAGGGCTATTCAGGCCAAACTATTGCCCCAGAGCAGGAGTCAAAGTGCAGCCTCCGTCTTAAGGAAGAAATCTGTGGGCACTAAGTAACAGGTGTTCTGTAGTGCACATATCATTTGCGGCAATGTCATCATTTTGAACATTGCCGTCCGCGCAGAAGGGAGAGCAGCAAGGCCCCCTAGTGTTGCATGTCAGTTACAAAGTGCTCTATGAATGGGATCCAGTTTTATTTTATAGAACAGTTGGGGGTCTTTTGTTACGTATGTGCCTTGGTACTTGAATGCCTCCTCAGCCATTGGCTTACGTATCTCAACTAAGAGGGTCAGAGTGGGCCCTGTAATGAAGTGCACAGTGACTTTTGTAAATTTATTGTATAACCTAAGAAAGTCCCAAAGATGCAGAGGATTTGCATTAATCTAGGGATAGTCAGGCGCGGACCTGTGATGTCAAATAAAATGTCATTCTCATACAGGGTGATATGTTCCTCCCAAGACACCCTCTAATTTATTCCCTGCCCCAGCGGATTGCTCCTTACTCATACTGCTAGGGGTTCCAGGGCCAAAATGAAGATCAATGGGGAGAGTGGGAACCCCTGTCTCTTCCACTGGTGAAGCTCGAATACACGCAAGGTCGCCCCATTCACTCTAACCCAGGCCATGGTTTTCGGTATAGTAGGCGGATCCAGCTCAGAAAATTTGGCCTGAATCCTAGGCATTCTAACAGTGGAGGCATGTTCTCCCATTCTAAAGTGTTGAAGGCCATGGAGGCAACTATCGACAGGACCATTGTAGATATTTTGTCATCCATCGTACCAGCCATTACACCAAAGAGTCTTCTGAGGTTAAGCCTGGTTTTCCTGTTAGGCATGAAGCCTGATTGATCTCGGTGGATCACGGTTGTGATACCCAGTCAGTCTGGTGGACAAAAATGTGGCCAGAACTTTAATCTCCACATTTAAGAGTGATATGGGTCTGTATGACATACAATTTGCCACCTTCCACATGCTTAGGAGGTGGAGGACCACCTTACCCGCCAGGCCTTTTCATAATTCAATGGGAAAGCCATTTGGCCCCATATCTTTTCCCAAGTTTATGGAGCAAATTGCCCGAGTAATCTCACTAGGTGAGAAGTCACTTTCAAGCATCTGTCTGTGTTCTGCTGAGAGCTTAGGGGCTTGCATTTCTTTGAGGAACTCTTGAATCTCATGCAGTTGGGCGATGCCTTTTGCCTTGTATAATTCTGAGTTTTAGGTAGTGAATTCCTCCAATATATCTTCTGCCTAGCCCACAGGGCAGACTCCTTCGCAATGGCAAAGGAGAGTCGTCCCCCCTGGCTGAGCCAGGAGCTGAAAAATAAAATGATATTTCTTTATCATTTTATCTTTCAACTGCTGGTTCAGCCAACCGCATGTGAAGGGAGGGTCGGGGCTGGGCCACAGGAGGTGGGGAGAGGGGAGAAAGAGGAGGAGAGATTGCACCTAAATGTGCATGTGTGTTTGGCCAGCTGTCTTAGGCCGGCCAAACACACATGCACACTTAGGTTTCTCCAACCTGGCTGTGTTGCACAGCAGGGCTGGAGAAAGTGCACAGATCCCAGGGCAATGTCTGAGCGGCAGTCCAAGCCGCTTAGACCAATTCTGACACCGCTTTCATGCTAGGTTTAGAATGAAAGCAGTGCCAGGATTGCTGGGAAGCCTGTGCTGGGGTCCCGGGAATGCTGGGACACCAGAAGAAGAGGAGTGAGGCGGCAGGCGATGACAGGAAGAGGTACATTTTGTAAAATTATTTTTTATGTTCCCCTCTGGTCCCTCTCCCCTGCACACCCTTCCCCTTGTGATTTGCAGTGGCGGCCACTGCTTTCGCCCAGGTTTCACCAGTGTCTGTCATAAGGTGGAGCACCTAGTTCCTAGTCTGGTCCCTCTTCTCCAACCATGCCAGGACCTTACCCGCCTTGTTCCCCTTTGGGTCATGATGTGAGCCCTACATGCCCTCCTCAGATAAATCCCTATGTTCTTTTTCTTTCAGCCGAAAGGCATGGATGGCCTCTGCATTCTCCTCCCTAGGAAAGTTTAATTCTAGTTCTACAATTTCACATTCTAGCCTGTCTAGTCATGCTCTTGCATCTTTCATCTGGCCTGGAATAAGGGAGTATGATTGGCCCCGGATCAGGTTTTTCTAAACTTCCCGACACTAAAGGACATTTTCACCAACCCATCTTTGTCTGCGAAATAGTCATCTGTGGTTTGTTGTAGGTTTGTTCTTACCTTGCTTTCTTTCAAATACCAGGGGTTAATTGGTCTTGGGCCTGTGTTACTCCTGGAGTCCCCTCTCAACTCTAGCTAGGCTGGGGAGTGATCAGATGTGCCCTGGCCTAAGTGTTTTACTGCTGTTATTCTAGATATGTGGGTGTGGCTGTTGTGTAGTCCAGACAGGAAAGTATATTGTTCCTCATAAACAGTGGTAATTGCAATAGCCGGGTGCTCAATGCTGGGAAGGTTAATTGGTGGTGGTTTGGTGGAATATATGTTTACCATATGTTGATAGTGATGCCGTCCCTTAATCCTGACTGGGCCACATATTTCCATTGTGAGTCCCTTCAGGTCTCAAGAGGCGCAAACGGGGCGGTGTTTTTTAAAAGGATGCCTACCCCTCTCGAGTCAGAAGTGAAACCCGCATGGGCTGTCAATTTGTAGCTGTTTCTAATCAGAGCCCTGCAGGAGTTGCCCAGAAGATGGTTCTCTTGTATTAGTAATATATTGTGGTTCTGCCTCTTTATGTACTGCATAACTATTCCTCTTTTTCACTTGTGGCCAAGGCCATTGACATTCCACACATCATTCCAAGAGAGCGTGCTGTATCCTGTTGTGTCTGAGCTCCTTGCATCATGTGTCTTTATGTCATCCCCAAATATGTGGATCATGCATAGTCAGCATTTGTTAAAGATCTGTAGTGTGCCTTTTGTGTGAACACTTTAACATCCAATTAAAATGTATCCCCCACTCCCTGCCACCCTGCTTAGTGGGCTTCGAAATACCCACCACCCCTCAAATTGCAGTGAGCCTGTTGCCCCCATGAGCATAGTTGTATAACTGTTAACTGGGGTGGAGCTGGATCAGTCTGTTTAGGCTCCTGCACATATTGCCCTTCGTCCGGATATTGGGATTTAATTGGGCCTCCGCCCAAGACAAATTTGACAAGTAGCAGTGCCCGGTGCCTCAGCTTGATTCCCCCCACCCAGATAAATAATAGGACAGTTGCACACCAGTGATCTCGAGTGCACATTCTTTGCGGTCCTGGCGTCGCTCTTCTCGGTCTCTTTCTGCATGGCTCTGGTCACATTGCTGAAATGCATGATTTCTGTTTGGCTCAGTTCCCCCAGGTCTGTTATGTCTGCCTTTATGGGTAGGTGGGTACCAGCCCTACAACCACTCCCACACCTCTCCTGGAGTAAGAACATGTTAGGTCTTACCCTCTGCAATAACACGTAACTTGGCCGGGAAGGGCATCATGTATTTTAGGTTTCTGGTGCGAAGTTCCTTTTTCGCTTCTTAGAAGCTCCTATTCTGTTGCTGCACCTGGAAGGTGAATCCTGGGTACAGGCTGATAGTTGCGTTTTCATATTTGTAGAGCTGGGGTCTGACGGGCTGCCTAGGGGATGACATCTCAGTCTCTATAATTGAAGATGCAGGCCATAATTGTTCTTGGGGGATCCCGGCCTGGGAGGCACTTCTGGCATTCTATGGGCCTGTTCCACAAAAAAGACTTTGGGGAGGCCCGCGTCTTCAGTAGGTCAAGGATGAGATGTTCTACAAATTGGTCAACGCTAGGGCCCTCTGCCTTCTCTGGGACGCCCACTAGGAGCAAATTGTTTCTGTGTTCACCTTTCAATAACTTCTAGTTCGGCATGTATATGGCTATTGCCTTCATTAGGTGATCAACTTGCAGAAGGAGTGTGGTGGTGGAGTCTGTAAGTTCAGTCACTGCAACATCTGCGTCTTTCACTCTGTCGCTGATCTTGTTGACATCGGCCCGCAGCAATTACATTTCCACCACAAAGGAATCTATTTTTGGTTCCTGTGTTTTAATCCCCTGTATAGCCACCATTATCTCTAGAAGGGTAGCTTGCGGGGTATTGTTTGCAGCGTCTGAGGAAGCGTCTTTGGGTAGCATCTCTGAATCATGGAGGGAGGCAGCGGGAACCACATAATTGCCCATTTTTGTTAGCTGATGGGGGTTGCCTTGGCTTCCACCCACATGTTTTAGATTTGTTGCAGTCTGTGGACTATGTGGGTTCTAGGAGTGTGGGTGCTAGTCACCGCCTCCTGCTAGAAGGGAGATGGGAAAAGAAGCTAGCACACCCCTGTGGCCTGTCAGTTTTGCGCTGTTCGCGTGGCCTGTTGTGGTCCAGTGACAGGGTCTCAGAATGGCGTCCCAGAGTCACCAGTGTCTCAGTCAAAGAGCATTGGTGGGTACAGGGTCGAGGTTGTTAGGGAGGAGTATATACTCCACTCTCTGGCGTACCCCCTCCACATGTAATTCGGAAGAGCGTCTATCTGGGCTGAGCCCCCATTGGGAATTCCTATGGATTGGCTTACTTCTGTTGCACCTGTTTATGGACCTTTTGTCTGTATCCCCTTGTCCTTCCTGGTCTATTGCCCTGGTGTTTGGTGCATGGATAGGGCTGAGCTGGGCTCTGTTGCATTCTGACACACACTACTGGCGTGCCCATGGCCAACGCAGATGGCTGCTGTTGTCTTGGGCTTTGATGTGGCGTAGTCCGTAAATTGCTAATTGGGGCCCGGTCGGGCTGGCATTCCCAGTGCCTCCCTTCTCGGCCTCCCTCACGGTTCACAGCCCCCATAGGTGAGCCGTCTCTTTTCTCCTCATTGCACCACCTACCTGGGTGTCAATGCAAAGGAAGTATTCCCGTAACGCTCACTGTGCTTCTTGCGCATCCCACCAGGAGTGTGTGGCAACCCAGGCAAGTGTTGACATTGACTCGGCTCTTGCTGGTTGATGCAGGGAGTGGCAGAGGTTGGCTTCAGTCAACGAGCGTACTTGAGGACGGCAGGTTTTGGGGTTGGGGTGTTGCTTACTTTTGCGTGGCTTCCAGGCCTCTCGGAGCGAGCAGTCGCGCAGGCTGGCTCACGCCTAGACTCAGGGTTCTTAGCTGGAGGTGATTTCTACCAGCTTGTGTCCCCAATCATGGTTTTTCAGTTACTGCACAGGCCAATTATGGTAGGATTTTACAGCTGAATTTGGCGGGACTGCAAAGCTTGCATAGAAAGCAGCAACCATGCTTTGCTGCAAGCCACAACCTCAAAGTCCCGATATTCTTAACACAATATTTTTGTAGCACTATATTTTTTTCCTGATATTTTGTCCAAGCTCTTTATTCAGGTGGTGGCAGCCCTAGGCAATGTCAAACTATCAAGGCCCATATTTTTACTTTTTTGCGCCGCATTTGCGTCACTTTTTTACGCAAAAGAGGCGCAAACTTACAGAATACAATTGTATTTTGTAAGTTTGCGCCGCTTTTGCGTCAATAAATGACGCAAATGTGGCGCTAAAAAAGTATAAATATGGGCCCAGATATCTAGTGTAAATAAATGGGCAGAACATGCTAGGAAGATTTATTTTATTTATTTATTTGAGGAGTTTTATATAGCACAAACATGACCTGTCCGGATAACAGAGCCCTGTGCAAATAGCAAACAAGTTAAACATATAAATGCAAAAAGGAACAAGCATGAACAAGCAATAAACAGAGAAAGATACAAATGGCAAATGCTGCACAAATAGCAAAACAAGTTCAACATAAAAATGCAAAAAGGAACAAGCAAGAAACAGGGTATATACAATTTAACAAACGGCTAGTAGATTCAGGATCCCTAGATGTATACAGGAAAAATAGTCAAGCTGAGTGACTTCAGGTCTACTGTTGAAGGTATCTATACAGCAACAGCAGTTTTACCTCTTTTTTGAAGGAGGCAGACCAAGGGTTAGATCTGGTTTCAGGAGGTATTGCGTTCCATATTGTTAGCGCAAGACCGGAAAAGGGCGGTATATGTTTTCTTTTTGTTGAACTTCTGTGGCTTCAACAATAGAGAGTTAATACTTCTTAAGGAACTACTCCCACCAGATATTTTGAGTTTTTTTGCCATATAGATGGGAGTATTATCATGAAGAGCCTTATGTGTCATGCAGGCTATCATCAACTGAATCCTTGCTTCAAACAGGAGCCACTTGAGATGTTTTAGAATTGGTTAATGTGGCCACGTTTACTCAATCCCATGATGAGCCTTGCAGCTGAGTTCTGAGTGGCCAGCCAAGCTTTGGGTCCTGAGTCCATAGTGGCCAGGCTAGATTTGGGTGATCCTGCAACAATAGTACTCCTGTAATCTAACTGGAGATGACTAGGGATTGGACTGCTAACTGAAAGTCATCCACGGACAAGAAGGGTTTGATTTTCCTTAGTGTGTTCATTTGGTAATTGGCTTCTCTAGTGGTTGCACCAATGTGATCTTGCATAATCAGGTATTTGTCCAATGTTATGCCTCATGATTTAGGGAAATCAAATACACGCGGGGCGCAGTTGTGCGCTGGATGTTGCTTGAGCCACTCTCTATGGGGGCAGAGTGATTGTGGGGGTCGATCAGGGGAAATTCTGTTTTCAGTGTGTATAGCATAAGGTGATTGCGGGTTAACCTTTTTTGGGTTTCCAGTAGGGTGCAGTTAAGAATTTTGATATCTTCAGGTGAGGAAATTTTCAATTATAGTTGTGGATCATCAGCCTACATGTGGTAATGTATGAGTGATTCAGAATTTCTGTACGAGGCTCCATGAACAAGTTGATTAGTGTGGGAGAGAGTGTTAACCCTTGAGGTACTCCAGTCAAGACCGGAGAATTGTCCAACAGGATTTCATTGACTTTGATTTGTTGAGCTCTATTATGAAGGAACAAAGAAAACCAGCTTAAGACGGGATCAGATAACTGCATCCTTTTCTTCAGGAGGTCAATCATGAGGTCAAGTTTGACCGTGTCAAACTCAGAAGAGAGAGATCAAGAAGTATGAGCAGGCATAAATTGTTCTGTAGTTTCAGGGCGTCATCTACAATGTGTGTTAGAGCCATTTCAGTACTTTGACCCGATCTGAAGCCAGACTGGCAGTGGTCAAGGAGATGAAACTGCTCAATGTGGTTGCAGAATTGTAGATGTGCACAATTCTCCAGTAGTTTTGCTTGCGTTGTGGTGTTATTTGACGGAAATTATTGAGATCTGCATTAATTTTTTGGGGAGATTGGGGTAACCTGTCTTATCTTTAGGCAATGAGGAATCATGCCCAGTGAGGGAGAGATGCATTGACAATCTTAGACCAAAGTGGGAGTACAGAGAGAATCTAAGCTCTTTGATGAGTTTGGCGGGCAGACGATCCTTGAAGTGGTATGAGAATGTTATTGATATTCTTGTTTTAAGTACCTCAACTTCATCTGGAAGTTTAAAGGTATTCTATGTAGCATTATTTTTTGCAGTAAAATCAGTGTGGGGGAACCTCATCGGAGGAAGATTTGAGAGGAGACTGGGCTGGGTCTGGCTTAGTGGATGTTGTGAGACAGGTTGTAGTTCTGATTCAATCTTCCTCGTCTTTTCAGTGAAATTAGTGGAGAAATCATCACCGCTTGGGAGTGACCCATTATCTTCAAAGTGGTGGTTACAACTGCAGCTTTCTTCTTTTTTGATGATTTCGAGTAGTTTGTTGGATCTGCTTTTGGCATTGTCCAGTTGAGTCCTAACGCATTCTGCTTTGGAAATACGGATGAGTTTGTTACAGGGGCTTCTTCTTGTCCTCAAGTGCTGAAGGTGTGTGATGGAAGGAGAGATTCTTTATTATCTCTTAGCAAGCCTTAATTTATGCCTTACCTCGTTAAGGTAGCCGTTGAACCAGGGTTTTAAGTGTCTATTAGGTATTCTTTTAAGCTGCTACAAAGCAATTGTATCAAATATATGTGACCTGGATTGGATGTATTGTTTAGTAAGGTTCATTGCATTTGTCATGTTTGAGGGTGGAGGAAGAAGGTTGTTGCTAATGGAAGTTAGATCAATTGTTTATATTTCTCAAGTCTGTAGGCCATTATTTGGTTTTATGGGTTGGTCTTGTCTAATCAGCACATTTTCCAAGATGAGAAAGGAGATTACGTAGTGATCTGACCAGTAACAGCAAGAATTGGATTCCAGTTGTATTACATTATCCTTGGCGATGATTAGATCAAGGGTGGATCCTCTATTGTGGATTGGGCCATTTCTAGATGGGTGAGGTCTGAAAGGAAGGCCTTGAAGGTGTTCCGTTTTGGGTCATTTGGGTCATTCCAGTGAATGTTGAAATCACCAAGGAATATCTGGTTGGGAGGTTGGTCTGTTTTAGAGGAGATGGTCTCCATTATTTGTTCAACGAAAGGTAGGTTTATTTCCCAGGAGTGGTAAATTGTGTGGAGTTTGAATAACATCTTGTCATTGATCCATATTTCAGTGCCTGGGTATTAACAGGAGGACATTCAAGCAGTTTGTGCAGGTTTCAAGATGGAGCTAGAATAGTTCTAGTGGGTGAACTGTGGTATGAGAATGAGGGTGTCAGGAAGATCCAAAATCAAAGCAGGGGACTCCATCTCCCAGAGTCCCTCACACTTTAACTAGGTCTAACCAAACTGGCCATGACAGTTACAAGTGACCTCTTGAAGACCTGCAGCACTGGGGAATTAGGAGTCAGCAGAAGAACCAGTGTTTTGGAGTGGGGGGTGCAAAGTAAGATGCAAAGTCGTTGTGGGGGCCCTCTTCTACCGCAGTAGCTAGTCTTGCCCTGCTCACATAGTGACTACGGTAGCTGCAATTGAATGCCTAATACCCCACTGCATGGAGGAGCCAGTAACAAGGCCAGCATTTTGGAAGTGGTGCACCGAATGTCCAAAATCTTAGCAGTAGCCACATCTGCCAGAGCCCGTCTGTTTCCTCTATCCTCACCCACATCACCTGTGGAAGCTGCAAGTGAACTCCTGAAGATCTGCTATTGGGGGGGGAGGGTCTGTCTGCATCTGTCACGGCTTGAAAAAAGCTGGTCTGGGCCATCCCTCATTAAGTTTTGAAACAAACTAAAAGTATGTTTTTTGTCTCCTCAAATCCCTGGTATTGGGTGATATCCTTAAGCCTGGCTCGTATCTTAACCATTTTTTATGCATGGCAAATCCATTGTGGACAAGCTGTGGATGATTTGCTTTTATTTTCATAACTTTTTATATAGATAAGGTAGCTCCTATTTTGTGTATTTTTATATACTATGTATTTTTTTGCATCTCATTTTCAAAATCCCGCTCAAGAAATATGTTACATATAATTCTATTGCTGAGCTCAGGGAACTTTTGGAAGCTGTAGGCCAGTTCCCCTGGAACAGTATGGATTACGGCTATTTCTGATATTCTTCCCAAGTGGATACCTGAGAGACACCAAATGCATAGATGATGAGGATATGAAAGCGTAACCAGGCTATCAGTGTTGGGAATAGCTCAGAAAAGTTTGCAAATCATAAAGGAGATGTGCCTAAGAGATGTGAACTCCACCCTCACAAACCATCTAGGCAATCAAAAATCAGATTCAGTCACACCATCCTGAAACGATCTTTAAATAAAACATTATAAGAGGGCAAGCAAAGCACATCCCATTGTCAACATGTCAACATTGCCATAATAGTGGGGAAGCATCTGGTCCCCTTGCTACTCCCATAGTTGAACGGAGGAACCATTTCCATGTTCTGGCTTCTGGTATACTGTATTTTCTGCATGCATCTCAGAAAGAAGGTTTTTGGATAATCTTCATCTTGGAAACACTAAGGGGCATATTTATGAGCCCCTAGCGCCACCTTGCGCCACATTTGCTGCATTTATTTTGACGCAAATGTGGCGTTAAGGTGGCATTTCCCACGTGCCAAATTTACAAAGTGGTGCAATGCTTGCCACACCCCACTTTATAAACCATTGCGCCACATTATGCCTGCGCCAGGCATAATGTATGCAAGGGGGGTGTTCCCCCGTTAGGTGGGCTGAAAAAATGGCACAAGTAAATCTTTGCAATTTCCTTGCGCCATTTTTTTCGGCACTTTTAATGCCTGCTCAGAGCAGAGAGGACGCTATTGCCCCCTACCCTGCTCCATGGTGCGCCGTATTTTAAATACGGTGCACACATGGTGGTGGCACTAAGGGATGCAGGGAAAGTGGCGCTGCACTTAGTGCAGCGCCACTTCCCATAAATCTGCCCCTAAGTGTCTAATTTGTATGTTGGTGGAGAGGGAACTCCTTTGCAGCGGCAAGGTACTCCCTGCCCAATTTAAATGCAGATGGGCCATAGTTTGGCCACGGTGCTGACTACTCTGTCACCACCATGGCCAAACTTCTCCAATAGAGTAAGGGCTGTCAGAGAATTTGCTATATGTCTGTCCACCCAGTTGCTTAAGGTACAACTTTGGTGTAATTCTGCAAGGTGTGCCTTCCCACCCACCAGTGACACTGGTGAACTTGGTTCAATACACAGCAATGAATGTGAAAGACAAGTTATTATAGCCCACAAGACACTATTCAATGTGTAATTGGCATAGTTCTATTGCTTTTGAGTTACTAACAATCCCATTCAAGGGATCAAGGCCACAGTAGAAACAGCAACAAACCTTATTTTGTTATTCACAGTATCACACACGCTGTAATAAGAGTGAACACTTTTAAGTTAAAAATATTAATTACTACAGGAACAATCTGTTTCTTAGCACATCTACAACAACTACATAGATTGTTATAAAAACAGCAACAAAACACATTATAAATAAGGAGATCAAAATGAACATTTCCTGCATTGCTAAAATGTCATATAAAATGTTACCTAGAAACTTACACCTTAATGCCTACTTTTATGTGCTATACCATGATAGCATGAAAGGCAGAGCAACTTGTAGTCTAGAGTTTCTTGGGGAGAAGAGATGCACTGCATACCTAGTTGACAGCAAAAGATGTCTTTATTAGCGGAGGCGTGAAGACAGTGTTCCCAATGAAGAGCAAACACTCACTTAGGTGGCAGTCAGTTGGCCTTCCTGTAAGACTTGGCTTTATCAGCTGCAGTCTTCAGGCAAGATGCATCATCTGCGAAGTGTGAAGTGTGCTGGCAGCAGGTGAGACCGTCTTTAGCAGAATCTCTGGAGATAATCTGGGCAAAGGCCCTCTCCTGACAAGTGGTCAAGTGGAAGTCCTTATATGCTAAATCGGATCAGAAATTGGAATTTCTGACATAGATTATGTGCATCAAGGTATGCATCCCAGATGTTGCCTTATGAACATATGAGTCAAAAGGACATCAATTAAGGCTACATTATTTTGGGTATATGTCTGAATGTGTTCTTATTTGACCTTGACATGATGAGGAGTAGACAGTTGACCGAGACGAATGCTGCATTAGATGTTGTACTAATGTCATTAATCAAAGAACTTGACGCTATCACAGTTCCTAGAAAGATAAGGGATGGCTACATCTGTGTTTAAAGGCAGACACGACAATGTTTCTGCATAAATCAGGGCATTTGGCAGCTTCCATTGTTTAAGTTAAGGAAGATGACAGTCTCCATGAATTAAGATGGATTGGGGCCCTACATAAGATGGAGGCAGACCTTAGGGACTTTTTGTCAAGGATGGACAGCCCTATATCAGTTTTTTACTGTCCATCAATGCCAGGGACAGGACAACTGCCAACGTATAAATTAGGTCATAGTATCGTTTCACTTATTCACCTATCAATCAATCTATCAATCAGTGTATTTGTAAAGCGGCTACCACCCGCGAGGGTCTCGAGGCGCTGGGGGGGGGTGCTGCTACTGCTCAAATAGCCAGGTCTTAAGCCGCTTTCTGAAAGTCAGCAGGTCTTCGGTCTGTCGTAGGGGCAGGGGAAGGTTGTTCCAGGTCTTGGCAGCGAGGTGGCAGAAGGATCTGCCTCTGGTAGTCGCTCTTCGGATGCGGGTGCAGTGGCGAGGGCGAGGTCAGCTGAGCGGAGTTGGTGGGACAGTGTGTAGAATTTGAGTCGTCTGTTGAGGTAGGCTGGGCCGGTGTTGTGGAGCGCCTTGTGTGCGTGGGTGAGGAGCTTGAAGGTTATCCTTTTGTTGACTGGGAGCCAGTGTAGGTTTCTCAGAAGGGGAGTGATGTGGCTGTGGCGGTGGGCATCGAAGACCAGGCGTGTGGAGGAGTTTTGTATGCGTTGCAGTTGTATGAGGAGTTTGGCCGAGGCTCCTGCATAGAGGGCGTTTCCGTAATCAAATTTTCTGCTGACGAGGGTTTGGGTGACTGTTCTTCTTGTATCTGTGGGGATCCATCTGTAGATCTTGCGGAGCATGCAGAGGGTGTTGAAGCAGGATGAGGAGACAGCGCTGACTTGCTTGGTCATGGAGAGTGTTGAGTCAAGGATGACGCCCAGGTTGCGTGCTTGGTTGGTGGGTGTTGGGGGTGCTCCTAGAGCGGTCGGCCACCAGGAGTCGTCCCAGGCTGAGGGGCTGGTGCAGAGGATGAGGACCTCTGTCTTATCTGAGTTCAACTTCAGTTTGCTGTTCCTCATCCATTAGGCGATAGCCTTCATTCCATTGAGGAGGTTGGATTTGGGGGTGAGGGGGTCCTTGGTAAGGGAGAGGATCAGTTGGGTGTCGTCGGCGTAGGAGATGATGTTGAGGTTGTGTAGTCGGGTGACGTGGGCGAGCGGGCCATGTAGATGTTCAACAGTGTAGGGCTGAGGGACGATCCTTGGGGAACGCCGCAGATGATCTTGGAGGCTTCAGAGCAGAAAGGGTGGAGGCGGACGCTCTGGGTTCTACCGAAGAGGAAGGAGGTGATCCACTCTAGGGCTTTGTCTCGGATCCCTGCGTTGTGGAGGGGTGTGCGTAGGATGCTGTGACAGACGGTGTCGAAGGCAGCTGAGAGGTCCAGGAGGATGAGAGCCACGGTTTCACCGTGGTCAAGCAGGGCCCTGATGTCGTCGGTGGCGGCGACGAGGGCGGTTTCGGTACTGTGGTTGCTACGAAACCTTGACTGGGATGGGTCCAGGATGTTGCTTTCTTCGAGGTAGTGGGTCAGTTGTCTGTTGACAATCTTCTTGATGACCTTGGCCGGGAATGTGAGCTGGGAGATGGGGCGGAAGTTCTTGAGGTCTCTCTGGTCCGTCATGGGTTTCTTGAGTAGGGGTTTGAGTTCAGCATGCTTCCAGCTATCGGGGTAGGTCGCGGTCTCGAAGGAGATGTTGATGACTTTGCAGAGGTGGGGTGCGATGCTGGTGCTTGCTTTGTTAAAGATGTGTTGCGGGCATGGTTCTGATGGAGATCCAGATTGGATAGTGCTCATGGATTTGATTGTGTCGTCTTCGTTCACGTTGGCCCAGGCGAGCAGAGGGTCGTAGTTGAGGGTGGGTGGAGAGTCTGGGGCGTCGGTGATTGGTGGGTGATCTGGCTGTTGAAGCTGTCATGGATGTCTGTGATCTTGTGGTGGAAGAAGGCAGCGAGGGAGCTGCACAGGTCTTGTGAAGGTGGGATGTTGTTTGTGTTGGAGCTGGGGTTGGAGAGTTCCTTCACGATGTTGAAGAGCTCCTTGCTGTTGTGTGCGTTGTTGTCCAGGCGGTCTATAAAGGAGGTTTTTTTGGCAGATCTGATGAGGTGATTGCGGATGGCTTTCTTGAAGGCGGCATGGTTGTCAGGTGTCTGTTCGAGGAGCCACTTTCTTTCCAGTTTCCGGCAGGTTTGCTTGGAGGCTCGAAAGTCCGGGGTGAACCAGCTGCCTCTCTTGTTGGCAGCTCTGTTGGAAGGTTTGTTGAGCGGGGCGAGTGTGTTGGCGCAGTCATCGATCCAGCGCCAGAGGTTGCAGGCAGCGAGGTTGGGATTGGTGGGTTTGTTGGGTGGTTTTTGGGTGAGGCTGGTGTTCACCTGGTCCTGGTTGATTTTGCTCCAGTTGCGGAGGGGATCTGTTGGGTGCGGTGGTGCGTGGTGGTTTTCCGGAAGGTGAAGTGGACGCAGCGGTGGTCGGTCCATGGGAGTTTGGTGGTGTGGCTGAAGGCGACTTGGGGGCTAGCGGAGAAGACGGGGTCCAGCGCGTGGCCGGCGGAGTGTGTTGGAGTAGTGACGAGTTGTCTGAGTCCGAGGGTGGCGAGGTTGTCGATCAGGGTGGTGGAGTTGGGGTCGTTGTTATTCTCCAGGTGGAAGTTCAGATAGCCGAGGAGGACGTAGTCGGTGGAGTCTAGGGCGTGCCTGATGACGAGGTCGGCGATGGAGTCACAGAACTGATGCCGTGGTCCGGGGGGCCTGTAGATGAGGGTTCCTCTGAGGGTGGTGTTGGGGTTGGTGTGGATCTAGAAGTGCAGGTGTTTGGCTGTGCTGAGGGTGTCTTCGGTGCAAGTTGTAACCCTGATGTTGTTCTTGTGGACGAGGGCGATTCCGCCTTCGGTTCCGTTGGTGCGATCTCTGCGGGTGATCTTGTAGCCATCCGGAATGGCTATGGCGATGACTGGGGTCAAGGAGGCGTTCATCAAGGTCTCCGTCAGGAAGGCGACGTCCGGGGTGGAGGAGTCAAGCAGGTCCCAGAGTTCGATGGCGTGTTTACGTGCGGAGCGGGTGTTTAGTAAGATGCATCGGAGGTAGTTGCTGTCCGGTTCAGCCGGTGGTGTGGCGATTTCGAGGCTGGTGAGGCTGCAGTTCCGGCAGGTGAAGGGTCCCTGGGTGTGGCCAGGGGAGGCCAGGAAGCAGGCATGTGATCATCCGGTGTTGAGTACGTGGAGGGTGCTGGCGGTGTAATGGCGTTGCTGGCCGTGGTGGTCATGGGGATCAGGGGTCCTGGCGCTAGGCGCGGTCCAGGCTCGGATGTGCGCAGACTGGCTTGCCTCTGGCGTGCCTCCGTCGCGCCAGTGACGCGGCCACCATGAAGAAGGGGAGGTGGGAGGGAGGAGCAGCTGGGAGGAGGGAGGGGGTGGAACCAATGGGAGCACGCGGGGGCGGGCCGCAGGGGATGCAGCGGCAGGGCCAGGGAACCGGCAAGAGCCGGAGTGAAAAACAAGGCAGCAGGAGCAGCGGGAAAAACGAAGTGGGGCACACAAATTGCACAGATTTAAAAGAAATCACAGGTAAAAACGAAATTTGATATATATGGAACAAAACATAGAGCGAGTGCAGAAAATGCTGGAAGCTCTTACTGTAAACGGCAGCGAGGCAGCAGGGATGGGGCCAGGGACACAGGGGGCAGAATGGAGGATCTGCCCGACACGAGGAGTCGAGCCTGGCCTTAAAACAGGTCAGGGGTCACTCTTCACGTCGCGCAGCGGCCGCCATTAAGAAGGGGAGGTGGGAGGGAGGAGCAGCTTGGAGGAGGGAGGGGGTGGAACCAATGGGAGCACGAGGGGGGCGGGCCATAGGGGACGCAGCGACAGGGAACCGGCAAGAGCCGGAGTGAAAAACAAGGCAGCAGGAGCAGCGGGAAAAACAAAGTGGGGCACACAAATGCCACAGATTTAAAAGAAATCACAGGTAAAAACGAAATTTGATATATATGGAAGGAAATATAGAGCTAGTGCAGAAAATGCTGGAAGCTCTTACTGTAAACGGAAGCTGCAGCAAGGCAGCAGGGACGGGGCCAGAGACATGGGAGGCAGAATGGAGGATCCGCCCGACGCGAGGAGTCGAGCCTGGCCTTCAAGGAGGTCTGGGGTCACTCTTCGTGTCGCGCAGCGGCCGCCATTAAGAAGGGAAGGTGGGAGGGAGGAGCAGCTGGGAGGAGGAAGGGGGTGGAACCAATGGGAGCACGAGGGGGGGCAGGGCCGCAGGGGACGCAGCGGCAGGGCCGGGGAACTGGCAAGAGCTGGAGTGAAAAACAAGGCAGCAGGAGCAGCAGGAAAAACTAAGTGGGGCACACAAATGGCACAGATTTAAAAGAAATCACAGGTAAAAACGAAATTTGATATAAATGGAACAAAATATAGAGCGAGTGCAGAAAATGCTGGAAGCTCTTACTATGAAGACAAAGCAGTGCCTGTTTCTGACAAAACAGGATGATTAATTGCTTTTGTTAAAAATGTATCTGAAGGCTAAATTGTCTGGAATTTGTGTTACAACATAACACTTCAAAAAAGAAAGTTACAGGCTCCAGGGTAAGATGGTGTGCAGATCCAAAAAGGCCCTCTGCCTCTAACGATGCTCTCATTAAAGATCTAAACATATTAGCCAACAGGCCGGTAATCATTTTAGCATTCAAGGGCAGGATAATATTTGTATACAGAAGAATACAGAAGAATATTTAATATAGCAGACCACTTAAAGAAAAAACAAAAGATCTTTCATTGCAAAATGTAATTAAATCTACACTCAGAGCTCTGTTCACAAAGTTAATTTTACAAGTCTAGATTTACTCATATGTAAACTTAGTAGTGCAGCTGGTAATCACTACAGTTTTTTGCTATTGATCATTTCTGATTGTAAATACTACAATGTGCAGACTTATGTCTCCACCCCGTTAAAACAGGGAGAGAAGCCTTCTAGAACAGGATTTGCAAGTGTAAAGTCACTACTTGTAACTTTACTTATGTAGGTGATGTTCTCCACCACCGGGGTGTAGATAAAGTATAGGGAAAAATAATAAGATTCAATTATTATTTTAACAAAATACAACTACCTGAATGTAAAATCAAAATGTAAATGCGTTTAAACTAATTATTACCATAAACAGCACAATAACTCATCAAATTAAATGTTCAATAAATTATTAAATATTTAAAATATAGGAATTTTGATTATATTTACTATTTAAAATAGTTAATAAAAAGATCCCACCCTCATTATCAATGTTATATTTAATTATTATTTAGTAGATTGTTTCAAAACATACTTGTTTAATTAATTTCAGATAGGTTTAGCTATTTAATTTTATTATTTTTAAACAAAAATGTAAATATTGTTTTATTTTATTATTTTTGTTGAAATTGCATATAACATTTAACACTTAAAAACAATGTGTGTGTGTGTCCGTTTGTGTGTTTGTTTTATTTTTTAACCCTTTTCGCTGCTAGGCCTCTCCCCCAATGCTAAGCTTTTTTTTGGCTATTTGTGGTAGTTTGCGCTTAGGCCTCTATAATGTTTTGTCCACATAAGCTATCCACTGCACATTTATGTCTTTTTCCCAGCACCCTGTGGATTCTAAAGGTACCCAAGGTTTGTGGATTCCTCTGGAGGGAACGGAGACAGTAGGCAAAATATAGCTAATTTTAGTTTTGGGGGGAGAAATGGGAAAAAGTGCTGCATAGGAAAGTGCCTGTTTTTTACTGCAAATGGAATCTGTGAAAGGTTTGCAGTGCTAAAATCACCATCTTCCCAGCTTTCAGGAACAGACAGACTTGATTCAGAAAAACAATTTTTTAAACACATTTTTGGCATTTTATTGGGAGATAGCCTATTTTTCCTATTTTTGTGTTTCAACCTCCTTCCAGTTTGTAGTGGAAATGGAAGTGAAACCCATGGTGGAAAGCTGTAAATGTTTTGAATACTAGACACAATTCTGAATTCAGGAAGGGGTCACTTCTGTAGATCCTTCATCGTTTTCCCAAAAGTGTTGAAATAAAATAAATATTAAAAATTAGCAGGAAAAGACAGGCTTTTGTCACAAAATATACCACAAAGTATAGTGTATGTATAGTTCTAATTGTGCTAATGCTTTGATAAACCAAAGGCTAGAGCTCCCATGGCATCTCATGCAGCCACAGTTGATCTTTAGGAATTAGCTTGGCTGTTGTTTCCATCATCTTTGCCAATTAGTACTGTCAAGAAACCCTCTTTGTCAGTTAGCAGCAATAACACATCTGCTACTGCCAATATTAAGATTACATCATGGAATGTGGCAGGCATCTTATCTAAGATATCTGCCGCTGATTGGTAGGAAGGGGATGCCACTTTTACACACCTCCTATTTTCAATTCAGACTCAGTTCGTGAAAGTCCCTTTACGAATAGGGAAAAATATTACAGCTCACAAAAGGGCATTTGTAATTAAAAAGTTATTTTGTGGTCACATACCCTGCGAGTTTGCAAAATCACAGGCTTTGTCTTGGCAAAAGGGCATTATCCATGAAGCTCATTAAGCACCATCTTAGGCACTACAGGGAATGTAAACTGACAAAATCCTATTTGAATTCAGCACATAGAGCAAGTACGAATTGAAGTATGAAGAGTCTTGAAGCCAACTTCTATTAAGAAAGACAACATTAGTTAGATTTAATAATTGCTGCTACAAAATAGTCAATATGACTGACTGTCATATTATTGTCCACTATAATACATTAGTTTAGCAGTTCTTAATCTTTAGACTTTTGCAGACCCCTACTGAATCATTAGTGGAATCCGGGGACCCACACAAGTCATTTTTGGAATTGGGAACCCCTAGCCTATGCAATTTCTATGATTTGAACTTCAAAAAATACACAAAAATAGAAAAACAAGAATATACAAAACAAATACATCAATATTTAAATATTTTGTTTAATTTACAATCGAAGATAAAAAAAAGTTGTCACATTTTCAATATTGCTTCTTTATTTGTATATACTTTAATAATTTGAATGTATTAGTTTTAATATTATTTAATTTGGTAACACAGTTGCGGATCTCCTGAGTAGGACCACAGGCTAAGAACCACTATATTAGTTGGTAATGTCCCTGAAAACCACATATCTCCTGAGTTCTGCTTTCAACATTTTTAATCATTTTATCAACATTTTGCACTCGCATTGTCACTTTAGCCCCAACCCTTCAGCTACTAGACCTGTAAATGTAATACCCCAGAACTTGCTATGAGATAGCGCTGTATACTTTACTCCTGATAGTGTTGCAGATGCTATATTGTGCCATTAGTTGAGTAAGGCACCCAATCTGGCTCCAATTCCGGCGGATCTTCATATGAGATAATTGTTTGGGGTCCTCACATTCACATTTATAGTAAATGCTATTGCTCGAGTTGTCCTTATCCTTTGTTTTAAGAATATAGGTGGTCATTATGACCTTGGTGGTCAGGTGACTGCCACGCCGGCGATGGCGGTAGTACTGTCGCCAGGCCCCTGGTAATGATCGCCAAATAATGACCATGACGGTGATCCCTCCCATGGACAGCCAATGTACCACCCCAACCGCTAATGCAGTACGAACACTGAACACAGCAGTAGCAATCTCCAGGAAAGCAGAAGACAAGGATCCGCCCACCATATTAAGACACAGCATACCACCAGGATTTCTAGGGTGGTACCAATGTCACCAACGCCTGGCGGAAACACATCATATAAAAGGAGACACTCACCTCCAGGGGCACAAGGAGTCAGCGGCCGCCATGGAACCCGAACTGCAAGTCTTCCCGATGCTGTACCATGCCATGGCAGTCCTGGAGCACCAACGCCAATGAAGACGACGACGGTGAGTACAGTCTCCTAGCACACACGAGAGGGAAGCAGGGAGGGGAGAGTGACACAAACAAACACAACACACACCATACACACACACCACACACCCAGAACCATCTGCAGAGTTAAACAACAGTAACAGAACCCAGGAGCAAAGAAAGCCAGGACACATACCTCTGTTCCAACCACTGTAATCCTGTTGGATGAAGAGCCCAAATCCAAATTATATACCTCAATGCATATTCACATGCAGGGCCAGTGGCCAGTCCAAAGTCTGAATGAGGCCACAGAGCGACATCCAAGCCCCATCTTGACTCCTGACATCGGGACCCCACTGTGCAGGGGCATCATGTTGGAAATAGTTAGGCACCTCACCTCAGGGGATGGGAAGGGTTTCTTTTTGGGAGGGGGATCCTTGGGTTTGGGAGGGGGGTTTCACTTTCCCCTTCTGTTTTGGGGGCGGAGTAGTAGGCTTGGGGTGGGGGGAAGGAGTTGCACTCATGTGCCCCTTAGTGGCAGCTGAAGTCTTTGGGGGTAGAAAAGGGCTAGACCTGGTGCTGGAGGTACTGGGCTGGAGGTGGGACCTTTCTCTTACAGGCAGGATGGGGAGGGAAGAGATCAAGACAGGAAAGGGAATGCTTCTTAGGGACAATGGGGAGGATTGTGGGAGGCGGGATGGGAGTGGAGGTAGAGGGAGTGGTTGTAGGAGGAGGAGGTGTGCTGGATTTGGGTGCAGGTGCATGGACAGTGTGCGTGTGTGAGGTGGATGGCTGTTGGGGTCTGAGTGCGAGCGTATGTGTGTCTTTGGAGGGGGCAGACAGGGTGGAGGAGGTCAAACAGGACATGAGGATGGATGATGTGGTGGTGTCTGCAAGTGAGGTGGGTGTGCTGCATGAGGTGGTGATGGTGGTGGTGGTGCTGACTGCGCGTGTAGTGTGTGGGGTAAATTACTGCAGGTCTGCTGTTGTGGTGAATGTGGGCAAGGCTGTGCAGGTGGCAGGTTCAGAGACTGTTGATGCAGTGCATGCACGTGTGAGTGAGGATGTGACTGTGAGGGAGGAGGAGGGGGAGACAGTGGAGGCAGTGGATGATGTTGTGTGTGCATCTGTGTGTTGGCTATGTGAGTGTTTGTGAACTGAAGTGTGCTGCCTGTGTTTGTCTGTGCGTGTCTTGTCTGTTGTTTTGTGTGCATGCTTGTCAGAATGTGTGCGTGGGATGGGCTTGGGGTGAGGAGACTTGGACTGGGAAGTAGTAGTTGGAGGGGGGACAGAAGAAACAGGGATACTGGCTGCAGTCGGAGGCCAGAGGCTGAAACGATCTCTGTAAGGCCACCAAGCCACTGTGAATGTCCTCCAGGAAGGCATTGCATTGCTGCATCTGGGATGCCAGCCCCTGGATGGCATTCACAATGGTTGACTGCCCTACAGAGATGGATCTCAGGAGGTCAATAGCTTCCTCACTGAGGGCAGCAGGGCTGATTGGGGCAGGGCCTAAGGTGCCTGGGGTGAAGGAGACGCCCACCCTCCTGGGTGAGCAGGCACGGGCAACTCAGTGGGGGGGCTACTGGGAGAGCAGTTTAACTTGTAGCTGGGGTGGTCCCAGAGGGGTCCGCCACCACCAGGGAGCTCCCATCGGAGGAGGTATCAGAGTCAGTTGAATCAACTCCTATCCCCCTGTGGTGCTCCCCTCGCCCTCCGTCCCACTGGTCCCCTCGGCATCAGTGGAATCTGCCTCCGGGTCCCGTGGGCTGCAGCTTCCTCACTCGCCGGTGCCCCTGTTCCTTCGCCAGATGATGCTAATGCACACGTGGACAGGATGACAAAAGGAGAGTGGGGGAAGAAAGGGAGCACAGGGTCAATCACAGCAACAACAGCACAGATGGCATACACATCACTATCACACATAGGGACTAAGAATGGGTAGTATAGACCACACTGGCATACCATTGGCTAGGTACCACAGTAGGTAGGAGCCAAACACTGCCATCTGCACATCAATTGGAACCAACTAAGCGCTGTCTGATATGGAAAGCCAGCTACCTAGCCAACTGAAATATGCATTACACCTCAAATACCTAAGCTGGACCATGCTGCAATGTTTAAGCTGGCATATTGGGGCATCCACTGTCTAGAACCCTGCACTGCCACCAGCCATACCCCCCAAATGACACACTGCCAGCACATACACATCTCCATGCAGCAATGTTGCATGCAACGTACCCGTGGTGTACTCACCTGTTGGTCTGGAGGCCCATACAGCTGCTCATACGGGGGTAGAATCCCATCCACGAGCCTCTCCAACTCCTCCGACAGGAAGTGTTGCGCCGCGTGGTGCGGCGCGAGCCGAACATTCGGCTCGCGCCGCGCAGCGCGTTATCAGGACGCGGCGCGCCCCGAGTCTTCTTTGTACAGCGCGAGGCCCCAGATATTATTTTGGGCCTCGCTCTGCCTTCTGTGGTGTCCCTGTTCTCCCCTGACCCCTCCTTACCTGTTTCTTTTTCTACTTCTTCTTCTTTTTCTTCTTTACTTTTTCGAGGCATTTTTTGTCCTTTCTTTATGTCTTTCCCCCTTCCCATGTTACCTTTTTCTTCCCAGCATTCCTTGGTCCCTATTTTCTATGGTTCCTGTTCTATTCTATCCTATGTACTTTTTCCCTATCTAAAATGGTGTCTTTTTACTTCCTGTTGGTCACTTCCTGTTTCTTGGTATATAAGGGCTCTGTTTTCTCCCTTTCCTTGCGCTGCATCACTTTCTGCTCAGATTGTGTCTTCGCTCCTGATTCTTAGCCTTCGGTTCTGAATCTTTTCAATTTTGCATTTACCTGCATTTTGTTCCTGTTTGATTCCTGGTTTTGTTTTCGTTTCAGGAATCCATTTTTTGGAGGTTTTTTCCCCTTTATTGGTTTTTTTTCCCTCTGGCACTAATTCTAAAGGGCACGGTCTGTTCTTGGCGTTTCCACTGCCTGCAGCACCATGGCTACTAGAAAGAGTCGCCCCTTTCTGGGCCAAAGCCGAACCCTCAAGACCTACGCCACTAGATCTGCGGTTTCCAGGCGCCAGCAGCACGTGAGTCGTGACAGAATGCAGCGCCAAACCATTCCGACATCTTCTGATACTATGGATGACACAGTGGCGGCGGCTGCAGATCCTGATTCATCTTTTTTGACTACTATTCAACAACAAGCTCAGGAATTGCAACAATTGCGCAACGAGAATGCGGTCTTACGACAGGCTTTGGCCTTCCGCAGTGGCGATGTTCCGACTATCTCCGCCTCAACGCCTCGCTTCTCTGGTGAACCAACTAAACTTCGTGAATTCCTGGATGCATTAACGGTTTACTTCGCCTTCAGACCTAGCCAATTCTCTCATGACAGGACAAAGGTGGGATATCTTATTAGTGCATTATCCGGTCCTGCCTTGGCCTGGGCAACCCCGATGGTGTCATCCAACGATCCAGTATTGTCGGACTATTCTGCCTTCGTGACCCGCTTCAAACAAATGTTTAGTCGCCCAGGATTGGAAGCCTCGGCAGAGGAAGCATTATGTGATATCCAGCAAGGTTCCCAGGATGTCCTCCGATATATTACACGTTTCCGTCAATTAGCGGCAGAGACCACTTGGGTGGAGCGTACCCTGGTAACTTTGTTTCGCAGAGGACTTAAGGAAGAAATTAAGGATGAATTAGTACATTCCACCAGAGTTGAAGATCTTCGTGGCCTCATGGATCAAGCACTTTCCATCGAGTATCGTCTTCAAGAACGACGAATGGAGAAGAGAAGGAGTAGAGGAGCGTCTCAGCCAAGCTCTTCACGGATGTATCCACCTCATCCTGAGGAATCTCGTCCTCCTGCTAAAGATATAGAAAGGGAACCCATGCAAGTGGATACTGCTCGAGGGCCACTCTCTGCTAGTGAGAAGGAAGACAGACGGAAGAAGGGATTGTGCCTCTACTGTGGTTCTGCTGGTCACCTGCTTCGTACATGTCCTGTACGTCCACCTAGACCCTTGGGAAACGCCACCTCCCGTCCTCTGTAAGAAGGGAGGGGACGGGATCATCGGCTATACCTTCTATCAGCTCATTCAATGACAATACAACTTATTTGTTCGTGTTACCAGTCATATTACAACTACCTGATGGCCGCCAAGAAAGAACTATGGCATTATTGGATTGTGGTGCTAGTGGTATATACATGGATAAGACATGGGCCACTAATCTGCAAATTCCCACTCAACCCAAAGACATTCCTGAACAAGTACACACCGTGGATGGATCTTTAATATCCTCAGGTCCAGTCGATACTACGACCTTGATGTTAAATTTACAGTTTGGTAATCATCAAGAACACCTCTCTTTTGATCTCATTTCATCTCCCAACCATACTGTACCATTATTCTCGGAATTCCATGGTTTACTAGACATAACCCATATGTGAACTGGGTAACCCGGACAATTTCTTTATCCTCACAGTTTTGTCAAGAAAATTGCTTTGCTTCCGATAAATATTGGTCACCAAACAGATTAACACCTATGAAGAGTACTACGGAGTATTCCATCAACACTGTCCAAGGGGTTCCTGAACATTATTTAGAGTTCCAAGACGTGTTTAAAAAACCATCCAGACCTGTATTACCTCCACATCGAGAGTACGATTGTGCTATTCCTTTGGAACCTGGAACAGTCGTTCCCTTTGGGAGGATGTATTCTCTCACGGAACCTGAAAAGGAAGTTCTTAAGGAGTATCTGGAGGAAAATGTACAGGGTGGTCTCATTGTTCCATCATCTTCTCCAGCAGGGGCTCCTCTCTTTTTTGTACCTAAGAAGACCAAAGATCTTCGTCCTTGCATAGACTTTCGAGGCCTAAACAAGATAACTATAAAGGATCGTTATCCTTTGCCCCTCATTAAGGATATTTTAGAGGCAGTCAGAGGGGCTCAACGTTTTACCAAGTTGGATCTTCGGGGAGCTTACCACCTTTTACGTATAAAAGAAGGAGACGAGTGGAAAACAGCATTCAGGACACCGTTCGGTCATTTTGAATATAAAGTCATGCCCTTTGGTCTTACGAACGCTCCTGCTATATTTCAAAGGTTTATGGACTCAATATTTTCCGATCTCTTGAACCAGACACTCGTAATCTACTTGGACGACATCCTTATTTTTTCCAGACACCCCGAACTCCATTCTTCTCATGTGAAACAAGTCCTTCACAGACTCCGAGCACATCAACTATTCTGTAAACCCGAAAAGTGTGAGTTCGATAAGACGGAAGTCAAATATCTGGGTTATCATTTAAGTTCCACCGGCATAGCTATGGACCTAGAAAAGGTACAAGCAATTCTAGAGTGGCCTTCTCCCTCTTCTATCAAAGAAACACAATGTTTCCTAGGATTAGCAAATTTTTACCGACAGTTCATTCAAGACTTTGCTAAACAGACCAGCCATATAACCCATACCTTAAAGAAGGAAAATCTAAAACAGGGGTTTGTCTGGACCAAGGCGGCTGAAACAGCTTTTCAAGAATTAAAGAAGGCATTCACTCAAGCTCCCATCTTGAGACATCCAGATACCAATAAACAGTTTATCGTAGTTACTGATGCTTCCGAAAAAGCTATTGGAGCAGTCTTGCTTCAACTTCAAGAAGATGATGGTCTTGAACATCCTGTTTTCTATTTGTCCCATATTCTCTCTTCAGCTGAACAACATTACTCTGTACTAGAAAGAGAGTTGTTAGCTCTGAAGACAGCCTGCATCGAATGGAGACAGTTTCTGATGGGATCCAAGGAGCCTTTCGAGGCGAGAACAGATCACCGTAATCTGCAATGTCTACGTAATTTTGTATGCCAAAATAGTCGCCAGGCGCGTTGGGCCTTTTTCTTTAGTCAGTATGACTTTTACATCACCTATATTCCTGGATCTCAAAACATTCTGGCTGATGCTCTGTCTCGACGCTATCCAGATTGTACTCCTTCCCCATCTCAGTTTCTACTAGAGCCTAGTAAGATCATTGGAGTTGCTCAATCTTTTCTGGATGAGGTACAACTGGAGTATTCCAGCCTGTCTAATAGCGAAATAGAGAAATTAAGAACCTTTTTATGCAAGAAAGAAGGATTCTTTTTTCATCAGAAGCTGTTATTCCTCCCTACTAACAGAGTGCGAGACAAAGCATTACAGATGTGCCATGATTCACCGGTTGCTGGACATAGAGGTATTAAGGCCACACAAGAACTTCTTTCGCGATCTTTCTGGTGGCCTACCTGGAAATCAGATGTCGAAAGATATGTTCAGGCTTGTCCCACATGTGCCCAAGTCAAGATTCCCCGTAGCAGACCTGCAGGATTACTACAGCCTTTGCCAGTTCCACCAACGCCATGGCATACTATTTCCACTGACTTTATGTGTTCACTTCCGCCATCAGCTGGAAACCAGGTTATCATGGTCACTGTTGATTCTTTCACTAAGATGGCCCACTTTACTGCTCTAAAGAAATGACCAACATCCCAAGAATTGAGCCAGATATTTATCGACCATATTTTCCGTCTCCATGGACTTCCACATACCATTGTGTCTGACAGGGGTCCCCAGTATATTTCCCGGTTTTGGAAACATTTTTGCAAGACACTGAATATCAATATAGCACTATCATCCGGTTTCCATCCTCAGACCAATGGACAAACTGAGCGTTTGAATCAAGGACTAGAACAATACCTTCGTTGTTTTTGTAATTCCACCCAAAGCAACTGGAACACTTATCTTCCTATTGCTGAATATTCCTACAACAATTCTGTCCATAGTGCCTCCAAGGTCACTCCCTTTTTCTGTTCCTATGGCTATCATCCGACCTCTTTTCCTACTGCTCCTCAATCTACCTCTCCTCTGCCTGCCATTACATCTTTTTCCAAACGTCTCCTGCAACTCCATAAGCTCATTAGATCTAATTTATTGCACACTAAGAGGTATATGAAGAAGATCGCTGATAAGAAACGTGGACCCACTCCTGATTATCACCCTCAGGATAAAGTCTGGCTTTCTTCCAAATTCTTGACCTCTCGTCTTTCTCTGAATAAGTTCACGCCTCGCTATTATGGGCCTTTTCGTATTCTTCAGTTGCTTAATCCTGTCACTGTTCGTCTTCGCTTGCCTCATACTTGGAAAATTCATCCGGTCTTTCATGTATCCCAACTCAAACCTTATGTCCCTGATCCTTTCTCTCGTCAGTTTCCTTGTCCTCCTCCTGTGTTGGTGAATGATGTCCCTGAATATGAGGTTCAAGAAATTTGTGACTCTCGCCTTTTTCACCGGCGTCTTCAGTATTTGATTCACTGGAAGGGTTATCCTCTTAGTGAATGCTCTTGGGAAGATGCTTCTTCTGTTCACGCCCCTCTTTTGATTTCTCGTTTTCATCGTTTGTTTCCCTTCAAACCTGGACCTTCGGGGGGGGACCTACTGTTGCGCCGCGTGGTGCGGCGCGAGCCGAGCATTCGGCTCGCGCCGCGCAGCGCGTTATCAGGACGCGGCGCGCCCCGAGTCTTCTTTGTACAGCGCGAGGCCCCAGATATTATTTTGGGCCTCGCTCTGCCTTCTGTGGTGGCCCTGTTCTCCCCTGACCCCTCCTTACCTGTTTCTTTTTCTACTTCTTCTTCTTTTTCTTCTTTACTTTTTCGAGGCATTTTTTGTCCTTTCTTTATGTCTTTCCCCCTTCCCATGTTACCTTTTTCTTCCCAGCATTCCTTGGTCCCTATTTTCTATGGTTCCTGTTCTATTCTATCCTATGTACTTTTTCCCTATCTAAAATGGTGTCTTTTTACTTCCTGTTGGTCACTTCCTGTTTCTTGGTATATAAGGGCTCTGTTTTCTCCCTTTCCTTGCGCTGCATCACTTTCTGCTCAGATTGTGTCTTCGCTCCTGATTCTTAGCCTTCGGTTCTGAATCTTTTCAATTTTGCATTTACCTGCATTTTGTTCCTGTTTGATTCCTGGTTTTGTTTTCGTTTCAGGAATCCATTTTTTGGAGGTTTTTTCCCCTTTATTGGGGTTTTTTCCCTCTGGCACTAATTCTAAAGGGCACGGTCTGTTCTTGGCGTTTCCACTGCCTGCAGCACCGTGGCTACTAGAAAGAGTCGCCCCTTTCTGGGCCAAAGCCGAACCCTCAAGACCTACGCCACTAGATCTGCGGTTTCCAGGCGCCAGCAGCACGTGAGTCGTGACAGGAAGGCTGAGGCCCTTTCCCCTGTTGCATGGGCCATGGCAGGTTCCAGACACAGATCACAGCAGCACAAGTAGTGAAGATGTGGTCCTGTGGAAAGTCAGGAATCAAGTGAAGTGGTAGAGTGAAAATGGCAGTCAAGGCGGCAGCGGTGAACTTCATCAGCGCTGACGTTGATCATCATTGGTTCCTAAGCTCCATAGAGGCCCATGTTAGCCAATGAGGAATTGCACGGTGGTGCAGACTGCCTCCCGCCATGACGACTAACGCCGGCGAAGTGAGTACACTTCCACCTGTTCCTGCATACAGGACAACCGGTTGCCATTTTCTACTGCTAGTACAAATGAACTGATTTAAAAGTGCGTCATTGTTGTCGAATGTACACACCTAGATAACTCCAGTGTCCAACATACAAACATGCTCTGTGTACACTAATGTAGTGTGTCCATAGTTCCTGTTGTCACTCCCTTCTTACTTTTGGGTCCCTTAGGTACCAACCACTGCAGAGGAATAGGAGGAGGAGGCAAGCACCCATGTACAGACCCCTTGTGGACTTGGCTACACTGGAGGACAGGCACATCATACTCACCTATCATCTGGACAGGGCCACAATCAGAGAGCTGTTTGCACAATTGGAGCCTGATCTGCTACCTGCTATCCGTTGCACCACAGTAATTTCCCCTCTTGTGCAGGTATTATCAGTGCTCCATTTCCTGGCAACAGGCTCTTTCCAGGTGACAGTGGGCTTGGCTGCAGGTATGTCACAGCCAGTGTTCTCTATTATGCTTGCAAGGATTTTGGTAGCCTTACTCAAACACATGTGCAGCTGCATTGCATTCCCTCAAGTATCCTGGGTCGATGCCTTCGTCCTGAGGAATAGCCGTGTCCCACAGCTGATGGCACAACTACAAAGGCACTGAGTGTGGCTTATAGGTGAGCCTGAATCCCCACCCAATGTACATCAGTGTATGGCATCAGGAGTCATAACTCCTTCCATTGTGCAAGGCTAATGTGTGTCCCTCACTTCTTGCAGTTGATTCCGGTTACCCAAACCTGTCCTGGCTCTTGACCCCTGTTAGGAATCCGAGAACAGGGGCTGAGAATAGGTACAATGATGCTCATGGGAGTACCAGGAGGATTGTTAAAAGGACTTTCGGTCTCCTGCAGGCCAGGTTCAGGTGCCTCAGGTGGATCTCTTTGCTACTCCCCTGAAAAGGTCTTCAGGATTATTGTTGTGTGCTGCATGTTGCACAACTTGGCCCTCAGACGCCATGTGCCCTATCTGCAGGAGAAGTGGGTGACAATGCACCTGACTGTTACCTATGGCTTCCTATATTGCAGATTTTGGTGTGGTTACAACAGTGTGGTGCTGTGATTTGTACAGACTGCTGAGACACATATGTAGAATGGATCAACATATTACTGGACATTTGCACAGGACCATGCAGTTCAAAACAGTTCAATACATTGTAAATTTACTTCAGATAAAGCACTATTACTCAAATTGTGTCCAAGGGTGTTTAATAATTATTTTGGTATACAATGCAAAGTGCAATAGAGTGGGGTGATGGTTGGGAAACGTACATTGTAGTGGGCCAATCTGTTTGTTGCAGAGGTGCAATGGTAGTTAATAGTGGACAAGGTGACACAGTGGAACACAAGGTGGACATTCAGGAGGGGATCATCTCCTGGCAGTGGTCTTGGCAACTGTCTCTGGTGTCTGTTTGGGTTGCAGGGAACGTTAGAGGGGTGGTTCACCTTCTGCGGGGTGCTGGTGGCCAGTGGGTCCTTTGGCAGGGCCTCCTGTCTACTAGCTGCAGCAGATGTGGAGGGCTGGTCAGTACACTGGCTAGTGGTAGGGGCCTGCTGGTGTGCTGTGTACTCTCTCATGATATTGGCCATGTCACCCAGCATCCCTGCAATGAAAACCATAGTGGTATTCAAAGCCTGCAATACTTGCTTGATTCCTAGTGGTGTTCCCCCTTCAGCTGCTGGTTCTCCTGCATGATGTTTAACACCTGACCCATCTTGTCCTGGGATTGTTGGTACACCTAGGACATTAGTGAGTGCCTCCTGGGCAGTCGGTTCCCTGGGCCTATCCTCCCCCTGGTGCACAGCTGTCCTCTGACTGTCCCTGCCCCCTGTGCCTGTGTTCCCTGAACGGTGTGCCCACTCCCACTGACCCTGGGACCCTCACTGTCTTGCCTGTGAGGTGTGGGCCCAGGTTCCTGTACCGGTGGGCACACTGCTGATTGATGTGTCCTGGAGACAGAGGTCTGGGGATGCTGGGTGGTTGCTATGCTGTTGGATTCTGAGGGGGGCTCTGTAGTGGACTGGTTGTGGGATGGGGTCGCCAACTGACCAGATGGGCCAGGGAGTTCATCCAGATCCAGAGCTTCTGAGTTGCTGTCATAACTGTGGGCATCTTCTGATGGGAGACTGGGTAGCCGTGGCATCTCCTCGCGGCTGACATTGGCTGGGGCACCTGTGGGGATGTTAGTGGTGTATTATGCTACATGTCTCTGACATATTCCGCATCACTAGCTTCCCCAATGTTATTGCTGTTGCCCTGCCACCTTTGGTTGTGTTTGGAGATGGATTGTGGGATTGGTAGTTCTCCATGCTGTGCATGCATTGTTGGTGGTTGTACATGTAGGGCTGGAAGGAATGTGCATTCATTGGGTATGGCAGGCAGGGCTTGACATTTCATTTTGGTAATTGGGGTGGTGCACTGTGTGGGATGGAGTGGAGTGATGGGAGTCAGGGTGAGGGGTGGTGGTGGCATGAAGGTATGAGGGGTGATAGGTAGTAAATGTTGACTCACCAGTGTCCAGTCCTCTGGCTGCTCCAGTGAGTCCCTTAGGATGCAGGATTGCCAAGACTTGCTCATCCCATGCTGTCATCTATGGGGGAGGAGGTGGGGGTCCACCGCCAGTCCTCCTGATGGCGATCTGGTGCCTTGCTGCAATTGAATGCACCTTCCCCCGTAGGTCATTCCACCTCTTCCTTATGTCATCCCTTTTGCGTGGATGTAGTCCCACAGCGTTCACCCTGTCCATGATCCTCCGCCATAGCTCCATCTTCCTTTCAATGGAAATCTGCTGGACCTGTGCTCCAAACAGCTGTGGCTCTACCCTGACTATTTCCTCAACCATGACCCGCAACTCCTCATCTGTGAAATGGGGGTGGCTTTGTGGGGAAATGGGTGTTGTGTGGTGTATGTATGTTGTGCAGAGGGTGATGTGTGAAGTGGTGGGGTGTGTGGTGTGTGACGGATTAATAGGTAGTTGTGATATGTGTGTGCAGTTCTCTTTAGGATTGGCGTGGCAAAGTCTAGAAGTCTTCTCGTGTTTGCAAAGAATTGTGGGTGATGTGGGGGTGTGTTTTATAGTGCTGTTGGTGGGTGTGTTGGGTGTGTGTTTTAGTGTCAGGTGTGGATTTTTGGTTCTGGCCAATGCTGTCTTGTTTTGTATTTGGGTGGCCATTTTCGCCGTAGCGGTGAGCACTGCCAGTGGTTTACTTCTGTTGAATGTCCGCTGTGGTGATTCGTGGGCCATTATTTGGAGGGCGTT
This sequence comes from Pleurodeles waltl, assembly GCF_031143425.1. Taxonomy (NCBI): domain Eukaryota; kingdom Metazoa; phylum Chordata; class Amphibia; order Caudata; family Salamandridae; genus Pleurodeles; species Pleurodeles waltl. The sequence continues at coordinate 44,355,354 of NC_090448.1, forward strand.
GTATTGGTGTCGTAACGGTATGGGTGGTAGTACCAATAGATTATCACGTTCAGTGGGTCTGGCGGATTTGTGGTTGTGGCTGCTTTCTGTCGGTTTTGTGTGTATGTGTCATAATCTGGTGGATGGATGTCCGCTTCAGCGGCGGTATGTTGGCGGCAGTCAGCGCGGCGGTATTCAGTATGTACCGCCAATGCCATAATGAGGGCCATAGTAACAAAGACTGTTAATTGGTAATTGTCTAATTGATTATTTGCAAAAAAACTTTCACAAAATGTTATTAGCAAAACTACAATCTTGGATCAGTGGTACTGATACTCTCTCATTCCAAGCTGGAAATATGTCAATACAGTTAATTAGGTGTTAATTTGAAAATGTGCATCTCTAAACAATAGGACACTAAATGTAGCATTTGTAGAACTAAGATCTCACTTTGATAGTGTATCTCTCTTCCTGATAAGGAAAGCAAAGTTGGAAATGAGTGCCCTAAGTGATTTCTTAGTTTCAATACATTTTTATTTCAAATTTTAAAATGCAGTACGCAAACTCTTTTTTCGATTTCTGCAACAGCAAATGCTCACAATCTGTTTAACACTCCCATTCCCATAAACGTTTCCACTATGAACAAGTTCCACTAGTTACTAATAGATTTTTCCCTATATTAATGTGCATAACTCATAATTTTATCTTTGTTCCTTATAGGGCTTAAGGGCTTCAGTTTGGGAAACTGCTAGATGCCCAGCACTCTCAGCTTTTTGGAGCAACAAAGATGTCTGTACTCGCAGACCAAGTAAGTAACCGTAATATGCCGTTTCTTCTAGATGTCCTTTCCCTTCCTTCCCTTTCTCCATTCCCAGTACTCAGCATCACCGTTGCCAACTCCCTCCCTCCATGAGCAATGTTTTAATTCCCACCTACAGAAGATTTCCTGTTTCTGCTTTTGAAGGTCGTCCCAAGAAAGATCCCTCTGATCTAATTACTTGCAGCACTCTCTCCCAAAAAGGAGTCATCCAGAGTCATGGCTATAGGATACGAGCAAGCGTTCCTTTCTCTTCACACTTTCCAACATGTCTCTCTTCTGGACCTGTCTGTTTAAGCATACTAGGAATAAAGTACCATCTGTAAAAGATGTTCTATATTGTTTTCTTTCCCCAGGTGTAGGGGGCAAACTTGCTAGCCCTTTCTAGCACATTTCCTGATTCTAATCCAGTTGTGTACCCATTTTCTGCTTTCAAGCTCTCTGTTAGGTGAATTTATCTTCTTTGTGCTTTGTAATGAGAGTAAAGCTTCCATAGTGCGTGTTGAACCCTTTTCGGGATTAATCAACAATCTCCCATATGTCAGCAGTTTTCTATTTGCAGGTTTACAGCTTGTGGCCCAACTGATCTCTTAAACGTAATGATCTGAATACCCATCAACAATTATGATAAAGTTAGATGGGGCTTCTAAGGAGTGTGCACTGAATCTATTCCGGTGAACAAGGAAGTACGATATGGGGCTCTACCGGCACCAGCACTATTTATGATTGATTATTAATTGAGCAGTAGATTGCTGTATACAGGTATTATTTCTGCTGGTGACAAACTTAATACTGTACTATTCACTGATGTTATACTCTTAATATCCGAAACTCCAGTGGTGTTACAAAAGTTGCTGACTACATTTCCTGACTTCTGTAATAGTAGGGGACTCTCAAGGTATCGAAAGCAAAATGTATGGTGTTTAATCCCCACATAAAGTTTGGCACAATTTATATTCTTCAAATGTCAGGTTAGGGACAGTGTTTGAATTCAACTCTGTGGGTATTTGGAGAGGAGCAGTGGATTAAATTCGAATTAGGTTGAAAAGAGCTGCTTTACACTGAGTCACCAAGAGAACGCTACCCTAAGGTTTGCTAGAGTAATGGGCTCCCACGCCATTTCCTCCACATTGAACATTTATAGAGCTCATGCCCGGTCAGCACCCATATGTGGATCTGACATGTGGGACGATCTTGACAAATTAAGAGTAGAAAAGAACCATCTTTAAAAAATAAAAAAAAATCAGTCTCCCTCAGAGTATGTCTTCCATCCCCTTCTCATTTGAAGTGGGAATTGAGAATTTGGACCATATTGAAAAACTCGGAGCCTTACCTTACTGAATGCGATTGCAGTCAGACAATGCACTTGACTATTACAAAGATGCCGTAATGTATATTTTAGGAATAAGAAATGCACCTTCCGTGATTCAGTTATGTATTGTAAACATTTGAATTGCTACGATTACCATATTTCTGGAGTAATCCAGATATCTTAACCTCAGTATCATCATCCCCTGCAAAAAGAACCTATTGGGAGCAATTGGAGTTTAAGGGCCAGATGTATTAAGAAACCACTTTGCGAATCTCTAATAGCGATTTTTAAGAACTCGCTATTTCTGATTCGCGAAATGGTATGTATCATATTTGCGATTCGGTAATAGCGATTTCTTAAAAATCGCAAATGCTATTACCGAATCGCAAATAGCGATTCGGAGCCCATTCGCACCTATGGGCCTGTAGGCCCATATTTGCAAATTTTTTGCATTTCCCATATTGTGAATTCCGAACTGGAATTCGCAATTTAGGAAATGCAAAACCCCAGGGTGCACCCCAAAAAATATTTCAGGACATGTAAGGCGCACACATGCCAAAGGGGCACGTGTGCGTTAAATGTCAATTTAAAAAATGCATTTTTAATGCATTTTTAAAATTTGCACATGGTTACCACCAAGTTTTACTTGTTGGTAATTGCGATTCCTTAATGCCCAATTCGCATTAAGGAAAAGATTGATACATGTGCTTAAGAAATCGCAAATAAGGATTCCTTATTTGCAATTTCTTATTTAGAGAATCGGAATTTGCGATTCTCTAAATGGCCTCGCAATTTTAAGGAATCGCTATTTTAGAGATTCCTTAAAATTGCATAGCAAATGCCTTTCATACATAATGAAAGGCATTTTTGCATTCGCTAACGGCCATTTGCACCGTTTGCGAATGCAAATTCGCTTGATACATCTGGCCCCATGTGAATAATAGCAGTATCTTCATTGGTCTAGTGGAAGCGTTTTAAGCTTTTAGTCTACCCCATGTTTTGAAATGTGTTTAGGTCTTCTTGTGCCTAGGTATGCTAAAACCTTATGCTTAAAGTACAGAATGGGTACCCTGCCACTTGTTGCTTTTACTTATAAGTGGTCTACAAATCTTTGGGCCTCATTCCGAGTTTGGCGATCCCATGTTGGCGGTTGCTGTTGTTGCCCGTCGAGAGACCATGAAATCAACGTGGACACCAACAACCGTAAGTACACACACACCCACCTTTATCATCAATCTTTAAAAACAGCTTGTAGCCCCATCAAACACTTCATGGGGGGGGACATGTCTCATACAATACACACTGACAGACACACAGCAACACAGACACGTACACACACACAATACGCAGACTTTGGCCAGCACACTTACACCGCACTCCAACAGTACACAAATTCACATGGCCAAGCAGCCCAGGAAAATATAACACTTTGAACAGGACCCTCAAACAACATCTCTCAAGAAAATGGCCCTACATGGGTCTCTGAGAAAAACAATGTCAATACCAATTGTCGGGCACATCCAAACAATGGGAAAGACAACAAACCACATGCAACTACCACTGCATGGGACACACCTCTACAGGAACCATTTGCAAGCACCACCCACCTAACTGGACACATGCACAGGGAAATGCAAACACAGCTAGCACAATACAACTCACTCCATGTCTTCACATACACAACTCAAGATGACACACATCTCATGACTACAGAAGCAAGATCATGGGGACAAGTCTCACACCATACATGCTCACATTGGACATCACAATAAGAAATACTTACATACCTAACAGTGCGCAATTCCATGACACCACCATAGCATTCCAACATACATACATATACACACAGCATATACCCTTCACCTGGGGGACAACAGCACTGCACACAAACTCACATACTGCTACCCACAGCAACTGGGGCAGCAATTAGGCTCAAACACACACAACTGAAGGCACACAACCAAAGTCACTCGTGGACAACAGAAAGCTGGAAAAGGAAGTGTAGGACAAAGGTGTACTCAAAACAACAGTTAGGTTTATTCTTCAAAAATGTCAATGTTGTCCAAAGGCCATTGGCCAGCCTATAACAAATGCCTATAATTCCATTCTGTAGTGCCCCTACTTGACTCCTGACTGCCATCTTACCTCCACAGGAAGGGGCATCAAGGGGCCAGACAGGTACCTCAGTCATTATCGGGGGGATCAGATTTGGGAGGAGGGGTGTCGGCTTGGGCTTGGGGGGAGAGCTTCTTCTTAGGAGTGGTGGGCTTCTTGAGAGGAGAGGGAATGGCTAATTGCAGGGGGGGCAGGGGAGGCCTCAGAGATGGAAGGGATGGGCTGGGAGCTGGGTGGGGTCCTCCTGGGTGTGGTTCGGGGAGGAGGGAAGACAAGGGTAAGGCCAAGGTCACACAGGAAGAGTTTTTGGGAAACACGGGGACAGTCATCCGAAGGGGGATGGGATTTGGAGGTTGGGTTGTGGGAGTGGTTGTAGGCTGTGTAGGGGTGGATGACTTCAGTGCGTGCTTATGCGAGGTATACTTGTGTGTGGTGTGTGTCTGTTGGGTGGATGAGTGAGGGTGAGAATTTGTCTTGCGTTTAGGGGTTGGAGGTGCTAAGGGATGCCATGGTGGATTGGTGGGTGCCTGTTGGGGTGGTGACTGCAGGTATGGTGGATGTGGTGGATGTAGGTGTGTCAGTAGCTGTGGTGTCTACAGGTGTGGTGCTTGTGGTGGATGTCTGAGGGTCTGCTGGGGTGGTGTCTGTGGGTAGGATGGGTGTGGTGGCGGTTCAGGGACTGTTGCAGTGGTATCTATAGGTAGTCTTGATGTCATGTGTGTGATGCTGGGGTGGTGGGGGTGTCAGGGCCAGTTGTGAGTGTTGCTGTGTCTGTGGGTGGATATTGTTTGTGTGTGTGCCAGTGTGTCTTGTGGGGCTTGTGGTTGTGTGTGCTACCTTTGTCTGTTGAAGTGGATGCATTAATAGCTGCTTGTGTGCTTTGGGTAGGTAGGGGAAGGGGGAGTTAGATTGGGAAGAGGGAGGCGGAGGGGGCGGAATCTGGGTGGTGACTGGCTGCCATCAGTGTGGAGGCCAGAGCCTGAAAAGATCTCTGTAGGCCAGACATTGCACCATGAATGCCTTCCAGGAATACATTAGTCTGTTGTAGCTGACTTGCCAATCCCTGGATGACATTCACAATGGCAGTCTGACACACAGAGATCGTGGTGACAGGGCCTGGGGCAAAGGTGCCTGTGGCAAAGGAGATGCCCACCCTCTTGGGTGAGTGGACACAGCCAACTGGGTGGGGAGCAACAGGGAAGGTAGTGATAGAACCGGGGTGGCAGACAAGGATGGTCGTGGGAGGATCCCAGGATGTCTCCTCCACCACTAGGGAGTGGCCACTGGAGGAGGAATCCGACGATGAGAATGTTGATCCCTTCCCTCCCGTGGCACTCCCCTCGCCCTACAAGCCACTGGGTCCATCTGTGTCGGTGGAATCTTGACCGGTCCGGTGGCCAGATGTTTCCCCACTCGGCTGTGCCCTGTCTTCTTCACCTGCCTGTGCTGATGCTGCACAAAGAATGAGAAAAATAGGGTCATAACAAATAAATAACACTTCAGTCTCAAGTCAGATTTACAAACCATACCATCATGTCAAGTAGGCTCAATAAACCAAATCCTCTAAGTGGCCCTTTCAGGTGTCATACCATATGCATGCATGCCATCTGGACTTACCAAAGGTACCAAGAGGTTAAAGGGAATCCCAGACAACTACAGGACAACTGAAGTCTTGCAACCACAATGAAAATACAACAACTAGGTGACCTCTCCATCCTCACAGCTGTGCCACATGCAATAGACTTCAGTTCTTTTGTAGGCAACAATACAATCCCTTGGTAAAGTAACTTTCCATAATTCACACACAAGTTTATGCACACATCTATTTTGCACATACATGAGGTACCAACGTTTTGACATGATGCCAATCATCTATCAATCATCAATCAGCTATAGCAGATACAAAAGTGAACCATCCTGGAGTATTTGACATGGAAATACCCATGTCACAATGGACACATTTCAACAATGTACAGCTCAAAGAGTGACACCTGTCCCAATACATCCATGGATGTAGTATCAATGTCACTCTGATAGGCCCCACATAAGTCATTGAAAAGAATAACATTAATGTCAGGTCCAACATGTTAGGGAGACATGTCTCCAGAATACACACAACAATGAATCAGTCAGCCCCAGGATAGTCACCACTAATGTCTGATATCCATTATAAGGACACCATCTGAGTATGTCTGTGGCACACATCTGTATCTTCCATGTTGAATAGAAACAGAACTTTCAAGGACAAATAGAAGGACACCAACCTGTTGTCCAATGAGAAGCAACACCACTATCTGCATCTTAGACATGCCAACCCTGGTACCTGTCTGTGGATGAATGCTTGAAACCATACACGTGATATCAACATCACTGCAAGTCACTCCATGATGCATGATGCAGTCAGGGAACAATCCTCAATCATTCAACATGTGAAGTGCACTTTTCAACCAGATTCCACATCAAGGACATAGTCAAACACAGAGTGGTTCCACAATCTGGGCCTAAATGTCATGCCCATCTTTGCTTTTGCAGTCCTACATGACAAATGACATACTACGACGCATGAAGGTATATACCAGACAATAAACAATGCTGACACATTTCTGTCTTTCTTTGACATGACTTGAAAAGGTCCAGCATTGTAAATGTGCTATTCCACTAACAATTTTCCATGCACACATATGTTAGGGAATACAGACATCATCCCATCAGCATGAGTGGAACATGCATGAAATTGCAGAATAAGGATGTATCCAGAAGAGAAAAGGACACATGCTGACATGTAGGCACAAGGAATGTTGGCTACAGTCATGGGACATAATCCTACTCAATGGACATTCACCACTTACCAAGGGAAAGACGTTTTCTACAGCTGCAAACCATCAACCTTGTAAACCATATCACATCTAAGCTCGGCACAAACACATCACAGACTGCAGCGAGGCACCAGCACACAACATACACTGAAGATAACTTGTTTGGGTGGAAGATGTCTGCGTACACATATGCCCAGACACATGGCAGAGGACAGTGATCCATAACCCACTCACCTTTAGTCTGTGACTTTCAGGGGAAGTGATTTGTGGGACAAAAATTACACCCACTACTATAACAAGTACATGAAAGATTACTGTACACAGCCAGTTCTGGACAGAAAGTTGTTTGAGGATTCCCCCCAAGTTTGTACGGTATTACTGGTTCAGAAGGCAAGGTAGACCAGTTTGATACACCTGAAATGTCAACACAAACAATCTCCATCTGCTGATGGACACCTGGCTCATCCCTAATTGTCAGGGGAAGCACTCAGTACTCCACTTAATCTCCTGACAAAGGGACAGGCAGGAATTTGCTGTCTATCCATTGTGGCTGCTGTGCTGCCCTCAAATTCCCATCCAGCTCCGGGTAGGCTACCACCAGAATGCAGGCCATTATGGGGGTCATTGCTTGATGGGAGGACAGACCCAGCTGGGCCTCCGCGATCTTCTGGGCCCAGCTTCTCGGTTCCTCCCACCTCTTTTGCAGTCGGCACTCCGCCAGCTGTGGACCCCCAGTATCCGCACCTTCTTGACAATGGCCCTTCAAATTATGTCCACAAGTCCCATCCAAGATGGCTGAGTCACACACATGTCAGTACACAAAGCTATGAACTTTCCTTTTTTTGTCCAAATTTCACAAGTGTGCTATATATCAGCCACTGAGTACAGGCACATGACTACAAACATGTCCCAATCTGCAGACCTATCCATCACCCTGCTGAGACACTCCACTGGCTAGGTGGGCCAACTGACATCGTGTGGTACATGCTCTAGCAATCTGACTGAAAGCTGAGGAACCATGGGACACATCACACCTCTTTGACATCTGAATGGTACACTCCTTAGAAATAAAGGCATTAAAACACTCACCCCTGTGAGAAAGATTCCCTGCATACATGTCCTAAAGGCTACTGCCAGGCTACAGACTCACACATTACACATGGGTGACGATGAAGGGATTGGCATGGTGGGTGCAGAAGATGTCCAACCTGTCCATGTGAGGACATGTGGACTGACAAATGCATACTCATGCCAGCTAAGGGGGTGGGGTCCTGTATCATGTGCATGTGCCACAGAACATGGTTCTGGACATATGTGTCCATCCTTTAGGGATGGCATCCAACAAACAAAGGCATGCATTGTCCATCATATGCTATGTGAGCAAACCAATGAGTCATATATCAGGGATTCACAGGATCCATCACACTCTTTGCACTGTGAGACTATCATATGTGCAATAAGCCTGCATGAAACAAATATGATGTGATGCTGTCAACATGGCTGTTGGTGTAAGTGACCTCTCAGGGGTCCGAGACACACATTGACAGTGATGCTAATGGCACATAATACACAGATCATTGTCTGCCTACTAAACCCATGTACATACTCATCAGGGAAAAATACCTCAATAAGCTTGATTTATTAACTGTGGCTAGAGTGGTTCACATGACAGGACATGCTTGGATAAAGGGTGTGGGCACACTGTCACATTTGCATAGTCAAAATGACTCTACAACAGCCTAGACGTGGACCATACTGGGAGATATACTGCTACAGGGCCTGGCCTCTGCACGCATGCTGGGCAGACAGAACCTACCTAGTTCTCCATTCCCTTCACTTCCATGCATGACAGTACATCATGTAGCCAACAAAATATTGGCATGTAGTATGAATGTGGTAACCTGAAGGGCAGAGTGATTCATGACATGTCTTCAGAATAACAGTTTGGTAAGGCCAGATGTGTTTAGAAATCTCACAGGCAACATACACATAGCTCACTTGACACACACCTGACACATGCAACATGCATACACAGCTCATGCTGTCATGCAAATACATGTTGCCTCACATTGACAACATCCATGTGTCAAGTGTTCTATGGAGATGTCTGTGATGTCACCTCACCTAGTTGTGTGGATCCATTTTAAGGTACAACCGGGTACGTTAAAAACAGACACACACACCAAAGTGTAAGGATCCAACATCTGGCACTGAACACAGTTACAGGAACATTGACTTGCCCATTAATACCACAAGGACTCAACCTCCATGGCCTTGACTTTGCATCCTGGCACACATGGGCACAGTCTAGCCTGTGAGGAGTGAAAATATGGTGAAGTACATTGATAAGAAGTAGGCATGAGGTACTCAACTCACCTGCTCCTATGGTAAACCACAGAGCTGTCCATACAGAGGTAGGATCTCCTCCACTAGCTTCTCATTCTCTTCTGGGGAGAGGGCGTCTGTTGGACGTGGTATGATTTCTCCCAGAGGCGGTGCACAGCAGTTCAGGTTATAGAGGTCTTCCTGGAAGTAGTGTCAGGAGTCAAGTGAGAGATATTTTAGAACATGGCAGGCACATCCGCTGGCGAACACAGCCACTGGCCTGCGACCGCCACTGGGAACAATGTTAGCCTATGGCTGTGTCCGCTGTGGTAGCAACAGCCTACCGCCATGATGAATCCTGCCGGCGGGCGCAGGCAGCTTATAAGTCCAGGGGGTAGGTCAGGCAGCTGCCATTTTAGGGACATGAAATGCATTAAATGGCTAATTAAAATGCATCACAACTCTAAATATGTTGCGACTACCAATGAGAACTGCTTGTCCTCTCCTGTAATGTGGGTCCTCGATTTGGACACCATTTTTGTACATTTCCTGACTCGTGGTAACTTACCCTGTCACAGTTTGTCATTGACATGCCTAATGTAAGTTGCAAGGAACAAATGGAGTGATAGCTTAACTTATTACTTGTCCTACATAGGGTACCCATGGATGGGAAGGATCAGCCATCCTCCTGTTTACCATCCACTGCCAGACCTTCAGGGCATGGAAGAAAGGCACATTATCCAGATCTACCGTCTGAATCAGCAAACAATTGTGGATCTCTGTCGTCAGTTGGAGCCAGATCAGATGTTTCCCATTCATCATCCAAATAGCATACCATCCATTGCACAAGTCATGACAGTGTTGCTCTGCCTGGCTGCAGGGTCCTTCCAAAATACAGTGGCCCTATCTGCTGGGATGTCCCAGCCAATTTTCAGTATGGTTTTAAAGGATTTGCTCTCAGCAGTGTTGAAATACCTGGTCAGCTGTATCCGCTTTCCTCAACGTGAGGATTTGACCCATGTGAAGGCTGACTTCTATGGTTTGGCACACATCCCACATGTGATGGTATACATGTTGCCTTGGTCCCACCGCATGGCAATGAACAAGTGTACCGCAACAAAAAGAGCTTTCATTCCATCAATGCCCAAGTGGTTTGTTTGGGGGATCTCTACATTTCACAAGTCTATGTCCGTTTTCCGGGTTCAGTTCATGATGCCTTCATTATTCTGAACAGCGCAATCCCCCAACTGATGTCATGACTCTACCCAGAGAGGGCCTGGCTGGTTGGTAAGTCAAATCTGTCCTGTTTGTGTGTGTGCAATGTCTGCTGCAACAAATCCAATGAGAGGGACTCATAGTTACACATTTGTTCCATTCCATGACAGGGGACTTTGCATACCCAAACCGTCCATGGTTGTTTATGCCGCTGAGGAACCCAACTACGCCAGGGGAAGTCCGCTTCAATGATGCCTATGGAAGAAAACAGCGTGTCGTGGATCTGGCTTTCGGGCTCATGAAAGCCCAATTTCACTGTATGGACAAGACAGGTGGGGAGCCCTCCTCTACTCACACAAAAAAGTATGAAAGATCATTGTGGCCTGCTGCATGCACCACAAGATTGCCCTGAGGAGAGATATCCCATATATTCCAGATGAGGGGGAGCTAACAGTACCACCATCTGAGAATCCTGAAATGCCAAGTGAGGATGCCAGTGATGAAGAGGAAGGTGAAGACTTGTGGGCAGATCTCATCAATCACTACTTCACTTCAGTGTAAGTATGCCATGTTATGTGTTACCGTGACTGTATGGTGGACTTTAGGGGTCAGGATGTGTTGAGTAGGTCATTTGTTTCCTATCGACAGGGGGTGTGAAGCTAGGCAGTATGCAGCCAAGGTTTGCTTGCTAAATCAGACTTATAAATGTTGCAACCTTGATGATCTGCTTTGTTTGTGTCAGTCTCCCTGCAATGTGAGTGGATCTACTAAAGTTAGTAATGTGGCATGGGTCATATGTGTGATTTATCATGCCCAGACTCCTTGGTCTGTATTTTCTCCAGGTCTCTTCACCATGCCATCCTCATGTGGGCATTTTAGAGTTGTGACATTGGCAGGTAGCTGTTGCTGTTTTGACATATGAAGTGGACATTGATTGATCCAGGTAATGCTGGTCACAGATATGGGGTGTATGAGTCCTCTGCCAAAGCAGCTTGGACAGGGGGTGGATGGAATTCTGAAGTGCACAATACACTTGTTTGATATGGTCAGTTGGTCCAACTGTCTCATGTGTGTGATCGTGTGCCCTTGAAACACGTCATCCAGTGCAATCCATGCATTCTTCCTTCACATTGTGTTGACAATGATCCTGTATAAACTTTGTGTATCTGTCAATGTGTTTCCTCATTGCAGGCAACAGTGCCTATGCCACAACACTGACACAGGTTTGTATCATGCCACCAGATGCCTGCTCATTGTATTAGGAAGGACCTATGGTCAGGGAAAGTTGTACTGCCCTCTGTCTGTGCCATGGCATATGTCAAGTTGGCAAACATGGTTGTGGTATGTGATAAGACTCAAACTAGTGACAATATACACTAATCTGTTAGTCTATTCTACAGGACAACGACTGACAAAGCCCTTTCTTCTGTGGTCTGGGGGATGGTACCTTTGGGATATCTGGCCTGACTTAATCTGGTTCTGCCATTCTTGGCTATGACAGTCCAGGCATTTTAACTGCCTATGTGCTGTACTGTGCAATAAAATGTTTGTGTCATTGTGTTTCTAATTCTCCTCAGCATGACACTACCTGAGACATATTCCTCCTTCCATTACCATCTTATGTCTTCCTCTTGTGCATCGCATGGGTTTGCGATTCAACCTCTCAAAATGTTTAAAAATTATAGTAGTTAGCGTTTTTGTGATAGGTGTGTTTATTAACATATGTACAGTAAATAATTGTGAGACTCAACAAAAAAAGTAAGGTGAAGGTATCAGTCATGATGGATGAAATCAAATTAGTAGATGCCACATCATTTGAAGTCCAAAATCCAGTGTCCTACTATCTTTGTAAAATCGAAAGCACAAACAGGCAACAGAGTGAATCTGTGGTACACACAGGAGTGAAAACAGGAGTGGCAGTGGTTGATGCCTTGCCATCTGTACCTCCTGGAGTCTTGAGTGGCAGTCCCGATTTGCGGGAGGATCTACTGCTACAGAGGCAGGGGCAGGGGTGTCTGAGGTGGGACCTTCCCCCGACAGGGCCTCCCTTCCAGTGGCTGACACAGATGTTGAAGGGGCTGGTGTTGCTTGGCCAAAGGAAGGGGTGTGGTGTTGCTGATCAGGGTACTGCTGATCTCCCTGAACACCCCTAATAAGGAGGTTTGATTGTGTTGGTAGCCTCCCACTTTTCAAGAGAGTCACAATAGAAGTCCCTCTGCAGCTGTTTCATCTCCCTGAGTTCGGCAAGTACTTGGCCCATCATGCCTTGGGATTGTTGATAGGCATGCCCAAGACTTGGCTGATGGTGTCCTGGCCAGGACCATCCCCAGCAACCTCATGCTGCAGGGCCACACCATCCCTCCCCCGCACGCAACCCCCCACATGCCTGCGCTCTTTACACAGCTTGACACCTACCACTGGTTCCAGGGCCATCATTGTCAGAGGTGTCTTGCTGTCACTCAGGATCCTGGACTGGGGGGCATGAGATGGTAGTCACAGTCCTCGGGACACAGGTTTGGGGGCGACTGTATGCCTGAGATGTTGGTGCAACTGGGCTGGGAGGAGTCGATGTGTTCACTGGTGTGTGATCAGGTTGGCCGGACGGGCCAGAACCGTCCTCAGCGTCCAGACGGCCGGGCATCCAGGAGTAGTGTCTACACAGAGGGCTTCATCCATGGTGGTAATGGCAGTCTCTTCAGTGGGCTCTGTATTTTCAGTGGCAGCCAGACCTGTTGATGTGAGAAATACGTTAGAGGTTGTATTGTAACATCATAATTTTAGACAACACAATTCTCCCTGTCGTTGTGAGAGGGAGGGTTCGCTAAAAGGTGATACATGAGTGAAGGGAGCTAATTGCCCTTCCTATATATTTCCCTCTGATGTGTAAGCATCGGAATGATAGAATTGGACCCCCAAGTACCTACAGGTGGAGGTTTCCTATGTAGGAAGTGTATCTACGATATCCCAATCTAACGACTTCCAGGGTCTTAATGTGAAAATGCTGGTTTTATCCCAGTTCACCTTCAGCACCAATATGTTGCTAAAGGGTCTTGATTCCGCTTTGACTTTTCTAATGGGCCTCTGTGTCCCCTACATATCACAAACAGCCAACAAGACCACATTGTATGCTCTGCTGTTTGGGATCCCCCATCCCCTTCCAGCAGGCTGAAGTTGTGCGGCTAGGGGGTTTGACTGCCAGTGAAAACAGAAGGAGGAGATAGGGTAGCCCTCTCTGTTGCCCTGCCCTCCCTTTACTCTTCTAAAATATCACGGCCTGTTCGGACCGAGCAGGGGGCAGAGTATAGAGGACTCTGACCCACCTATGGAATGCATCACCGTCTCTAAACCAGTCAAGTACCCTGTGAAGGAACCATCAACTAAGGTGAGTGGAACACCTTCTCCATATCTATTGATAGTACGTCTGATTCAGGCCAAATCCCAGGGGCCAATTCAGCTATTCTAAATCAGTGCCATATGTTCTGTGACTTGCTACAGCCGGTATGAAATCATTTTGGTTGCCATGAATTAGGCGTGCCTTATGTGATAAGAGTCTGTTAGCAAGAATCTTTCTAAGGATTATTTAGTCTACATTTACCTTCATTTCCTAACATCATCCTCTCTCCCAAAATTCGAAAGGGCTTCAAGACCTGGCTTTTCGACTGATCCCAGCAGCAATCCAGCACCTGGACACACCTCTATGAATGCCCCTCTAGCATATGATGAATATCCAGTGCACATCACTTTCCTTCTTGATTTAGTGAATAGCTTAAGTTCCCCTCTGTGTGCCAGATGTGTCACCTGGAGCAAAGCTACAGGCACCCCTCTGAGCCAAAGAGATGAGTATATTTTGTAGCATTTAGTAGTTGTAGACATGCCCTGTACATTCCATGTGAGAAATGTATGCATATTCAACCCCAAGTATCAGCTAGTCATATAGAGCGTGTGCAAAGAGGGAAGCCACCGCTCAGGTTGTGGATAACATGACAGGACTGAGAAGCAAACCCCTTCAGTAAGCCACCCTCCAAAGCAGGGATCCCAACTTCCCCCACCCAAAGCAATAGGAACATGAAAACACAAATCTGCATCTGCTGCACAGGCACCTCTTTGGAGGATCACTATGAAGTAATTCTGGAGGTGTGGAGTTATTTGGGGGGCCATGAGGTCCCAAAAAGAAGAGCCAGAGCTGGGTGATCCACTCCCCAAACGGCTTTGCAGTTGATGAATAATTTCAGGTTAGCACTAGCACTTCTGGTGTTGCCTCGGAACCCGTCTTCCTTCGATCAATACTCCCATAGGGGTGGAAATGTGACATATCAATGATGAGAAATCAAGGTAGCTTGATAAAGTGTTTTTACTAGCACATGGGTTCTACTGTTCTAACAAGAGTTCATCAGCTGTCTGTGGTGTTATATTTGGTAGGACGGCAGACTTTTGATTGTTAGAATCTGAGTCTCAATATGGAAATGATGGGCATCCAAGGTGTTAGTAGAGTAGGGTTTATGTAGTTGCTGAAAGTTTGCTGCAGTGGTTATGGCATCCAGTTGATTGTGTTGGGCCTGTGACAGTGAGGGGAGTCTGAATCTGAGTTCCCTCCTATGTAAACCAATTCCTGTCTGGATGTTTTAGTAAGCAATGCTGCATGTATTGCGTCGCAGCCTGGGTGCCAGCCATGCCCATCATCTCGTACTGTTCAGTCTATTCCCAGGCTTCCTTAGTTTTGGTAAAGAAGTATGTTTGATGACTATCAATAATCTTCTGTCAGGCAGAAAAGTGGAGTGTGTACCGCAGACCTAGCTCCCACAACTTCCGCTTAACTGCATGGAAGCCAACTCTGAGACTGTTGTACTGCAAGTGTGTAACCCCAGAGTATCACACTTTGCCACAGTCTACTTCAAAATGTCTCTCTTTGCAACCCCTTATACATTGACATTCCTGTCTCTGTAGTTGAGTATTTTCCCACGTAGTGGTCTTGGGGCATCTCCGTGTAGGGAGGTCTTGCAGGTATTTGCTGGGCCCTCTCCAGTGTAAACCATGCCAACAGTCCCTGTGTTGCCACCAGTTTTCCATAAATTGAGTTGGATTGTCCCCTTCCGAGCCCTCAGGTATTCCTACTGTATGGATGATATTTCAGCAGGCCCTGCCTTCCATGTGCTCCTCTTGTACTTCCAGGTCCGTGTCTAGGAGATGAGTTCCTGCAGTGCTGTTGTTTGAGGTTCAGGTTCATAGAGTTTTGATTCTGTGCTCTGACGAAACCCCTTTCTACAGTTATCCCATGCACCTTTTTTTTAATGCAGATTTGGCATTGACAGTGGCCACTAGGCTAGGCTGTAGGGCCGGTGCAGGTGGGTTTGTGGTTTCCAGCACTCCCATGAGGTCAGATTTAGCTGTGTGAAAGAGTACTTCTGAGGGGGTAGAACTAATGGAGCTGGATGGGTCTCCTGATCTCATTATGCTTTTGAGCATCCCATCATGGGAAGAAACACTAGCCCCTCTCATCCAGTCAATATCAATGAGGAGTGATCAGACAGTCTTAGACTGGGGGCATGAACAGCTGGTCCTCAGTCCTTGGATTTCAAGCCATTGGTAGAAGTTGTGTAAATATTGGTCGGGAGTGGAGCTGTATGAGCAGTGGATGCTGGCTTTTGTCAATTTCCCTGCTGCCGTCAAACCAGTGACTCCTGCGGGTGTAAGACTCAAAACGGTCTCAAAGAGCCTGCATGCGGTCCATGGTCCCCCTTAGCACTTGACCACCATTTTGTACATGGTGCTGGATCATACAGCTATCCTTGGGCACTACACTGGGCTCTGTGCTAGGCAGGAAAAGAAGCCCTCTCCCAGCACATCGCCTTACGTGGGATCTACTCACTCACACACCGATTTGGGCAGCCTGATGTTGCCTGTCTTCCCAACTCCATGCAACTCACAAACACACCTGGTGGCCAGAGTCATCACAAGTTTACTCTCATATTTAAAGATTCCACTGATTGTTTTAAGGAAAGTGGATGGTATACCGTGGAGTTCAGAATACATCATGGTCACCCTGGACACAGTATCACTGTACACATCATTCAACCATGAGAATGGGTTGTACACATGTTGCTATTTCCTAAGGGACAGACCAATTGAGCTTTTAGAGCAGACGATGTTACAGTATTGCCTTATACACGGCATATTAATTTTTGATGGTAGGATCTACCTACAGTGATAAGATACAACAATGGGGACCTCCTTTGCCCCCACATATCCAAACTTATTCATGGGTTGGTGGGAGAAGGAGGTAGCCTGGATATAGAAGAATGAACGATACATGAGGAATGTTGTTCTTTGGACCCGCTTCATCGACAATCTTTTTATTTTGTGTGACTGTGAGGAATCTCAATTAGAAGAATTAAAGTAAAAATTGAACACAAAAGACTTCAGCATCAGATTCACCAGAACACATAGTAAACAACATAACAGGTGCCTGGATATTGAGTTGAATGTCACTCACAACAAGTTGAACACTACCATCTATAGGAAACCAATAGAGACAAACTCCATTTTACATGCCAGTAGCGGTCACCTGAGGGTGTTAAAATGGCGTATACTGTATGGTCAAATGCTTAGAGCTAGAAGAATCCGCTCCACCGAAGAGAAAGAAGAAAGAGAGGGAACCAAAATTATGAAAAGGCTCATCTAGCGTGTTTATCCCCTGAGTGTTCTTAATGATGTTCAAAATAGGGCCCATGAAAAACAAAGGTGATCTCTACTTTAGAGACATAATTAAGGGTTATTGAAAAAAGATGAAGACAACGCTTGCAGACTGTTCCTGGAGTACAACCAGGCACAACCAGACATCAAAAAATAAAAGAATTGTCACATCCTGGCGCATGACCAACATTAGAGGACAGTCATTGGTCTGGGAACAAATGTAACCTTCTATGAAACTGAGTCTTTGGGTGACATTTTAATGCAAAGTTTTTATAATCCCGAAAGAGGACGTGATTGGCTGACAGAGAGTGAAAAAGGCTTCATTAAGTGTAATGTGTGTAAAACCTGTCAATAAGGACACAATCGAAAGAGTTATAAAACATTTGAAGGACACACAATCGTCATACAAGACAAAATAATCTGAAACACCGAATTGTATGTGTTTTATACCATGTTATATTTGTAACTGAGTGTAATCTTGGAAAGTTATATGTTGGCAATACTATCAAAAAGCTAAAAATAAGAAAGGTCCATCATTTAAGGGCAATTAAAAAGAGCTACACAGTGGCCGACCACTTCATGCCGTATCATCAGAGATCATTATTGGGGTTCAAATATTATGGGATCAGACACGTAAAAATGCACTCTGAGGAGGTGATGGAGAGAATGAACTAAGAAGTCCGGAATCAAAATTGATCCTTACCTTGGGAACTGAGATGCCTTGGGGCCACAATATGGATGCAGAACTTCATATACATCTATCGATTTTTAACTGGATTAAGTTGTTTTAAATATCAAAATAGACTTACCACTTAATTGTAGCTAGTGTCCTCTTTTTGGGTGCAATAATTCATGAGTAATATGCATACTTGTGTATGACATTGGAAAAGAATAGGAACTGTGTGTTGGGATGGGAGAAGGTAAGTTGGAAGGTTCATGCATACCAATGTTTTATTGAGAGGAAGGGAGAGGAAATGAGGAGAATTGGATTGATATCCTTCTGTACTTGAATTTACCATCTTAGGAAAGCATATTGCACTTTTTGTATAAATCAAAGTAATGCACTTAGCCACTTGTCTGAGGACTAGAGCAATGAAACATAAAAAATAATTAGCTTGAAGCCCCCTTTTTTTAACACATGCAATGGGAACCACCCCTCCTCGCTTCTTTCTACTTTTGAAGTTAACACGGTACACTTTACCTATGAATTAGACAATAAAGCTTAATGTCAAAAATTGGGGATGATGCAATGAAATATGAAGTTCAGCTTTGAGTTCACCCGTGGCTGTACATGTGTAATAGGAATAGCCCTTTAGGAATAAAACTTTTTCTTTTGTACCTTGTTTTCCAGTCTTGAGGACAACATGGTGAACTTCACTTATGGACTAGTCCAAAAAACATGATGTAAGAAATGTGATACATGTTTTGGTTTTTCCATCTTTAGGAATAGTGCAATAATGGTAAACTTCTTTCAAAAGCATAGTGCACTTTAGGTGAGCATGTCACACTTTCCCTGTCAATCTAAGGAAAGCACTCAGCACATTTTAGTAGATTAGTTCAATTAAACAGAAGTTGACCTTGTTTGAACATGTGCAATTGGAATGAATTTCTCAATTCTTCTCCCTCTTCCACCCTTCAGAATAGCACAGTGCACTTTAGTTGCACTTTTTATGTCCTTAAAAAATTCTTGCATATTATTGAGAATTAATTAGTCTTTAATGAATTACTAATACAACCTCCAATCAATACAGCACAATGCACTTTGAATTAGAGGTACAAAAAGGGGAGGCTGTTTCAAATCTATTGAAACCGGCTTGCAAAATATTTCATATTGCACTTTAGGAACATGAATATTCCCTGGTCAAGTACGATATATATTTGTATTAGAACTGTAACAATAGGAATTTATAGGAAATGTGTTTTAATATATTTTGTGAGCTATAAAATCATGTATCATCTTCAGACTAGGAATACATTTTGAAATGAATTATATTAATTTAAAAACTAAGAACATTGGTTTCTTTAAAATCAGAACATTAGTTTTAAACCAAAGAAATGTTCAATTTAATGGAATTCTAAAATTGAATTTGACAAATTAAATCTAAGAAATTAAGAAGCAAATTTCAAATTCCAATTGTATGTAGTCTGGAAAATGCACATTTACCAGGCTGGATAAATCTGAGTTGTGATATGTAACAAGTGGAGAATCTTTTTGTTGACGCAATGGGATGATTTATGAAGTAATGGCATGCTTGTATGCCCCTCATAGGGGGAGTTGTAAAATGGATATAAGAAAATTCCAGAGCAGAAAGAGGGTTGACGTTCTATTTGTTGTGCACACTATGGAGATGGAGTTGAGAAAATGGACACTAAAAAACTCCAAAGTAAAAGTAGCGCCAGGGTTCTAGTCATTGAGGGGCTGTTGAAAATGGGAATGAACATGAAATGTACATATACATATATATAGAAAAATGTGCTACCTTGAATGTAAGAATTAGGATAGGACCAGTAGAAGGCACCCTTGACTTTATTTCTATGGAATAAACTTTTTTCATGAACCACATCCAGGTCTATAGCCTCGCTTTCTGTGCTGCCACAGTCGCTGGCAGCGTGAAGCAGGATATATGTGTGTGTGTGTGTGTGTGTATATTCACCGAAAAAAAACAAAGGTTACAGGGACATTATAGTTAGGTTCTAAATGCACTCGTACAAAACCATAGAAATTTAGCAGTTATAGTTAGAGTTCTTTCAAGTAACTATAAATTGCGCCCTAAGGTAACTGTAACTCGTGCCTTCACCATGCAATGTTTTCTTATCAATAATTTTATTGCAAATGTTGCAGTGATAGTATCAAATATGCCACACAAGAGCTCATCAATGATGTAATGTGTTGAGTAAATAGCTGTGCATGGCACAGGCGCGAGTTATAGGTACCTTACGGCATGTTTTATGGTTACTTGAAAGAACTATTACTATAACTACTAAATTTCTGTGGTTTTGTACGAGTAAATTCAGAACCTAACTATAACGTCCCTGTAACCTTTGTTTTTTTCTGTGAATTTCTATGTTTTTTCAACGTAAAGTAATTTTAATTACTATACATTATTTCAACCCCCACCGCGCACAGGCCTTGGCCGTGCGCAGCGTGGGTTGGTCGCAAGGTGTGGCCTTTCAGCTGAGCCCTTATAACTACTCAACCCCACTCCACGCACGGCCTTTGGCGGTGCACAGCACAGGTTGGCCACAGGGCCTGTCTCAGTGGATCTGTAACTGGGTGTGTGAGTGTCTGAGTGGGTGTGTGTGTCTATGAGTGGGTCTGAGTGGGTGCATGAGTGTCTGAGTGGGTATGTGAGTGGCAAATGAGTCTCTGAGTGTATGTATGAATGAATGCGTTAGTTTATGAATGAGTCTGTGGTTTTTCTTTCACATTTTTCATATGTTGACACAGAATTATTTCAAACCCATAATTTGCTCCTAAAACACACCTGACCCCTCAGGTCAGGGTACCTTCACACTGACCCCTTATTCCACTTTCAATTAGGATTTTCACCCCTGGTGCCAGTGTCCTGTGAAATAAAATGGCGGCCACAACTTTATAGCCAAATTGTGGGCAGCCAAATACAGCGCTTCTTTCGCGCACACATTTTTGCGATTTATTTGTGAAGGATCCATGGGCCAGATGTATCAAGGTTTTTTGCATTCGCAAACGGTGCGAATGCCCGTTTGCGAATGCAAAAAGCCAGTTCAGAATGTATGAAAGACATTCTGAACGCAATTTTAAGGAATCGCAAAAATAGCGATTCCTTAAATTGCGACCCTGTTTAGAGAGTCGCAAATTGCGACTCTCTAAATAAGAAATCGCAAATAAGGATACCTTATTTGCAATTTCTTAGCACATGTATGAAGCCATTCCTAAATGCGATTTGGGCATTTAGGAATCGCTATTTACCACCAGGTTGAACCTGGTGGTAACCATGTGCAAAGTTTAAAAATGCATTTAAAATGCATTTTTAAAATGTACATGTAAAGCACACATGCCATTTTGGCATGTGTGCACCTTACATGTCCCAGAAAAAGAATTTGGGGTGCAGCATAGGGGCCTTAGGCCCCCAGCACCCTGGGGTTTTGCATTTCCAAAATTGCGATTTCTTGTTAAGAAATCGCAATTTTGGAAATGCAAAAAATTCGCAGATATGGGCCAACAGGCCCATAGGTGCGAATGGGGACAGATTCTCTATTTGCGATTCGGTAATAGCATTTGCGATTTTTAAGAAATCGCTATTACCGAATCGCAAAAATCATACATACCTTTTTGCATTTCTGAAATAGGGATTTCTTAAAAATCGCTATTTGAGAATCGCAAATCGGTTGTATGATACATCTGGCTCCAAGTCCCTAGATATACAAATTTATTTTCCCTTTAATATCTCAAAAACTAATGAACAGATTTACACCAAATAAGCGAAAGCGTGATCTGCGTACCGAAAGCTAGCTTTTTGCCAAAGTTGGTGTAATTCCGTCCAGCAGTTTGGGCTGTAGTCACGTCTAAAGGTCCAATGGGAATTAAGATGGGAAACACAATGTTTTTTTACCCCCCCCACCTTTTTCTCAGTCCCCACTTGACGGATCACCCCGAAACTTTCTGTTGTGGATGAATCCAACAACAATTTATGATTTAATGTCTTTATTGTCTTGAGCCAGTGGACAGCACATCCACCCCTGTTGCTTCCACCGTTGTTCTGCCTCAGTGTTCCACAACGCACATAGCAATGATGGAACATACATTTAATTATAAACACAACACATCCCCTTCCTTTTGAACATAACTACAAAAACAAAAATAAGCGTGTACAAAAACAAGGGAAAAGATTCTAATTGCCAATACCACTAAAAATACACACAAATTCTTTAAGCCAACTGGGCAGCTTCCTTACTCTAACTCCATTCATCACTCCCCCGCCATCATCACCCGCAACACTTCCTCCTTCCAACACCTCTCCACCATGATCACCCTCGAAATCCTCAATCACCTCATGACGTTCCACATCCTTGTTTGCTTCAACCCTATTTCCATTCTCATTGTTCTCCTTAAATACCCCACCGTTACCTATATTAGGATCTACTTCCCCTTCCAACCACCTAAAGTCCTGCGTTGAAGGGTTATATCTCCTAACTTCCTTACCCACCTTGGCCACACCCTTGAGATTCCACACTTCCCCATTGCTCACTCTGACTGCATTGTGCAAAACATCTACTACTTCCTCTGGTTCGTAAAATTGACTGTGTCCTTTTATCACTTTACCAGATTTCTTAACACGATTCCAGTCACCCACTACAATGTCAACTGATTTAGTACCATGTCGTTCATCATAATGTTTTTTCATATCAGCATGTTTCTCTTTCATCCTATTTTGAACTGATTCGAAAGACCACTGTACAATATTGGGTTGATGCAACCAATTTAGACTGTACTTGGTCCTAGGTTCCCGCCTTCTCATCATTACAAAAGGTGACAACTCAGTTACCTCTTTCTTCATCACTCTATATGTCCATACAGCCTTGTGTAACTGTACTTCCTAATCCATACCACTAGCAAAGGCTGACTGAATAACTCCCTTGATCCCCCTGTTGAATCTTTCCACCATACCATTGCAACTGGGATTGTAAAGGGAGGTAGTTTTATGTTGCACACCAATCCTCTTGATGCTTTGGACAAACATTGAACCCCATTGTCACTTAACACCATCTTAGTTAAACCTTCGGAAACAAAAACCTTATCTAAGAATCCCAAAACACCTTCTGTGTCAGCTTTCTCCACAATTTCCAAAACAGGCCATCTTGAAAACAAATCCATCAAGACTATTACATATTTTTGTTCCTCACCAATCGGTCCCACAAAATCAATTGCTACCAATTCCCACAGCTGTTTCGGCAAAAAAAATTCACTCAGTGGTGGCCTAAATGTTTGTAACGTTTTGTCAGCACTAGAACACTTGGAGCAACTTCTTACAAACCTCTCAACTTCAATATCCACATTCGGCCACCAAAATAAATTCCTTACCACAATTATTTTCCTTAAGCTATTAGGAGGAACAATCCGCTCACCCCTCATAATAGTACCATTCTCCACATACAAATGCAATCTCACTTCCCAAAAAGGTCTAACTTCTTCTTGCAGTTTACCTTTATCTGGCCAATTTCCCTGCAAGCAATTCTTAAATTCAGCCAGTTCCACATCCTTATCATACTCAGCCATCCACTCTTCCCTACACACAGCATGACTATCATCAGCATACACATAGGCCTTTAACTTTGTAGGCATTGTTAATAGGAAGTCTGCTGTTTGTCTTTGCCGGGTAAATATACCAGTTTATGCACATAATTCTTCATTCTAATGGACAATCTAGCAATCCTCGCTGAAGCATTAACTGTAAACTCAGTAGTTAACAATTTCACTAGTGGTTTATGATCACAAAAAAGTGTCACTGGCTTCCCCCAAACAAAAGCTCTAAAATATTCCAAAGCCCAAGCACACGCTAACAGTTCCTTCTCAATTATTGGATACTTTTCCTCCGTTAGGGATAAGGCTCTAGAAGCAAATGATATTATAAATTCTTTCCCACTCTTATCCTTCTGGCTTAGCACCGCTCCCAATCTTTTACTGCTGGCATCCGTTGTAATACAGTTATCCAAGTTTGGGTCAAAACATTGTAAAGCTTGAACCTTGTCAATTTCAGAAGTGATGCAGTTGAACTCTTCCTGGCATTCCTTAGACCACTCAAATTTTATTTTGTTTTTCAACAGCTGCCTTAAATGAAAACTATTATGAGCAAAACTTGGAATAAATTTAGCACCATACTTGAATAATCCTAAAAAGGATCTGACGTCATCTTTAGAACTTGGAGAAGTAGCTTCTCTAATGGCATTCACCATAGAAGCTTTAGGTCTGACACCTTGAGCTCCAATGTTGTGACCCAAATAAGTGACACTGTCCCTAGCAAATTTGCATTTTGAAAGTTCCACTGTTAATCCACTTTTCTCTAATATGTTCATCACATCCTTCAATTTGGAATCATGTTCTATTTTGTTTTTTCCATAGATTAGAATGTCATCCTGAAAAAATGTAATCCCAGTCTTATTTCCAAATACCTGAAACATAAGTCTTTAGAAAACTGCAGCAGCAGATGCTAGCCCAAATGGCAACCTGTTGAATTGGAAACACCCGAAAGGAGTGATAAACGCTGTGTACCTTTTGGAGTCAGAGGTCAAAGAAATCTGATGATATGCAGCAGATAAATATATAGTGGAAAATAATTTTGCATCCTTCAAGGAGGGAACCATTTCATTAATCAGTGGTAGAAGAAACCGATCAATAACAATATTATTATTCAAATGGCGCAAATCCACACATAGTCGAATCTTACCATTACTGTGTCTGGCTACCACTAATGGAGAAATCCGTTCCGAAGCCTCAGTTGGTTGTATTACTCCTAAGGCTACCAATTTTTCAAGTTCTTTTGATACTTCATCTCTAATCATAATAGGAATATTCCTGACTTTGTGTACCTTTAGAACCGCATCACTTTACAAAAAATTATACGGAGTTCAAAACCCTTCAAATTACCTAATGCCATGTTAAAAACAGAAGGAAATTTGCCCAACGTTTCCTAAGCAGCATCTAACTCCTCATCCACAACTTTCACTTGTTCATGACTGTTGGGGTCAAGAACAATGTGCAATTTACTTTGATCAACCCAACCAATACTGGTGGCCTTTTCTAACTCATATACAACTTAGCCCGTGTGGACCTCTCTTTAAATCTAAAGGTTAACCACCTATATATAACCCAACATGTCAATTTTCTCTCCACTATACCTTTGTGGTTGTATATCTGGTTCACATAATACCTCACCTACTTTCCCTACAAATATGTCTCTTCGTACTTCTTCATTTACAATAGTACATGGAGAATCTGAATCTGCAAAACGTTTCATTTTGATCTCTCCAATACTTATAAGACACTGTGGCTTATTCTTTATATGCTCCTCATTAATATTCAGAATCAAATTTGTAGAAGAGCTCACATTCACATCACACTCATTAGACTCTACATCCTCCTGTTCAGGGTTTTCAAATATACATTTCACATTACTTTGTTTTTTCCTACAAACGTTCGCACAATGACCAATGAAGCCACAATTACTACATTTCCTTTGGGCAGCTGGACAAGTCTTGCTATACACTAGGTGATCCTTACTACTACACCTGTAACATCTATTTTTTTCATTTGAATAAAATTTTGATTGGGCATTGAAAGAGTTACTTGCCGGCTCAGGGTTCATTTTACCAATAACCTCAGTTTCTTTATCCTTTGATAATAACTCCATAGCACATCTGCCTGACATCTCTGCTTAACGTACAATATTCATAACATCCTCATGTGATGAATCGCCATTTACCCATAAACGTTCTTGAATAGTCTGGTTGCGAACATGCATAACTAACTGGTCCCTTATTAATTTGTTTTGTAATACCCCAAACTTACAATCAATAGCTAATTTCTTAAGTTTATCTACATAACTGTCCACCAATTCATTCTCATTCTGCTTACGTTGGAATAATTTGTACCTAGTGATACCCATGCAAACCTTTGGCGTGAAATAAGTGTCAAGATCTTTCAATGCCACCTCAAAACATTCAAATCTCCCACCACAGGAGCCTTTAACATTTGGTTGTACATCCATAAACCATCAGGACCCAAGGAATGCAGCAAACTGTGTTTTTTCTGTTCCGGAGACATGTTACTAGAATCAGCCACAGCGGCAGTATAAATAATGAAGTACTCCTTCCACTCCATCCACTTAATAGCTGGCTCAGTACCTGTTGGCCAAGACGCATGTGGGGGGCAAATGCTGAAATTTTGTGTAGCCATTGCTTACTAATTCCACTAAAGTATACAAAAGGAAAAATAGCATTTGTGCTCTGAAGGAAAAAACGAAGGAAATGCAGGTATTATGATGTATGCATCCACGTATTTAAAACACTGTGGTGTCTCTTAAATTCAATTAAATCTTCCCAACAATCCAAGATGGCCACCACACAACGCATCACATCGATTTACGAGGAAATTTGGGCTTGTTTCAGCAACGTACGATACACCAGCAATGTCTGTTTCTAAAGCTGGTGGAAGTATCTAACACATCGCACGATGATTCCTTGGCAGTACTCGCACGTGTAAGATCCAATGACACACATGCATGCAGTGGTCAGCAATGGAGCTTGCATGGGGGTTTTTACAATGGTAAGACCCTTCTTTTCTTCTTTTTAATAAAGCAAGGGATTTAGTTGAGGAATCGTTAAAGATTTCCCTTCCTCCTAAGAGTTCCTGTCCTCAGCGTTCAGCTGTATTGCCACATCAACGATCTTCACGGAAGTAGAACTGCTGCGATAACTGCAGTGACTGTCACAATTTCTTAAAGATCCTCTGCACACGTAGATTCTCGACTCCAGACGCTCGTTGACAAATTGTTGTTAATGAATTATGATTAAATGTCTTTATTGTCTAGAGCCAGTGGACAGCGTGTCCAATCCGACCGCTTCCACCGTTGTTCTGCCCCAGTGTTCCAAAGCGCACATAGCAACAATGGAACATAAACTTAATTATAAACACAACACTTTCTGAGCGCCAGGCCAATTTTTTGGGAAAAGTTTGTGAAGATTCGTCAAACAGTGGCAATAATAAGCGAGAAAAACATGTGTTGGGGACTACTTTTTTCATTCCTCATTCCAGGATGGTATTTACCAATCTAAAGCTATCGTACTGTGCCTGGAGTGGTAAATTGCTTTTCACATTTTTCAGCTCACATGAATGGCACTAGCTAATCCTATTCTTAACAACTTTGTTGCAAAAGTGGCACAGGACTTTCTCTCTTCCCTATCTCAGCGTGGATGACACTATGCAAATCCTATGCTTAAAAACTCAGCAAGAAAACAGTTGAGCTGAGCAGTTTTAGAGTTTTGATGGTGTTGTAGGGTGCTCATTGTAAATGATCTCCTCTCCACCTAAAGCTTGGGAGCTACCCAGATTTCCCTACTTTCTTGTTTGCATAATTCATGTGGCACTCTAAGCCTGAAAGGGCATTGCCTTGACTTATACTGAGTGCTTTCTTGCATCTGCACATAGCTATGTCTCTCTGAAGAGCTCTAATAAGAGTGAAACACGTGCCAGGGACTGCTTTTATTAAACCCATGCTGGCTTGGATGGCATTTTACTGTGCTTTGAGTTTCAAAATGCTTTTACCATTTTTCAGCTCACTGTGGATGGCACTAGCTAATCCTATTCTTAAAGACTTTGCTATAAAAATGGTGTTGTAGAGTGTTCAATAAAAAGGAGCTGCTCCCCACCTAAAGCTTGGGAACTACCCAGAGTACCATATTTCCTTTTTTGCATATATTTATATGTGTGTGTGTGGGTGTGTGTGTGTGTATATATATATATATATATATATATATATATATATATATATATATATATATACAAATAATGTTTTTTGAGTTTATGAACATGAATTAAGGAGTTAATATTTTTGTAGGAGTGCGTATCATGGGGAGAACAGCCATGAGAAAGAAGAATTAACTGGGAAGCAAGCTATATATATTGCTGCGCCGCCATGGGGATTCCGACCTCCATACCGCCATCCTGTTCCTGGCGGTTTTGGCTGCCAGGAAGAGGATGGCGGTATGGGGTGTCGTGGGGCCCCTGGGAGCTCCTGCAGTGCCCATGCCAATGGCATGGGCACTGCAGGGGCCCCCATAACAGGGCCCCACCAAGATTTTCAGTGTCTGCCATGCAGACACTGAAAATCGCGACGGGTGCTACAGCACCCGTCGCACCCCTTCCACTCCTCCGGCTCCATTCAGAGCCGGCATCCTCATGGAAGGGTGTTTCCCGCTGTGCTGGCGGGCGGCCTTCTGGCGGTCGCCCGCCAGCCCAGCGGGAAACCCAGAATAACCGCGGCGGTCTTTTGACCGCGCAGCGGTATTCTGCCGGCGGGACTTTGGCGGGCGGCCTCCGCCGCCCGCCAAAGTCAGAATGACCCCCTATATGTTTAAGCTCAGTGGGTGTGTCAAGGTGAGACAAGCATTCATTTTCAAATCATGTAAATTTGTAGATAATTTTGTTGTATACTTTCTTGGATGTGATCAAGTGTGTACTTAAATCACAAGTGCCCTATGAATTGAAAGAGTTGATTTGATGTCCACATATTGAAGCAAGTTTGTTTTAAAATGCATTGTTTACATTTCTTGAGTAATCTCATAAAGTTATAACAATGCAAATGTATTATTTACAGGAAATAAGTGTACAGAAGAGTGTTTTGCTTTCTGCGCTCAAGGGATGCATAGTCATATGTTGTGAAATTTAAGGAAGAGATAGGAATTTATGCTGTGTTTAAGGTAATGATTTGCATATTTTGGGGGGTATGATTGTTCGGGGTATAGAATAATTATAAAACAAATAAAAAAAGAATCACTACTGTTTGTATGGATTCCCCTGGGATAAACAATGGGTTGGCCGTGAAGGGGTTGGCAGTGTAACACATAATATGGCAATTATTTAGTTTATATATTTAGTCAAGGTAAAGGGGTTGGAATTATGAGTATGTATGTTATCTATTTTGAGTTCTTGTCTAGGAGTTTCTGATTATGTTCTAATGTGCTGTATAAAGAGATATAATCAGTGACACTGTGAACAAAAAATAAAAGAAGAACAACAAAAGATTGTACACAGAGTGATATTGTGTATATCTCAGTAATGTTATTTATGTATTATTAATCACTACAGTGGTGGAGACCAGTGTACTGAGAGTATAGCGCCAGGCGATATTCCCATTACCCAATCATAGTTGATTAATATATATATTATGTATAATATATATATTATATAGTGGTAGTTGCCACTAGGTCGCCACTAGGTAGTTATAGCTAGAACCTAGCTTCTATGTAAAAAGCGTTTCTTTTAAGCTTGCCTATATCTTTGGTGCCGCTTGACAAATCTTCATGAAACTTTCCAAAAAATGTGCCTGTCATGTAAGCTTCTGCCTGGAAAGTTCCGGGTGATCCGTCCAGGAGGAGGTGGGGGGGGCGGGGGGGGGGACGAGAAAATGTGGAATCTCAAAACAAGTTTTCCCCATTCATTTTTACATAGGGATTTTGAACAGCAATAGTGCAAAAACTACTGGACGGAATTACATCAAATTTGGCAGAAAGGTATGTCCTGGGCCAGAAAGCGACCTTCTTTGTTTTGGTGTAATTCAGTAGTTTTAGAGAAATTTAAGAAAATCCTAATTTTTTTAGGGAAGCGAAGGATTTGCGACCACTCCCAATCTCGTACTTATATCTGATTGGCTGATAACACTTCAACAACAGAAGCCGTTGAAGTGTTGTCAGCCATCTTACGACTCGGCAGAAGCCGAGTCCTAAAAAAACAAGGAAACAAAAAAAATAAAAGGGGCCAGGGTAGAGACACCCTGACCCCTTAGCTCTGGTGAAGGGGTCCCAAAGGACCCTCCCAGGGCTAAAAATATATTTATTTCATTTTACGAGCGGAGTCATGGTGAATCTGCAGACCTGCCATACAATTAGAAAAAACCCAAAGTGCTGTCTCTCGCATTTTGTTACTATAATGCCCCCGGGTGGGCTTCAGTGTAAAAAAAAGCAGGGGGCTACTGGCCCCCTTCCGCTGCCCTGGGGACTGCCACCTCCCCAGGACTGTGTGTCAATATACAGGAGGGCCGCTCGCCATGCACAGTTGTTTTCAATAACAAATTTCACTGTAATATTACATTGATATTATCAATGATTTTAGCAAAGAGTTCCTGAGTGCTGTAATTTGTGAGGTAATTAGCAGTGCATGGCGAGGGCGTGAGTTCTAGTTACCTTAGGACACGAGTGATAGTCACTTGAGATAACTCTAACTATAACAGGTGAATTTCTGTGGTTTAGTACATTTAAAACGTGAGTCTATACAACGTCCCTCTAGCCTTTGTTTTTTTAATTGAATGTATATATATATATATATATATATATATATATATATATATATATATACACACACACATACACATAATACATACACACACATATATATGTATATATATATATATATATTTCTATCTACCAAATTGTTACTCAATGTGACACATAAGCCACACTTGTGAGTAGGTTTTTTTCTTCTTTATTATTGATCGCATAAAGGAAATCCCAGGACCTTGATTAAAAGTTATCATGACAGTCTCCTATCATTGTTCATATCACTTCCCAGTTTTTTCACCGCATTTCTGCTTACATTCCCTTCTACAATCTGTAAAGTGCAGCCATTCTTACCAGTGTAATCGTTTTTAAATTGTAATTAAATTTCTAAAGTGCGGAGCAAAGTAAAAGTGCAATGAGAGACGAACATTTACTCAACACAATCCTATATCTTTTTCAAGTTTTGTTTTCTTAGTCCTTTGTGTTGCCCTTATAAGTGCGCCTTTCAGAGACCGGTGCAATGCATACTGGAAGTAGTAGTTCTCTCTCTCCCCAGATGCAAAAGTATTGAAACAGTTCCTTTATTTTTAGTGCACTGTTTATGTTTTTTACAAAAGTGCACGATGTGACAATCATATTATTGATCCAATATTTAATACATTATCGCTGATTGCTTCTGGGTTCTTCATGTAAGACAGGACTCATTAAAGTTAACACAATCAATTTTGGAATGTATGCCCATTTACTGAAAGCAACAACTTCTATATTTTATTTAATTCATTAGGAGCAAAAGTACTTGTTCTAACTATTTTCAATTCCTTTTGGAATGTGTAAACATTGTTCTGTGCTTCCATTGAAGGTTTTATTGCACTCTATCCTGCCCGTTTTTAAAATACCAATGGTGTAATGATTTAAAGTGCAATACTTGAACACATGATTTTCAAGGTTTCAAACTCCACAGTCATATGCAGGTAAGAGAGATAAAATATTATTAATATGTCAGTGGCATAGAAGTTAGCACATGGTGATTAATTAACCTTCATTTAAAACGCCTAACAGAGAAAATAACACAGAAATGAAAATGTGCACGTTTGCATGATGGTGGACAATGTGGCCTACATTCGTATTTGACATCACGTTTTGACATGAAGTGCATTTATATTGGGCTAAGCTAGTGATGTAAATTAAAACTACAAATATTTTTATTAGATAAATATTAGAATGAAAGTATTAAATGAAAATGAATTAACCATACTTATTTTGGTTTAAATGTATTTTATTAATATGAGTTACATGTGTGCAGAAAAATAAATGCACGTTTAAACGGTTCTAACATGTCGTAAATAATGTTTGCAATTAAATAATTTGCTTTGTATATTTGATTTCATTTGTATGGTGCGCAATAGGTTTTAAAAGTGTATTAATTATATTAAGCAGGCTTCCTTAGCTTGACTAGGTTTGGCAGGTTCATTTTGCAGCAGTAGAGAAAAATTACTTGCTTACTCTGTTCCCTCTGACCTGATTTGTTTCCCTAGGTTGTTGACGTGATGTTGAATATCCTTTTGTATTGTAGACGAGGAACATGTTTCAATGTTAACTGTGAACCAACATTTGTACCAGCTGTCGGACAAGACAGGAAACTTAGTTCATTCTGTGTACCATGAGAAAGAATCCTGAAGTAACAATCAACTAGAAAATGTGATATTTTGTCGGAACTGTATGAAATCATTGAAATGACTACCTGCTTTTGCTGAGAAAATCTGGAATAGCTGCCAACTTGATGGTGTCAGAGGCAACCATTGGACCATTTAGTCACTCTGCTAGAGCCAGTCTTGACACGTTGATGATCCCAGACGTGGTCTTGCTCTCTGCTTCTTCTGAACCCCTTTACCCCTTAGCTATCTTCTGAAGAATAAAGTCATACTTTCTAATTGCCCTACTTGCTTATGCTGTTCATTACTAATATTGGCCAACTAATTCTGAACTGCTGACCTGTCCTACGTGCATCCTGTGTTCTGCACTGTCCTGATGCTGTTGTCTACTGATGTCGGAGGAAGGAGAATGCTCTGTTGATGAAACTTTTAGGTCACTACCTATGTCCAGCTACATAATGGTAACTCCAAACCTGTCAGAGTCATACCCCAATACTGTTGCCAGTATTGGTTGTATGATTCCATGCACTCTGGGGGCTCCTTAGAGTATCACCAGCATTGCCCCTACCAGTCTTTTGGGTTTTTCAGGGCAGCCTGCGCTGCTGCCAGCCCTCAGTCAGGTTTCTGCCCTCCTGCTGCTTGACCAGCTCAAGCAGAGGATGGCAGAACAAAGGATATTCTTTGGGACAGGGGGGGCAACACCCTCTTCCTTTGGAAATAGGTGTTACATGGCTTGGGAGGGGTAGCCCTCCCAAGCCACAGGTATGCTTTGAAGGGCACATTTGGTGCCCTCCTTGCATAAACCGGTTGGCACCAGACCAGGGACCCCCGGTCCCTGCTCTGGTACGAAACTGGACAATGCAAAGGGGAGTCACCACTCATCTGTCCATCACCACCCAGGGGTGGTGCCCAGAGCTCCTCCAGGTGGCAATTTGATTCTGCCATCTTGAATCCAAGATGGGCAGAGGCCCATGGGAGCATCTTAGTGGGCAGGACTGGCAGGTGACGTCACAGCCCCCTCCTGATAGATGGTCTCCTTGCTAGGTGGCCAATCCCCCTTCCTGGGCTTTTTAGGGTCTCCCTCTTGGGTGGGTCCTCAAGTTAATGTGCAAGATTCCAGCAGGACTCCTCTGCATCGTTTATTTCATCTTCTGGCCACCGGGACTTCAACTGGACCCTCCAGGAACCAACAATCTGCAACTCCAGCGACTACTCCGCTCTGCGACATTGTTTCTCTGGATCCTTCTAGCAACTGCAATATTTCCCTGGCTGTGCATCCTCTGAGGGCGATGAGTCTTCAGTCTGCACAAGAAGAAAAAAGGAATCTCCCTTGGATTTAAGGAGTCACTCCCCTTCATCCGCAGGCACCAACTGCAACGACAATCGGCTGTGTGGATCTTCTATCCTCTAGACCTGCGTGGATCCTGCATCACAGGTGGTGGGCTGGAGGGGTCACCTTGGTCCCCTCTACCAGCTGTCCAACTTGGGAGACAGTAAGCCCTTGCCTCTCATTGCAGGACAGTACCCCTATGCACCATGACTCTTGCAGCTACAAAGGCTTGTTTGTTCTTCCTCCAAGGGATCTTCAGGCTTCATATAGCCCCGGCTTCCAGCACTCTTCCCTGCAAAACACAGTCTCCTGCCTGCTGCTCCAGCAACATGGGACTCCTCTCCATGTGTGCCCAGTGTGCTGGGCCTGCTGCCTGTGGGTCGCCTGTGTTACCATAATTAAGTAACTTTAATTTTGTTACACTGTGTGGTTCTTTCATGTGTGTAAGTGCTGTGTGACTATAGTGGTATTGCCTAAGCTTTGCATGTCTCCTAGATATGTCTTGGCTGCTCATCCACAGCTACCTCTAGAGAGCCCTGGCTTCCTAGACACTGTCTGCACCTCACTAATGGGGGATACCTGGACCTTGTTTAAGGTGATAACACCATAGGTGCTCACCACACACCAGGTCAGCTTCCTACACCCATAACCCCTATATTATGCATATAGTAGGCCTCATCTCACTTTTATCCTTGCCAGGCATCCCTTCTCTTATTGCTCTGCTGGAAGCTCCAGGCACCAGAGAATAGTATTTTTGATGCATTGAATGATACAAGTGTTGCAGCGAAAACGTCACTATTATAGCACATAACAAGTGACCTCATCGACAAACTATCTTTCACTTGCTTGGGCACATAATGCCCAGGTAGGCATACCATGGTTCAGATGGCCTTAAAACTAGACTTGAAACAACTTGTTTATCAAAATTTTGAACATTTCATATTCCGACAGGTTAACAAGATATTGACAGGTTAACATGATATTGGTGAGTCCTTAGATATATTCCATATACAGCTCCTCTAACTCACCAGCACGTGCTCCTTTGTATAACGCTTAGACATAATTTACTCCCAGTCTATGCAGTGTTGTAAGTAGGCCAAGCTGGTATGGCTTATTCTCTGAAATAAAAGAAGTGCACTATGAATCTACATTCACCAATGTTGCCTTCAAAGCTGATCTCAGAAGCAGTGCAGTGTTATCAGTCTGCAGTGAAGAGCCAATAAGATACAGATGAAGGGTCACAGAAGGATATTGTTCTGGTGTTGGTGGCCATGCATTATTTGAAATGGATTCTTTTGTAGATGGCCCTACAAAAGGGAAGATATTTTCCAACTATTGCAAAGCCAACAATTTCATGAAAGTAGCCAGTCATCGAGCACGGCCTATAATACGCAAAAAAGCTCCAACACAACAGAACATCAAGATCAAGCAGTCGTTAGAGCACTGAAATACAAGATCAATGTGAAGGGACCGGTTGACACAGCACTCATATAGCAATAATGTTTTGTTGCATTAATAGTTCTTATGCCTTGCCGAACCTCCCACCTTGGTTCCAATTCTGGTACTCATCTAAGAATTCTGCTGCTTATTTCCTACTATGATAGAGACTTCTACCCACAGATTTCTTACTTTAGAATATTTCCCAGGCATCAGACTGGATCTGGAAATCTTAAGCAGTACCATACTGGTGCGGATCTTGTCTGTATCGGCCACAGTGGATATGGTGTACACGGTGCTTATATAGGTGCCACCCCAACAAGCTGACATCAGTTCTTCTCTTTCACTGCAGAAAAGAAAGAGATACTTTTTGTACTTTTTTTTTATTTTTGTTGAGCATTGTTCAAGCAGTTACACTCCCAGTGTGCCTTAGGAATGTCCTGTAAAAATCACGGGGTTTTAAACTCTGTAAAGTCTACCACAGGCAAATGTCTGCGACAGACTCTGACTTAGTTTGCTGATGGTGCCTGTAGCTGAACCACGACTCCAAGGCCTACCCTGACTGCTATGCAATTAACCTCAAAGCGGTATGTTGAACCTCCTGGTAGCTTGGCACTGGGTAACTCTGCACCGCTCCCGGTCCTGGTCACATGGAAGGTCCCAGGCCTGCTCCCAGAGTCAAAATCTTTGTCAGGTAAGTCCCACAAGACAAAGACCAAGAAGTCAAAGCGTTCTTAGACTGCACTGCGCCGGACCAAGTTATCAGATGTGGCAGGGGAACAGCGCCACAAGTCTAAGCCCTTCTCCCACTCTTCCACCATGGAGCCTAAGCCTGGGTCTGCCTCATACCTACCAGACTTGGAGCGACCCCACCCAATTGAAAGGTTTCTATGAGGCTCTGTCACCAGAGCCGCTGGCACTCTTCGGTGGCGCCAACCCCATTGTTCCGACTCCCATATGGAGCCAGACTGGCATCATCTCCTGTCGACTCTGGTACTGACCAAACCAAGACTGTCTGGATCGGAGACAGTTCCTCCATTTTGTTTTACAGGCCCTCTAGGGATCTTATGGTTATCCTGACCCTCTTGAGGAGCTTTTCCCAGAGGATAACTCGTATGAGGAACTGGCTGATGCCAGTGGTCTGGACATCTGCCAGACACTGGCCTGGTGTCTCCTCCTAGTGTGGCTGTTGAGGAAGGGGTTTCTTTTGTCATGGGCAAAGGGAAACTTAGGTCCTGAACTTTACGCTGTCCCCAGTGGTGGTGAAGACCAATGTCTTAACAGAGGTGCTTCTGCCAGGGGTATCCTCTCCCCACTTCCCCTGTGCACAGGACAATCGCGCACTACCCCTCCCCCACTCCTGGGGATCCATCTTTCTTAACCCAGCTTTCCACTCCTAAAAGCCTGGTTGTGCAGGCCTCAGTGTCCCAGGTTAAGTCTGGTGTGTTCCCTACCATGCCACCGGACAGGGAATCCAAGAGTCTGGACACCGTTGCACCAGTCTTGCACTGCGGTTCATGAACACCAGATGCCTCTAGGGTCGGTATACCAACACACAAGGCCTGATTCACAATGGTAAGTCCAAGTCCTGAAATCCAAGTTTAGATCTGAAGTCTAAGGTTAGACCTGTAGTCCAAGTTTCGACCAGCAGTCTAAGTTTAGACCTGAAGTCTATGTTTAGACTTTAAATCTAAACTTAGACCTCATGTATAAGTTTACCTTTGTGAATCAAGCCTAGTCAAGGACTTGATCATGCAAGTGCTGCTCTGGAGTGGTGAGTCCAGGATATTCAGGCTATGATCCCTATGTTTCAGCTTCTACTCTGGATTTTGGTGAGACTGACTCTGAGGCTGCTAGGTCTCTTCGGCCCTGATTTATACTTTTTTTGCTACGCATTGGCGTTATTTTTTTATGCAAAAGGGCGCAAACTTACAAAACACAATTGTATATGTAAGTTCACGCCGCTTTTGCATCAAAACATGACGCAAATGTGGCGCAAAAAAAGTATAAATCAAGGCCTTGGTCTCCTGCATCCTACTGGTAAAGCATACCCGCTGGCATATGCAGGCTCTGCAGTAGGACCTGAGGTCTCAATGGTCACAACATCAGGGAAATCTCTCCCACCCAGTCCACTTATCAGAGGAAACTGCAAAAGACTTGCACTGGTGGCTTACAAACCACTAGTGGCAGACCCATCCCCCTTCCACCACCCATATCTCACAGGGGTGACAAATGCGTCACTCCTGGGCTGGGTGACCATCTGGGAGAGGTGGAGCTCAGAGGACTCTGCTCTCTGGTGGAATCTCCGCCCAGCTCCACATCAACTTTTTGTAGTTGAGAGTAAGTTGTTTGGCAATGAAAACCTGCCACCCCATCCATCAAAGAAAGGCTGGTTCAAGTGTTTATGGAGAACACCACCGCCTTGCGGTACTACACTAAACAGGGTGGGTTGGGGTCGTGGACCCTGTGCCAGGAGGCTCTGCGCCCCTGGACATGGTTAGAAGGTCAAGATATTTTCCTGTTTGTACACCTGGCCAGGTGTTTGAATACCAAGGTGGATGAACTCAGCTGTTGATGCCTGTCTATGCCTCATGGATAACAAATGGCATCTACATCCAGAGGTCCTCTCTTCCACGACTGGGAAGAACCTTGGTTAGATCTGTTTGCCACCACAGAGAATGCACAATGTCAGCACCTCTGCATTTTGGTGTTTGGAGGCGGCTCCCGCTCGAAGACCCATTTTACTGTGAGTGGTGCTTAGGACTCCTGTACGCCTTCCCAATGATAGCACTCCTGCCCCGAGTTCCGAAGAAGATCACAATGGACTGAACCAAGTCATCTTTGTGGCTCTCAATTGGGCATGGAGAGTATGGTATCCAGAATGCCTGAGCATGAGCATCGGTCCTCCTGCCCCTTTCAGAGGATCTCCTGTCACAGCAACCGAGGAGGGTCCTGCAACAGAACCTACACCCACTCCACCTTCATGCAAGGAAATTAAGCAGCAGTAGCTGAGAATCTTCAATATCCCCTAAAATCTGTAGGGTCATCTTGGGAGCCAAGCATCCCCCCACAAAGACCTATACAGCTGTAATTGGGACAGGTTTGTGGCTTGGTGCACTGAAAAACAAGTTATCCCTCTTTCTGCAGCCTTGTCCGAAGTGCTGCTGTTTGTTTTGTCTTTTTCACGGCAAAGCCTTGCTCTGGGCACGGTTAAGGGGTATCTTTCGGCCATCTCAGCTTTTTTGAGGTTGCTGGATCAATCCTCCTTGTTCAAGTCACCTGTTGTAACAAATTTCCTGAAGGGTTTCCGACATATGTTTTCCCCAGACCTTTCATTATGTACCAATAAGAACTGAATTTGGTTTTAACCTTCTTATTATGTTCACCCTTTGAACCCATGCATAATCACCACCTAAGACTTCTGAAGATCAAGACAGTTTTCTTGATTGCCACATCATCGGCCAGGAGGGTCAGCAACCTGTAGGTGATTTCTGTTCGCCCTCCATACACCAGCTTCTTTCCAGACAAACTATTTCTCTGTACTGTGCTGCCACCACATTGGCCAGGAGGGTCAGCAACCAGTAGGTGATTTCTGTTCACCCTCCATACACCATCTTCTTTCCAGACAAACTATTTCTCTGTACTGTGCCTCTTTTCTGCCCAAGGTGGTGACACATTCGTATGTGACCCAGATGATCTTTTCTCCGCCTCACCCCTTCAAGGAGAAGAACCTCCACTGCTTGGACCTGAAACGAGTGTTGTTGTTCTAGATTGATCACTCCAAAGAAAACCAGGTAGATGATCAGCTCTTTGTTGGGTTCACTGGAATGAAGAAGGGGAAAACTGTGCAGAAATGGACCAGATGGATTGTACTTTGCATTAAAATCTGCTAGTGGGCTGTCTCCGTCAGAGCAAAAGCTGCGACCACTGTATTAGCTCAGAGACTCCCCATCCTGGGTATTTGTCCAGCTGTGACTTGGGTGTCCTTGCACACGCTCACCAAACACTACTACCTTGACAGCCAGGTCTGTCATGACGGGAACTTTACCCATTCAGTCTTCCAGGACTTCTTGGTCTGAACCAGCTCGCAGACCCACCTCCAGGGAGGTACTGCTTTGTTATCTGTTCTAAAGTAAGGAATCTACAACTAGAATTATCTATCAAATGAGCAAGTTGCTTACTTTCAGTAACACCTCATCTGGTAGAGACTCTATCTAGCCGCAGATTCCTTACGGACCATCCCAGCCTCCTCGCAGAGGCGACTGGTGTTAATGGGCAACGGGTGCGTTGCCCTGCCACCTTCAGGGAGAGGCAAGAACAGGGAAATAAACACAGAGCACCTGAAAAGAAATCTCTGCTCCGAGACAGTGAGTTGAATCGCTTAAGTGAACTCTAGTGAACTTTGCAGATGTCCTACCTGGCAAGTGCCAGCCAGGCAAGGATTTCTTTGACCTGCAGGCACAAGCTATAACAGTGACATCATAGGAGAGGGAGTGTTGATTTAGAATGCCATGGATCCAGTTGCTTTATGGGTGCATGAACAGTGGCCCTGGGAGGAGTTAGCAAGGCTCTATTCACTTCAGTGGCTGGGGGTGGGGCAGGCCGATGAGGACCAGGAGCCAGTGGGTGGCAACAATTTGCTCATTATCACAGAGGGGCAGGCTGTAGGAGAGGTACAGAGGGCTGATCTCCTGACAGTAACACATGTTTAATACTACATGTGCTCCTTATGATCACAGAGGCCCAAGACAAGGAAGGAATGAGCTGCAGACAATAATTGCACTAGTGGACTGAGCTAAGTGTACAGTTAAGTTTCTGTTTAAGGGGCATTGTCAATTTCTCCCCCCCTTCTGTCTGCAGCTCGGGAGACAAAGGCTCATAATTAACTTGGGAGGGTGGGTGAGTGAAAGGAGGGATAAGTGGAAGGATGGGTGGGTGGATGGATGGATGGATGGATGGGTGGATGGATGGATGGGTGGATAGATGAAATGACGGATGGATAGATGCACGGATGAATGATTGATGGATGAATGATGGATGGATTGATGAGTGAAAAGATGGATTGATAATAGAATGAGTGAAAGGATGGATGGATGAGTGGAAGGGTAAATGGATGGATGGATGGAGTGAAAGTAGGGATGAATGAGCGAAAGGATGGGCGAGTGAAAGTATGTATGTACAGATGGATGGGTAAAACAATGGATGGATGAGTGAAAGGCAGGGTAGATGATGTCTGGATGAAAGGATGGATGGATGAGTGAAAGGGTGAATTGAAGGATAGGTGAGTAGATGGATATATGGATGACTGAGCGACAGGATGGATGTCTGATGGGTGTAAGGGTGGATAGATGTATGAGCCAAAGGGAGGATGACGGATGGATGAAGTAAAAGGATGGACAGATGGACCGAAAGAGTGGATGGATGATTAAAAGGATGGATGAGTGGATGACTAAAAAGGGGGTGGGTAAGTGAAAGGAGGGATGATTGAGTGGATGGATAGGTTGGCTGGGTAGGTGTCTGTGGACCAGTGGCGACTCTCCTTTATGGGCTCCACAGCTACACTACACCCTCCTTGTTGTATGCTTCATTTTCATTGTATAAAGAGTGAATAATTGTTTTCTCTTGATATAATAAAATGCAGACCATCTTAGGATCCTGCAACAAACTAAGGCAGCTAGTGGCATTGTCTGATTGCTGACACATGTGCATGAGGGTGCCTGCATCAGCCTTCAGAGAGATTATTTAGAGCTGGTGAAATCCCAGCACTGTGAGCATGTCTATGTGACTATGTGCGTGAGTTAAAGTGAGGGAGAGTCAGTGAAGAAGTGAGTGAGAATAAGTGACAGTAAGGACGAGTATGTGTTAGAATGAATGTGAGTGAGTAAATTAGAATGACAGCGAGTGTAACTGAGTGTTATTGTGTGTGAGACTGAGTGAGTCACAGGACTCAGTGATTCAGAATGAATGAGATTGAGTGAGACTGACTGAGACAGAATGGGTCAGAATAGAATAAATTAGACTGTGTGAATTTTGCAAGATCAAGTCAGACTGAGTAAGTCAGAGTGAGACAGTAAACGTAGTGCAAGACATTTCGAGAGAACCCTTTAAGAAATAGCTCTTTGGAATTTGAACCAAGGTTAACGCCCCACCACTTTTAAAGGTCAACAGCTGCCACTGCCTCCTTGTTTCTAAAACTGGTCTTCCTACCTAAAATGGTCTCTGTAGGTCCTTTGTTCGTAGATATAGACCCTCATTATGAAATCAGCAGGAAAACTCGACGAGTTCGGCGCTGGCGGTCAACAAAAGACCGCCAGCGTGCAGAAGACCTGGCCGGCCACATAATGTTAATTCGCTGGGCGGGCGGGTGGAAACCAGCCGACCCAGCTGAATGCAGGGCCAGCAGCAATGTAGCAGTGTGGCGGGTGCAGCACCATCCCTCGCGCATATCCCTGCGCGACGGGGCTGTGCATGGGCAGTGCAGGGGCCCCCAGGAGGGCCCAAGGCACCCATTCCGCAGCCACCTCACCAGGGAAAGGCTGGTGGAAACAGGTATATTATCTGGCGGGCAGCACTGCTTGCAGCACTGCCGTGTCGGATATGTAACTCCGCCATCACCAGGCTGTCTGGTGGCGGAAGCCTGGCGGTGGCGGAGTTACACCAGTGACGGTTCTGCCATGAATATTATATGGCAGTCTGGGCCGCCAGGCCGGTGGCGGTAATTACCGCCACCGCTGGCATGGCGGCCCAGACTGCCATGTTCATAATGAGGGCCATATTTTCTACCAAAGACGGCATTACAAAATCTAAGTAACTACTTTTTCAACTTAGCTGGGGATTAATCACTAGCGCTTTGCTTAAGAAGCACTCAGGCCCTTATTATGAGTGTGGCGGTCTTACCGCCGCGGTCATTGCGGTGAAGACCGCTGCATTACGAGTTTGGTGGTTTGACTGAAACCAAACCACCACAAAGCCACCAGTGCCCCGGTGCGGTCAGTCCGCCGGCCATATTACGAGGCAGCAAACTGCCTGCCACGAAAACCCTGCCGGTAATGCACCTGGCAACAGGAATCCCCATTCTTGTCGCCAGCACATGCACCCCCACGTGTACACACACTTGCAGACACACACCCTCAACCGACCGCATGATACATACAAACACCCCCACTCGCTCGCATACAAATAGACACGCATCCCCACTCGCTCGCACACAGACACGCACCCCCACTCGCTCACACACAGACATGCACCCCCACTCGCTAGCACACAGACACGCACCCCCACTCGCTCACACACAAAGAGACACGCACCCCCACTAGCTTGCACACAGACACGTACCCCCACTTGCTTGCACACAGACACACACCCCCATTCACTTGCACGCATACGCACCCCCACTCCACATACATTCACCCACACACACACATACCTCTGCATACATACACACCCCCAACCTCTGCATACATACACACCCCAACCTCCGCATACATACACACCCCCACCTCCACCCTCCGTATACATGCACACGCACACACACCCACCCTCCGCATACACGCATACATGCACACACACACACCCTTGATGCATGCATACACTCACACACACACGCACACCCATTCCGACACAAACACATATGCTCACACACATACACGCACACACCACACACATGCACCTACCAAACACACACACACACTCCCTTACAGTCAGTCAACCTACATGTCTGCACTGCACAGCAGCCCACGTCAAGGTGGTCATCTGGGAGGGGGTGGATGTCTGCGGTTCCACCACCAATGCCGCTCCGCTGTGCCATATTACTGCTTCTAATATGGCGGGCGGAGTCCTTGCGTCGTGGCAGTACTGGTGGTGAAACCACCTCTCACCGTCAGAT
This sequence comes from Pleurodeles waltl, assembly GCF_031143425.1. Lineage (NCBI taxonomy): Eukaryota > Metazoa > Chordata > Amphibia > Caudata > Salamandridae > Pleurodeles > Pleurodeles waltl. The sequence continues at coordinate 44,397,956 of NC_090448.1, forward strand.
TTCTTCCTGTTTATGGGCAGAAATCCGCAGACACTGGCGGCCTTTTGGTGCCTGCTTCGACTGCAGTTTTCGCAAAAGACCTCCAATGTCGAAATGAGCACCTGCGTCTTTGCTGGCATATTTATAACAAAGAAGTAAAGAGTATTACTGATCACCAGAATAAACAGAAAAGCTCTGGATCTCGTCTATTTTGCACTGCATCTAATTCTGCAAGATAAGTGAGATGGTCAAAGAATTCCAAACACTACTTCAAGGAGTTGGGGCTTGTAAAAGAAAATCATCAAACTCCACTTCGATAATGCTATTCAGCTTGTTGCCAAACTGCTGCACAGCTTTCAACATAATAAACTGAGCATTCTGAAATCTAAATGGTCACAAGTCCGATCACCTATGGCTTTTTTAGTCATAGAATACAAGCGCCTACTCAAGCTGCTACAAAAAAAAGTTCCACTTCATACTCACACTAGATGACCATGTGATGGAAGTTGAAGGTTCAAAATGGTGCTTCAAGATTGATCTCAGATCTAGACAGCACCAGTTTCTGCTACACCAGGAAACTTGTTCTAGAACTGCATTTGAGTGTTTGGGCAATGGCGCCGGCTTCAGTAGGAGCCGGCGTCAATGTTAAGGCCCTGTTCACCGAAGGCCGGCCCTGCTGTGAACTCTTAATGGGGCTGGCAGGGTTCAGGCCGCACAGGCGGTCTGAAGGAGGAACGAGTTTGGCGGGCGGCCTTCACCGCCCGCCAGACTCGTAATGAGGGCCTTAGTGTTCTCTGCTAAGCATATCTTCTACAGAGCCAATTTGCTAATTATAATAGAGAATATGTGCCGCAGAAATTGTGGTTTTCATGTATAGCACACAATTCTTGAGGTAGATTGTTAGCCTACTATATGAATTATTATAGAACAGCTCGTAGCCTTACATGATGTTATTTTACTGTGGTCACACAAACATTAGGATGTTTTCTTATGATGTGTGTTGCCCATTCGCATTTCACTGCCCGTATTTTGGGAAGTGGAATGCGTGAAGGGGCTGTGCATGGAGGCCCCTACACTGCCCATGCCAAGTGCATGGGCAGTGCAGAGGCCCCCCGGGGCCCCTAACCCCCCCATTTCATCAGTCTTTCCATGGCGGTGTGAACTGGAAACTAAAGATTATGGCATTCTGACTAGGGGCGCCAGCCTAGTACTCTGAATGACATTTAGTCAATGGCTCCCACTGCTGTCCCAGACTCAGTATTAGGGTATTGCCAAAACCAAAGCATGAGTCCATGGAAATATATGGTTTCCTCAAATCAACATTAAAGTTGAAACCACATGTTTTCTGTAAACTAAACATTCAGGACCCAGATACTGATGAGCTATGCTCATCATGGAGGATACCACAACCATGGGAGATGGCCAACCATTGCCAACCCTGACCAACCATGGGAGATGGCCAACTCTGACATCTACAGTCTCCTTGCGGCATCTGGAGGCCAAAACTGACTTGACAACTTCAGCATATTAAGGGCCTAATTTATACGTTGCCAGAGAGGGAACTCTGTTGCAACAGACACAGTGTTCCCTCCCAGCCAACATAGTTGTATGTCCGCCTGCTTTAAATGTGGGCATACCATAGTTTGGCCACAGCAGTGACTACTCCATCACAGCCTTGAGTGACCAAATTTCTCTGACGGCCGGCCCAACGGAGTTAGGGTCATAGGGAAATTGGCTATATGTCCATTCACCCAATTAGGATGAGCAGACTATATAGCTGTACTTTACTGTCTGCCATTGTGAGTAAAAAAACACAAAATGCCCCCCTCGCCCTGGGAGATGACTTCCATGATGAGGGGAGTATTATCTTTTTTATTTTCAAAAATCAATTCCTGCATTCGTTTTTTTTTTCCATAAAAAAAGAAAATAGTTATGGTTCTAAGCTCCGTCATGTTGATGGTGCCCTGCACCAAACTGCAAAGAGCATTGGCAGGAACTGCTGTGACAGTTGTTCCTTCCAGTGCTTTAGAACTGACCTCCTGCTTGGTGGTCATTACTAAATTTGGCGGGCGGCATCTGTGTCAGGGTGACAGAGTAGTTTACTCTGTCGCCCTGGTAGAGAAATGGGCCACCCACCAAAATAAAAATTGGGCCAGCAATGGCGCACCATTTCGTGAGTGCATCCTTTTTTCAGTTGAGGCCACATGGTGGGCATTTTAAATATACAAACCAGTGATGGATGGAATTCTCAAATTAACCTCAGCCACTGCTAATTACTCAAGCCACATCCCACTCCATCATTATTTTGCACACCATGTCACCTCAGTTTGGACCCAGCTATATGCAAATCACTCTTGACCCTGCTCCAATCTTAACAGTCCATCCTGAACTGCCAAGCCAGGTCCTCATTGCACTGAAACACAAGCAACCCAGAACAGGTTTTGCCCCAGGTCAGTGCTCATCAGGCAGGTACAGTTTGGTTCCAGAGAAGTATCTCGAAACATGGCATTCTTCAAAAGGAAGCACAACCAGCTCCCCTGTCCGCATTGTCTCAAACGTGGTGAGGTAGAATCCTGTATCTCTCGTCACAAGTACAGGCATGAAAACTCACCCTTTCTGTATCAATTCTGAGATTATGTATGATCACATCGTATTCTGTCCCAGAGACTAATGACCTATATCCTGTCAACCTCAGAAGAACCCACAGCCACCTAACCTAGGTGGGGGTCATATGATGTCAATGGCCTATTTGCTTCATCATATGCTCACATATTTGGTCAGCTTCTTCCCCCCTCCTCGCCGTCTTTCCTACGTGGTGGCTTTTTGTTCTGAGTGACACATATATCACCATTCCCAAGGATACTTCAGAACAGGGCTCGATTACAAGTGATGGTTGCAGATAATTATTCCCCGCATTAAAATCTGATATTCTGAGGTTCAATATTTATCGGGTGCAATAATTATTGCATATTAAAGGATTAGCAATTAAAATTGAGGCATCCAAAGCACCCATTGGTAACATTTTACCAGCCATTTTCTTCCAGTATATCTGGCATTTTTGATCTGCCAAAATGTTCCTGGTAGAATTATGGGGCTGTGCCCTTTATTACACTCGTTAAATGCCGGGTACAGTAGACATCACACTGATGTCTGCGCAAATTGGGGTTTGTATAGGGGTCAGAATTATAAGGCCCACATTTAACTAGAGCCTAACGGGCCTTTGTGCCCTTCAATGGATGATAATCTTTGAGATCTGGAAGAACGCTAAACTGATGGAGAGCAAATAACAACTGTGCAAACTCCAGCATATACAGTAGAGGCGATATATTTTAATCAATAAATTCTTGAGGGGGTTGAATCATTTATAACCTGCAGGAAAAGCTTTTAATTCTGCATGTACCATTTCAAATTTACATTTGTAGGCCCCTATAGATATCATAATCATGTGCGGCGTACTACTAGGCTCTCACCAAAACTGAAATGTTTGCGTAGTACATTTTTTCACTAAATTGAGTGAACTGAAATGCCCAAAGAAAATATGAATTAACTGATGATCATACACAAATCATTTTATTATGAAATCCGACCATCATTTTTCAGAAAACATGTAGATTTGTATTACCTCATAATACATGCCAAAAATATAATGCTACAAAATTGTGCTACAGTAAAATACATTCATTCTCTAAGCAGAGGAGATGCTTACTCGTGACATTGTGCTAGACTATGAATACACTTTTGTAAGAGGAAAATGTCTACTTCTTCACTCTTGTGTTCCTTTACTTTCTTTTCATGCTCACCTATTAGCTCTCCTTTCTAATCTGCTACTCGCCCTCGCCAACTTTGTCTTGACTTGGCTCTGTCTCATCATCTAAGTCCTTCACCTAGTCAGTCTAAACCCACCAGTTGTGTATTTTATTCTCTCTTTTCTACCACCTGCCTCTCTGCACTATCGCTAATCTCACTCCTTTCACCTCTCCGTTTTAGCCCCTTGGTAGTTATTATTTTACTCTCTATTTTGCTGCCTGTCTCTTATCCTCTCACATCTCAATTCTTTCACCTGTTTTTCTCCTCCCTATGGTTGTCTTTTTTTGTTTCCTCTCCTCTGTCACCTGTGCCTCTCTCTCTCTCTCTCTCTCTCTCTATATATATATATATATATATATATATACCTCTCTTTCCTCGTTGTCCCACGGTCTCTCACTTCTCCCACTCTCCAGTTTTCTATCTCCATTTCTGTTAATAGGCCCTTCCTCTCACACAGCTGGCCTTCTGTTGTGTCCTTTTCATATCTCTTTTCCCTGTTTCCTTGTACCTACCCTTCCTTATCCCATCTCTTCCTTGCCTGCGCAATGCTTTGTTTCTTTACAGAAACCTCCAAAGATATGCCACAGTAATCTTGTTTGGGAAATCATACTGCATCTCACCAATGCTTCTACTTATGTGACCGCCACTGTTGAATGTATTACTGCCTGAAGTTCCATGGGTCATTTCAGAGTTATGTTTAACATAAAGGATAGTTCTCGCTGTCTCCACAAAACCCTCGCCAGAGCATTGTCCTTATTACAGTTTCTTCATAACATTACTCTTAAACTTAGGACTACACACACACATCAGTTTATAACTCCCCTCAGCTGGCTCCTTGTTCTTCAAGACCTTGGCCATCCTCCTCACTGAGCTCCTCCTTCAGCTTAAGATGACATCACTTGTCAGTGAATTTGAGGGTGGCCAATTCCACTCTAGTCCACCATGATCATAGTGCCATCTTCCTACTGACGACAGGCCTCTTCCTTTGCCTGAAATGGCTCCCATCTGCCACCAGAGTGTTTGCACAGAGGCCCTTTAACAACTTGTCACAGAGTTACAAGGGAGCAATAAAAGTATTTTCTTGCCTTAGCTGAGTATTATAGTAAATTAATTGATCGTTTTGCCTAAAAAACTATTTCAGTAAGGATGCTGGTAAGGAAGGGGGAGATATGTTTGGTCAAAAGAGTGTGATGAATCATTCAAATGTGTGAAGAATGGCAAAGCTAGAACTCCTATATTGAAACTATTTGATCTTCGACTTAAAATAGTTCGAGTTACAAATGTCAGTGCTTGTGGATTACGAACTTTAATATTACAACTGAATGAAGGTCTGGAGAGAGTTATAGTTTTCACTTTCCCGACTCTGACGGGTGAGAAAGAAGCATTAGCCTGGTGGCGGGGTATTCAACCTTTTAGGATATACTTATGTGGTATAAAATGTGCGCTGAGGACTACCCACAAATCATTGGTAGATGTTTTTTCATCAAGAAGTGCAGCAATAGCTACTCAACATATGGCAAAATGGTTGTTTAGATTAAAAGAGAACTCATTTGATACAAAATATGCCTATGTTTATCAAGGCTGCCAGTGTAAGGGTAAACTGATTGGAGATGACTGGATGGTAGCCAATGTTAAAATTGATGATTGGATGGTAGCAGACTTTGAAGTGTTATCAGGGGGAACCATTGGTGAGGAAGAGTAGAAGAAGGAGGTGAGCAATAATGCCGAGCTATTAAGCAGTAAGCATAAGCAGACGAGATAGAACCATTGCAGAGTTCAAGCATGTAGGGAAGGTGCCACAGATGCCTGATTCAACCTCTTCCCCTTTCCTGTTCCCTCCTGCCCAGTCGTTTCCTATTATTAAAGTACTATTGCTCTCGCAAGAGAGATTATACATCTCTTGATGATCAACACTCCACTGAATGTTTTCTTTCCTCATTCCTTTTATCTTGTCTTCTCCATTCCTTTTTCCTGGACCCACTTTCTTATCTCTCCTGCATCTTCCCTCTATGAAGTCACTTTATCATGGTTAAAAGACCTATGTAAACACGGATAAAGCTTCGTAAAAATCATATTTCTCCAGGTTGGAAGAAAGAATTTACCAATGATGTGTTGTTGGGGAAATTGAAACTTGTTTGATCAGAGCTATCTCTCGTAAACAGCATGATTTATGGGGGATGGGGGGATACATTAACTGTAACAGTATCTCTGAGGGAAAATGTGACAACATTACTGCATGGGGGCTTTTGAGGCATGCCAGTCATGGAAAGGAAGGATTGTCTAAATTTGTGATGGCCAGGAATGGACCACAATTTTTGGAAAGATGTGTCTAGAATTGTGTTTATTGTATGCAGTATGACAAATCATTTGCTTTCAGGGAGTATCCAATTGTGCTATTGAAATTTCCCATTCGACCATGGAAGAAAGAAGGTTTGGACATCTATGGACTATTTGGATTTGTGGCTTGAAAGGCAAATGTACGATAGTGATGATTGACTCTTTTCCCATATAACTAGAGGTGAAAGGGAGGGAAGTTACCCTCTTCTTTGCAGGCACCTGCCTTTTCAGTTTCCTTGTGAACTATTGTAGAGAAGGAATAGTGTGAACCCCTGGTGTCAGGCAGTTCCACTGTAGACGGCCCGAAGACGGGAAGGCACACGGTAGTTTGACAGTAACTGTATGGTTGAGTTAGATAGATTGTAGATTTTGAGTTGCAAGTTGGAGCGTGTTATGATAGGATGTCAGAGAAGTATTTTTAACCACCCTATTGGCAGTGGTGGTTAGACAATTGGCTTGATTGTGGCATGCTGTTGTGGAGGTCCTCTTGGGTAAGTTACAATGCGTCCAAGTAGCAATGTTTATGACCTTACCTAGGGGTGCAAAAAAGTACACGGAGAGACCGAATGGACAACTATTACAATAATCCCATGTCCTGAATATTTATGAGATGATTAATGTTTTGGCCATGTTGAATGGTAGATGAGGGCACATCATATGTATATACAGTTATTGGAAAAAAGAGACAGTGGATGTGCTGGTAATAAAGTTTTCCATTTTCGTTTATGGACTGAAGACGGGCCAGGTTCCTGGCCTAGGAAGACATTTTCAAAGAATTTGGGTGATAATGGAGAGCGTCAGTAAGAAGATGGGATGGGTGTAGTCGACAAGGGAACATAATTGACCTCCATTTTAAGGAGGTTAGCATAAATGACCATAATGTCATCCCATGGTGGATTGCAGTGAGGCAGTGATGTGTGACTAGACGTGAGGTGTAAAAATAGGAAAGCAAAAAAATATTTGAGTGTCAGCTCCCGAAAGAGGATAAGGGAATGTAGATGAGGAGATAAAGTCTCAAGGCAAGAGATGCAAGTGAGTAGAGGACAGGGTCTGGGATGAAGCCTTATGTGATGCCAACCCTAAAATTAGTGAAAGTTGATGTCTTTGAATTCTAAGCACCTGAGAATGAGTGGTTGAAGAGGTAAGATGAGAACCATTTGCATGCTGAGCCAGTGTTGCCCATTGAATCAAAAGGAGAGTAGAATAGAGTGCTGGTAAAGTTTGATGTGTGTGAATGTGCTGTTTCTGAAGAGTACAGTGTCTGAAACCCAGATTGAAGGGAGTCAATCAGATTACTGGAGGAAAAATAACGTGTGAGGTGATTGACAACCAGGTGTTCCAGTATCCTGGAGGAAAAACAAGAAGAGAGACTGTGTGACAATTAAATGGAGATGAGAGATCAGCAATAAGCATAAGCCAACGAGATAGAACCATTGCAAAGTTGAAGCAAGTTGTGTCGGTGCCGTATGTGCCAGTTTCTACCCTTTTCCGTTTCCTGTTCGCTCCTGCCAACTCTTCTTTTCTATTATTAAAGTAATATTGCTCTCTCCAGAGAGAGATGCATTTCCTGATGATGACCACCCACTAGAATAAGTTACTTCCTTGTTTCTTCTATCTTTTCTTTTTAATTCCTTCTTCATGGGCCCACTTTTCTATCTCTCCTGCCTCTCCCTGCTGTGAAGTAATTTTATCATGGTGTTAAACCAAATTGATCACGTTTCAAAAATAACCTCTGTGCTAAACAGCACTTGGGATTAAGAGGTGACAGGTTAATCCTGGTGAGACCGGCACACACACACAAAGTGAAAACAGGGGGTGAGCGCTTCCCCACCTATCGTAGCCAGAAGAAGGGGTTTTCACACAGGCAGCTCCTGTGAGGAAGTGCTACATAGGTCCCTCGGGTCACGGAGCCAGGAAAAAGGCAGCTGTCTGAAAGGGCACAGCTTGAACATACTATACTGATCGGAGTCACAGTACATTCATAGAGGAGCTGACCGCAATCAGTAGGGGCCAAATCAGCCCTTTGTGTGTGGGCAGTTTACAGCTATTGACATGTAAGTGTGAACCACCTCTTCCTCTCCCAGCCCAGGAAGACTTTCAGTATGCAGATGAGTGCAGATGTATCCCCTGTCAGGCCCAGCCCTTCCTGTGTTGTGGCAGTCTAGAGAGAATGCACGAAGTGGAGCTGTCACCCAGGCCAGACAAGGATTGGAGACAGGCTGCAAAGCACTTGGAGTTATAAGCACAGAGAAAAGCCCACTTTCTAAAAGTGACATTTCTAAAATAGTTATGCAAAATCCAACTACACCAGTAAGTAAGTCTTATAATTATCATTCCAAACATACCAAACATGGCCAAGATACTCTTTTCTGATCAGGAATTAACACCTGAAAGAATATAAGGGAATTCCCAATGCTAACTTATGAGAGGAGCAGACCTCACAGTAGTGAAAAACAAAATAGGCTCTTTTTCACTACTAGGACATGCAAAACATGAAAGTACATGCCCTATCCTTCACTTACACAGCACTGTTCCCTTAGGCCTACTTTAGGGGTGGCCTATGTATAATAAAGGAGGAGTTTAAGGCTTGGCAAGTAGTTTTCATTGTCAAGTCAAAGTGGCAATACACTGCACACACAGGCACTGCAGTGGCAGGCCTGAGACAGGTCCAAAAGGCTACTTCTGTGGGTGGCAAACATTGGTGCTGCAGGCCTACTAGTAGCATTTAATTTAAGGCCCTGGGTATATGGCATGCTTCTTTACAAGGGACCTACAAGTAATTCAAAAATACCAAACAGGTGCAAACCAATTATACCATGTTTAGAGGAGATAGCACATGCACTTTATTACTGATTAGCAGTTGTAAAGTGGCCTGAGTTTTAAAGCAAACAAAAAGCTCAGGAAAATACTAGTAGGAAGGCAAAATGTTTGGGGTAACCCTGCAAGAAAGACCAGATCCAACACATGGTTAAAAGACCTATGTAAACATGCAACATGATACCTTAGTACAACACTTTTAACTTTAAGGCACTGCTGGGTTTTTGTGCCTCACTCTTGTTATCTGGGCTTTTGGGGGGTCTCTCTCTCTCTCTCTCTCTTTCTCTCTCTCTCTCTCTCTCTCTCTCTCTCTCTCTCTCTCTCTCTCTCTCTCTCTCTCTCTTTCTCTCTCTCCCTCTTTCTATCTCGCTCAGTCTCTTTTTCTCATCAGCCTCTCTCATCTGCATCTGCCTAGGTCAGCCTTTGTAAAGCAGAGGAATGGAAAACAAAGGAGTCATTCATAGGAGAGATTCGGTAGGAATATGCAGTCTCTTTTGTCATTTTCCCGACCAACCTACATCAGACAGCCCTTCCTCTCCCTTATCTTCAGTCACAAATACTGCACAAACTTCTTCTTTGCAGGTGGGATATGCTTAGGGGCATGCCATTCCCAGTTTTCCCAAAACTTTTGCATATGCCTGTCAGAAGTCAGCTGTCTGTCCACTGTAAGCTAACACTGAAAAACAGCTTCTTCTGATGTATGGCAAGAGACATGCAAAGCCGTCTCTTCCCTCCTTTATTCGCCGTGTTAAATGAATGTGGGCCACCCCTGAACTGCTAGCAGCTGCCACTAGGAACTATTATTGTCAATTATGCCCCCCAACGCGTACATCACTTCAGGATTTTTGTTTTCAGGATTATGAACTCGGAGTTGTCTATAGTTGATTTTTTTAGAGTGCCCTTTGGATAAATGCAGCTGTGATGTATGTGGGTTGAAGCTGTGTCTTTCGATGATATTGATGGCAATTGCAGATGCATGCTTAGAGGCATGGCTTTTGCCATTACAGATGTAACCTTCATTATATGTTCGGAGCTCACCCCATTGAGCTCATGAGTCTTGCCTTTGGTCACACCTTTGCCCTGCAATAATCCCCCTACTCACAGAATGCCACCTCCTCTGGCAAGGAAGGGCTTGGTGAAGAGGGCACCTGCCCTTTCTGAGACTGCCAGGGGACACACGTGAGGCTCCAGTGGAACACCACTGCACCTACCAAGGAGAGTCTCATCTCATCGTGTTAGATGCTGCACGCTGGGCCTACATTAATCGATCTCCTTCCTTTCATGCCTCCTGCTCATTTTCTGATGAGCGACCACCACACGTCGCCTGCCAGGTGGACATTGAAAGCGCCATCTTGCTACACCAACGGAAAGGGACTGATCCATTGCACTCAGTTACTTCGGAAGCAAAGTTGCACTCAGTTACTTCGGAAGCAAAGTTGTGCACACCAGATCTACAACGCTATGCCATCCAGTCGTTGACATGACATAGATGTGACTGGGATAATGGAGGATGCCATGGGTGACTTAGGGAGTTTGTTTCCTCTTCATAAGGTACACCTGTCCACTAGCCACACCCCTCGCGTGTATTATATTTGTTTCTATGAGGCTGTAAAGCTGAAACGTGCAAGTACTAGTGTAGTGCTTCCCAACCTAGTTTTACCGTTCCGTATCCCGCTCAATGATGGCGTCATTATTCCTCAGTTCATTTGCACTTATTTCATTGACCTCTGAAGAATAAAAGCCTGCTCGGACCCTTTCGAGATTTCAGTTTGTGGCCTGCAGGCTACACAAAGATTTCAAGAGTCCGTCATTAACTTATTTTATTATTTGACCATGGACCAGTGTCTGTGCAGGCTGGTTTCCAACCCAGCCAACTCTGATGCAATTCATTTGGCTTAAATCTTGGGTTTTTGTAGTAAACCTACTTAGGTTCTATTTTAGGAAGAATGGAAAGAAACTGGTAAATGCCAATTGTATTGAACAAAGAAGCCATTCAACATTTTTTTTCACATCGAACACAAAATACCATTTATTAATGAAAAAAATAAAGTTATAAAGATTTCTTAAGAAGAGAGGCCATAGGGGCTGTAGGGATTCATGGCTTGTTAGGTGATTGCAGAAAAAGCTGCAGTCTATAAGAAATGCACATGACAATTATTATAAATACAGAAAGGGCGCGCAGAAAGCTTTGTCTAATAATTCCGACTCACTGCACCGTTTAGAACATCAATGTTAAAGCATTTGAGCTAAATGGAATGGTAAAAAAAGGCTGATGGTTTTAACTATTTCACAAGAGGACAAGGGGATGACACTGATAAGCCGAGCAGTATAGTGGAGTTAATTATCTCAGGCCTCTGGTGCGCAAAGCTGTTTGAGTCAGTGATTAATGGAGATAAGCCATTCAAACTTCACATTTCTAAGGTGAATAAAGACGGCAGAGGCGCTGCCGCTGCAGCATACTAATTTGACAATTTACCGCTTGCTTGTAGGATTTATTTCTCTCTCTTCCGAGTCGCAATTTGCTGAATTTCAGTTTAATAAGGGGCGGGATAGGGCGCTCTCTCAGCCTCATTGACTTGTATGGTGTGATACATAAAAATACAGTGATTAGTTCCTTCAGTTAATATGTTTCACTCAGATTCCACTTGCATGACCTACAATACTAAGGTAAATTAGCTGTCAGCACTTATAGGGTTCCTTCACTGATGCTGCCTGCTCCTACACCAAAAGAGCAAACACATTCTCATCTTTTTACACAACATACAAGGGCAGGACCTACCTAGTCTGGCCCCTGTTCTGGCAAATCCAGGCCACTAAACTGTTTATTGGCCCTGGAATAGCCAAAGCTCTTGATGGATGTCTGATACAACCTATGAAGTGAGCGCCAAAGAACTGCCTCTTCAAGTGCCCGAGTCGACTGACATATAGCCCCGCAGGCGTGAGAAGGTGGAGGTGCAAGGCAGACCCAGAGGGTAAGGGCTACTAAAACCTGAAGGCAATGTTGGTACAGACAGCATCTCAAGTGCTGGCTGATTGGTAGAGATGGGTCTGAAAGTCAGTTAGGCCTGTTGAAGAAGATTACTCCTAGATGAGGGGAGAAGCTTCCACCAGGGAGAACATCTGAAGTGGAATTTCATTGGGGGAACCTATAAAGGCGACGGAGTTGAGACAGCACATAAAGAGAGAGAATGATGCAGAAAACTGCCACATAACAAAAGGAATATTAGGGGAGGGCAGTAGAAGGAATAAAGGTAGTGTTGGTCCTTGTCCTGTGCTTAATCCCTTAAGTACCTCCTATTTGCTGCTACTGGAGGGGTAATTACAAGAAAGTACAGAGAATAACCCGTTGGCAGCCAAGGATGTGGCTGCGGCGCTCAGGCACCAAGAGCTCATGGGGGGAGCGAGCCTCACCTCCACGCCCCCAGGGCAGGGATGGAAGAGGAATTGCTTTCCCTTCCACCCCACCCCCGTGGTGTCTGATGACGTCAGTGCGCGATCGCGTGCTGACCTCATCAGAGGCCTACCTGAGCTTCCAGCGCGGATCGGAGGACAAATGCAAAAGCATTTCTCCTCCGATCACATGGAGGGGCCGAGAGAGGCATCAAAGGAAAGGAAAGGCATTTGCTTTCCTTTGATGTCTCTCTCTGCATTTCTGCTGCCCGATCGCCATGCGATTGGGCAGCAGAAATGCCCGCTAGACACAAGGAGTTTGTTATTTTTGTTTGTTTATTCATAAGGGGAGCTGCCCTTGGGCAAGGAGCAAGGGCCGCTCCCCAGGGGGGCAGGGGGAATTATTTTACGGCTGTTTCTGCCCCCCAGGGGCAGAAACCCCTAGACACCAGGGATCATTTTTTATTTTTGTATTTTTTTATATGTGGGGAGCGACCACTTAGGCAAGGGTCGCTCCCCTGGGGACAAAATTAATTCTAGGCCGTTTGTGCCCCCTTGGGGGGCAGATCGGCCTATTTTTATTAGGCCTATCTGCCCTCCAGGGGCCAGAAACCACTAGACACCAGGGATTTTTTGTTGTTGTTGTCAGTTTCACGTGAGGGGAGTGACCCCTGAGGCAAGGGTCGCTCTCCTGGGGGGGGGCAAATTTGTTTTAGGCCCTTTCTACCCCCCATGGGGGCAGATCGGCCTATTGTAATTAGTGAGTCCAGGGTGGTGAAAATCACACATTAATTCCCCATTTTTGTGATGGAACCTTCCGGAATCTGCAGGAATCCACAAAATTCCTACCACCCAGCATTGTCTTATCTATACCGATAAAAATTCTGCCCCACTTGTTAGCCTAAAAATGTTTTTTTTCAAACTGCCCTTTTGGACCCGCTTAGGTTCCCCCTTAATTTCAACATGTTTTTGGCTCTTCCCTGTCACAGGCACTTGACCCACCTACACAAGTGAGGTATCATTTTTACCGGGATACTGAGGGGAACATTGGGTGGTAGGAAATTTGTCCTGGTATGGTGATCAAACACAGAAATGTGGGAAAAATTTGATTTTTTAGCTAAATTTGAGGTTTGCTGAGGATTCTGGGTAGGAAAACACTGGGGGATCCACGCAAGTCACACCTCCCTGGACTCCCTCGGGCGTCTAGTTTTCAGAAATGTCTGGGTTTGGTAGGTTTCCCTGTATGACTGCTGAGCCCAGGACCAAAAAGGCAGGTGCCTCCCCCGCAAAAACAGATATTTTTGTATTTAATAATTTTGATATGCACAGATAGGCCCGTATTTATACTTTTTTTGCGCCGCATTTGCGTAGTTTTTTTACGCAAAAACGGCGCAAACTTGCAAAATGCCATTGTATTTTGTAGGTTTGCGCCGTTTTGCGTCAAAAAGCGGCACAAATGCGGCGCTAAAAAAAGTATAAATACGGGCCATAGTGTTTTGGGGCATTTCCTTTCGCGGGCACTAGGCCTACCCACACAAGTGAAGTACCATTTTTATCGGGGGACTTGGGGGAGCGCTGGGTGGAAGGAAGTTTGTGGCTCCCCTCAGATTCCAGAACTTTCTGTCACCGAAATGTGAGGAAAGGTGTTTTTTTGGCCACATTTTGAGGTTTGCAAAGGATTCTGGGTAACAGAACCTGGTGAGAGCCCGACAAGTCACCCCATCTTAGATTCACCTAGGTGTCTAGTTTTAAAAAATGCACAGGTTTGGTAGGTTTCCTTACGTGCCGGCTGAGCTAGAGGCCAAAATTGACAGCTAGGTACTTTCCAAAAAAACAGCTCCGTTTTCTTTGAGAAAATGTGATGTGTCCACGTTGTGTTTTGGGGCATTTCAGGTCACGGGCGCTAGGCCTACCCACACAAGTGAGGTACCCTTTTTATCAGGACACTTGAGGGAACACTGGGTAGAAGGGAATTTGTGGCTCCCCTAAGATTACAGAACTTTCTGTCACCAAAATGTGAGGAAAATGTGTTTTTTAGCCACATTTTGTGGTTTGCAAAGGATTCTGGGTAACAGAACCTGGCGAGAGCCTCACATGTCACCCCATTTTGGATTCCCCCAGGTGTCTAGTTTTAAAAAATGCACAGGTTTGGTAGTTTCCCTTAGGTGCCGACAGTGCTGGAGGCCAATATCCACAGCTAGGCACTTTCCAAAAAAACAGCTCTGTTTTCTTTGGGAAAATGTGATGTGTCCACGTTGTGTTTTGGGGCCTTTCCTGTCACAGGCACTAGGCCTACCCACATAAGTGAGGCACCATTTTTATCAGGAGACTTGGGGGAATGCTGGGTGGAAGGAAATATGTGGGTCCTCTCAGATTCAAGAACTTTCTGTCACCGAAATGTGAGGAAAAAGTGTTGTTTTGGCCAAATTTTGAGGTTTGCAAGGGATTCTGGGTGACAGCACCTGGTGAGAACCCCACAAGTCACCCCATCCTGGATTCCCCTAAGTGTCTAGTTTTAAAAAATGCACAGGTTTGGTAGGTTTCCCTAGGTGCCGGCTCACCTAGAGGCCAAAATCTAAAGCTAGGCACTTTCCAAAAAACATGTCAGATTTCAATGTAAAAATGTGATGTGTCCATGTTGCGTTTCTTGTCGCGAGCATTAGGCCTACCCATGCAAGTGAGGTACCATTTTTATCGGGAGACTTAGGGGAACACAGAATAGCAAAACAAGTGTTATTGCCTCTTATCTTTCTCTACATGTTTTCCTTCCAAATGTAAGACAGTGTGTGATAAGGTGTCTATTTGAGAAATGCCCTGTAGTTCACATGCTAGTATGGGCACCCCGGAATTCAGAGATGTGCAAATAACCATTGGTTTTCAACACCTTATCTTGTGCCCATTTTGGAAATACAAGGGTTTTCTTGATACCTATTTTTCACTCTTTATATTTCAGGAAATGAATTGCTGTATACCCGGTATAGAATGAAAACCCATTGCATGGTGCAGCTCATTTAGGGCCAGATGTATGAAAATATTTTGCACTCGCAAACGGTGCGAATCGGTAAATTCGGCCGTTTGCGAGTGCAAAATAGTGGTCTGCAATGCATGAAAGGCATTCGCAGACCACAAAGTAGAAATCGCTAAAATTTGCGATTTCTTGCGTTGCGACCTGGATTTTGCGAGTCGCAATTTGTGATTCGCAAAATCCAGGTCGCAAGGCAATGCTGCAAAAAATCGCAAATTGCGATTTTTCGCAGAATGGCATTTTGCACATGCAAAATACCATGATATGCAACCAGGTGGTAACCTGGTGCAAAATTTAAAAATGCAGTTAAACTGCATTTTTAAATGGAACATGTAAAGCGCACATGCCCTTTTGGCATGTGTGTACCTTACATGTTGCAAAAAATGATTTTGGGGTGCAGCAGAGGGGGCCTTAGGCCCCCAGCACCCTGGCCTTTTGCATTTCCAAAATTGCGATTTCTGGTTCACAAATCGCAATTTTGGAAATGCAAAAAATTTGCAGCTAATGGCCAACAGGCCCATAGCTGCGAATGGGGCCGGTATTGCAATTTGCGATTCGGTAATAGCATTTGCGATTTTTAAGAAATCGCTATTACCGAATCGCAAATGTGATACATGGCCCTTTGCGAGTCGGTAATAGCGATTTCTTAAAAATCGCTATTACCGAATCGCAATGGGCCGTGATGATACATCTGGCCCTTATTTCCTCTGGGTACCTAGGGTTCTTGATAAACCTACAAGCCCTATAGATATCCCAGCAACCAGAAGAGCCCAGCAGACGTAATGGTATATTGATTTCAAAATTCTTACATTGCAGGAAAAAGTTACAGAGTAAAACGTGGAGAAATATTGCTGGTTTTTTTCACCTCAATTTCAATAGTTTTTTATTTCAGCTGTTATCTTCTGTAGGAAAACCTTGTAGGATCTACACAAAGTACCCCTTGCTGAATTCAGAATTGTGTCTACTTTTCAGAAATGTTTAGCTTTCTGAGATCCAGCATTGGTTTTGCACCCATTTCTGTCACTAACTGGAAGGAGGCTAAAAGCACAAAAAATAGTAAAAATGGGGTATGTCCCAGTAAAATGCCAAAAATGTGTTGAAAAATTGGGTTTTCTGATTCAAGTCTGCCTGTTCCTGAAAGCTGGGAAGATGGTGATTTTAGCACCGCAAACCCTTTGTTGATGCCATTTTTAGGGCAAAAACCACGAGCCTTCTTCTGCAGCCCTTTTTCCCCATTTTTTTTAAACAAACAAATTTTTTGCTGTATTTTGGCTAATTTCTTGGTCTCCTTCAGGGGAACCCACAAATTCTGGGTACCTCTAGAATCCCTAGGATGTTGGAAAAAAGGGCGCAAATTTGGTGTGGGTAGCTTATGTGGACAAAAAGTTATGAGGGCCTAAGCGCGAACTGCCCCAAATAGCCAAAAAAAGGCCTGGCACCTGAGGGGGAAAAGGCCTGGCAGAGAAGGGGTTAAAACACCCTGTTACTGCCTTGTTTGCTTTCTTTTACTACTCTGCATGTAGTTTGAGTCTGCAAATTGTATTTATTGAAATACTGCAGCAATTACAGAAAAAATGGATAGAAGTCTCCCCGACATTCACAAAGGAAATAATTTCTCCTAGGTGAGCCTGAGACCACACTTGGGGCAAGGATGGAATGTGACAATTCCTGCGCTGGGAGTATTCAAACTGATCTAGTGGTGTTCATATGTCTAGAAAGCCTCCCATTCCAGCGGTATAGATTGTCGAAGTACATTATTTTATTTTATCAAACTTTGAAATTGGTGGACTGTCACTGGAGAGTAATATCAGGTGAAATGTTGCTATAAAGATGCATATGTTATCTGTCACAGGGGAATTCGTTTTTATTTCCAGACAGTGATGACTAAGGGGCCTATATTAGAGTTCGTCAGACAGAATCCTCTGTCCGCCAAACTCCTAATTCTTCTGCTCTATTTATTAGGCGAACCATCACGGAAACCTGTGATGAACGGCCCCAGGGACATCAGACCATCAGTTTAATTAACTAAGAATGGCTGCCCTTCAAAGCTTATTTTCTGAAATACTTTTCCCATTAAGGACTTTCTGTGAAAGTGGGGTGATTCTGAACATGAAAACACAAAAAAATGACTCCCTTCGCTTCTAGCACTCAAGGATATTTATTTATACTTTTAGAAGAAAAAAAACTCCCTTTTTGGAAATTTGCTTTTGAAAATCAAGAATACCTTGATGTGCATGCACGTTGTTCATGGTTTTAACACAGCAATGCTTCAGTGCATTCAGCAGTGTCGCCTTGGTAGCATCTCTTCTGAAAACACTGAGATCTCTGCCAAGCAGACAAGATGCCTGATCATGGTGGACTATAGTTCGCTAGGGAAGCAGTACACATCGAGCTACCGCTCTGGCAGAATGGTGTACTGCCTGTAAGAACTTACCTAAGACCCTACCTAGCTTTCTACTTCAGTTCTCCACAAAATTTTGATTTTTCACTCAATAATTGCCGAGGCTAGGTTTACTGTGCGAAGCAGGTTGATCATTAATGAACTGGGTATTTCTTTAGGGTTCCAATGGAATGCATTGTAAATTCCTAATCAAGTGACTTGAAAATGTATCTTACAGTGTGTTGTTTATCCTCAGCTCCATGCCACTGTTTATCACCTCCCTCTCCTCTTTAGTATATGATTCTCCTTTAGACACAGTATGCCTGACCCACGAGCAAATTCACGGGCCTTGTGGGTATGTGAGGTCAACCACCCTTTGTCCTGCCTTCCCTCTCTGTCATCACAGGAAGTATCTTTACAGTACTGTTGTAATATACCTGCTTGTAGTTATGATTTCCTCCAAGCATGTTATTGTTCATTGTATTGTACTGTTGTAATTGGAAGAAGTCACCTTATAATTCCTATTTATCTTCTGTAGGCATGTGATGTATTGTAGCTGTTTGTAAAGTGGTACATTCCCCACCTTTTCTTCCCTCCACTGCATTGTAAAGTTCTGAGAGCTGTGATGGAATTTTGGGATATGAGGAAAGTGTGTGAGGAGGTGGCTGAAGAAGTCGAGAGTTACTGAATAAAGTTCTTCAATCTACACTTTTATTGAGTGATTACTTCACTCTTTCTTGGCGACGAAGATGGGATGTAAACTGCGCAGGGGGAGTACACAACTACCTCACCCCTGTGACTTACCTCACCTTATTCAAGTGCCTAGTAGATGAGGCGTTTGTGGCACTGTGGAATGAAGTCAGCTGATCTGCATACATGCTCCTGGGCTACAAAGGGACGCCTCATGTACTGTTTTATGTATTAAGGTGAGGACATCTCCTGTACATGAGGAAATATACTCGTGTGGGTGATCGATATGCAGTCTGAGATCTATACTCTGGTGGATGCTCAAGATAGACCAGATAAAACCTATACTTCAAGTACTTTATGTGAAAATGTGGTCTGGTCACTTAAAGGTTACCTGTAGCCAGCACTTACACTAATTGAGGCGAATTACAAGTGTCCTGCAGATAGGGACGTTAGTCTCCTGTGCTGGTTGTCATAGTGATAAAGACATCCGAGTTCTACATCAGCCTGGCGATTGAGCGCTGTGATGTATGTCATTGGGAGGGGAGCAGAAGGCAAACACAGTCTGAGGTGGTGACGACTCTTGTGGGCTGAGGCAGCAAGGTATCGGACCAGTACAGCAGCACTGCGACCAGTACCACAGAAGTGCGTAAATCCAGACTGGAAACAACATGTTGGCCGCGAGTCTCTGCAGGCGACACAGAATCTGAAATGGAGGAGGTGCGGCAGTCGGCAAATTGTATGGACACAACCGAAGAACTGCTTCAAAGAAGAGTCTAGAAACCGCTCTCACTGTTTTAGTCACATTTCTATCGACCGGTACGCCCAGGGAACTGGACATCGGGGCCGACGGGAAGAAGAAGCCCTTCCAGTGACGCGAAGGTGCTCACGGAGTCTATCGAAGTCACGACCATCCAGGAACAGGGTAGAGCCGGGGTTTAAGAAACCCTGTTCGGCTTACTGTTTCAGGATCGAGTACGCTCATCGAGGAACCGGGTGGAACTTATGGAATGAACTGGGGCGGTGCCTCTGAGTGCAATCCTCTCTAGAAGGTTTCGCCCTTGCCTGTCTGTGGGTGGAGCCATCACAAGGAAATAATAATAACAATCGTTTTACTTTGTTTTGCACGACAAAGAGCATGTACGTATGGTGATAATTCAACAGGCACAGTAGTAGGGACAAGGGGACACCAGACTAAGGAAATGTCATTAATTGCAGGATAAGCTTGTGTTTGTAAAGGAATGAATGGCATATTAAGTACATAAAGTGAATGCTGCAATAATATAGGTGAACCTTTACTCACTGCTAAACAATGGTGCTGTATTGTGTAATATTGTTCATAGTTGACCTTTACTCACTCTGGTTCTCAAGTTCCCTTATCCTGTGTCCTCCAGGTATGAATTGTAATCATTGCAGCATATAGTTATGTAGAACATCGGTCTTCATTAAACCCACAACCTTTCAATGCAGAATGGCGGCAGTGAGTATGACTCAATCTCTACCTTTCCTCAATCACCTAGGAGAACCAATGTTACTTTGGAAAAAATGGGCAAAATTATTTGAATCGTATTTAATTGTAACGGGGGAAAATTGTTACTTGTGAGAAAGCAACACATTTTTGCATAATTTAGCCATGCAGGGGGGAAGATATATGAACATTTGATATAAACAGATGATAGTGATGAAGAGGTGGAGGATATACAAGATGATTATCAGAAAACGTTCCATAAAATAGAGCAAATTTGGTAAAAAATGTCATGTTGTGTTGGAACGACATACATTCTTTAGTAGAATACAAGAAAAAATGTGAAAATATCTAATTATATTGCTTGTTTAAAAGTTTTAGCAAATATTTGCGATTTTGGACCTCTAGAGGATTTATTGATAAGAGAGCAATTGGTCATTTGTACCAACATTTCATGAATCCAGGAAAAACTGTTATCTCATATACCAGACTTAAAAGAAGCCATTGACGTTGCCAAGAACATTGAGCAGACAGCAGGATGTATTAAAGAAATGAAACAAACAACTGAATCAGACACCATAAAATTGGTTAATGAACAAACTAATCAAGAAGACCCTATAGTAAGCAAAGAGGAGGAACAAAAGGGATTTGAAGTGAGTGGTAAAAAGAACTCGGATCCTGATAAGGAGGGAACTACAAACAGGTGTTACCGGCGTGGGAGTAGCAATCATTTAGCAAACAGACCTAATGGGCCAGCAAGAAACAGAGAATGCAGAACATTGCAATAAGAGGGGACATTATGCTCATGTGTGTAAAAATGAGAAGGTTGAGGAAAAAAAAATAGTTCATGTGATTGAAAACATGAGTGACGTCAAAGGCGAATTCATTTTTCAAGTGAAAGGAGAGAACCAAGATCCAACGTACCCAACATTTGAAATTACCCTAGTTGGAATTATTGTAATAGTAAATGCAGATTCATGTTCTCTCTACACTTTAATTGATCAAAAAACTTTTCAGAAACAAATTCCAGGATATAGATTATATCCTCCAACCTGCAGCCATCCAACCGGGGGTTATAACAAGGATCTTATACCCGTAGTGGGGATGATAACCATGTGCCTCACATTTAAGGACTGTCAGACGTTAGGCAAAGTATACGTGGCAGAGATAGGGTCACATTTATTAGGCTGGAGACATAAAAAAGAATTAGGAATAAAATAGGATCCAAATAATACTGCCAAGTCATGTTCATTTTGAGATCACTGACTGGAATGGAGAATTGCAAGGAATTCCCTAGATTGTTTGAAGATAGGCTGGGGCATCTAAAAAGTTTTCAGCACTACATCAAGTTGAAAGAGAATGCGATGCCAGTAGTGCATAAGGTTAGACCTATGCCGCACCTGATGCAGGAACCCCTATGGAGAGAAAAACTGGTTGCTGAAGGGGTCATAGAACCAATTGAGAGTTCTTTGTGGTTGGCTTCCATTGTGGTTACTAAGAAATCTGAATAGGAATCAGATTATGGCCCTTGGTTACTCCAGGCCGAAGACCGCCAGTGTTCATCAGAACACCGCCCACCGAATCACAACCCAGTATTCGGCGTGGCGGTGTTCTGGTGATGTGACTGCAGCAGTGAGCTCATTGTTTTATTTTGTCTCACAGCCGCATTCTCACCCCTTGGCGGCCGCCCCTGTCACTGCTGGCTCTTGGCGTGGTGCAGTCTTCCGACTGCCAGGGGAACCTAGCTTGTCAATTACGCATGTAGCGTGTCTCTACCCCCGAGCGGACGGCACATCATTCACCCATGTCTGAGGCTTGGTGAAGCGTGTCCGGACTCGATCTCTTCGGGGGCTGTACATTTTATAAAATTTGGCAGTTCTTGAGAGCCTCTGTCTGGAGCGGAACCCCTATTTTCACATGTGCTTTGGGACACACCCAGACAGCTCATAAATTCCCTCTGATTACGAGGGAGATTTAGTCCCAGGCCCATAGAGGTTTTACCAATTAACTCTGTAAGGGACATAGAATCCCCTTTTTGACTATTCCCCATACTGCCCTGTGTGGCTCAGAATGGAGGAATTTGGTGATTACTGTGAGGAGGAAGAAGTTACTTACCTCCCAACTGATGATGACTTTTGTCAAATAATGGACAAAGCTGTTTCTCAAGTGGTTGCTCCCTTGGAGAGAAAATCAAAGAACTCTAGGCCCAGTGCCAAAAAACCCTCGACCTAAGGGAAGAATCACAAGGGCCCCAGGCCCCTTTACCCCCAGAGCAGCCACCCTCTTCTGCCACAGACCCCAAACGCAAACACAGAGAGAAAAAGGGAGTTGATGTTGATGCTTTTGTAGCCTGAAAAAGGCTTTTATGGAATCCCAGGTCTCCACCCCTTCACCCTCGATTTAGGTCATGGTGAGGGCCCCTCCTCTGCCTCTGACTCCCAGCACGCAGGGGATCTCGATGACTCACCTCACATTTCTTCTCACACCTCTGATGGGGACGGGAACTCCAGCATACTGTGGCGGCCTTCCGAACCGGGCAATGAGCCGGGCTCTGACATGTTAAACCCAGATGAGCTTTTACACCCTCACTCAGCGGAATGGACACCTACCCCTAAGGTCCTACATAGCCGCTAGATTGCATAAACCTCTAGACAAAGAGGTACGGAGTTGCCTTAAGGCAGAATGCTGAAGACCAATGTTGAAAGGGAAAGTTGCCCTTATGCCAGAATTGGATGCAAAGATGGCAACTTTCTTAGCTAAGTTTATTAAGGATTCTAAGAAGGGTATCAACCATTCCTGGCAGACGTGCCAGAATAAACTGTTGGATATCACTGGCCCTTTAGCAAAGATCCTTGGTATGGCGGAAGACGCCATAGCCACTGGCACGCTAATCTCTCCAGATCTGTTTCGAGTTGGGCTCAGAGGGCAATCATCTTCTTGGCAAATGCGAATTGAGCAATTTCCACAGATTGGCGCAGATCCCTACTGATAAAAATAGACCTAAAACTAGGGAAACAACTCTCTACTTCAGAGGCAGGCCCTATTGCAGAAGGTAATCTGGTTAAAGGAGTTAGGCAAATTTGTCAATAAATTCAGGTCCCTTGAAAAGGCTCACACCTCAATGAAGCGCATTTTCACGCCCCTTGTTTTTTCAGAAGCCCGTCATGGCAGGAGGCACTTGACTGGCCATGCTTACCACCCAGTCTCCTACAAAGGTGCTGAATCCCGCAGGGGTCAATTTCAGGAACCTTCTACCAGACAAGAACCTTCCCTCGATGGTTAGGGGCTAGAGGAAGAGGCAATAGTTTCAACAGTTCCCCAAAAGGTGAGTGTTCAGAGCTTGGAGGTGATTCTTATAGGGTGCAGATCGAGGCCTTCATTACGACCCTGGCTGGTCTACAGATGGCCTCGTAGTGCTGGCGGTCCCAATCCAATTTACGTGGCTATTTCCCCACGATGTAAAGGCTGTCGGAGACAGGGTTTAGGGGGCCCCTGTACTGCCTATGCACATGCTTGGCAAACAGTGAAAAGCACGACGGGTGCTGGTGCACGCTATGCAGCGCAACATTTCAACCAGCTCAACTACGAGCCAGCATCAATGTTGTGGACTGTTTCCCGCTCTGTTTCCACCTGCTGACCCAGCGGGAAACTCTTAATAGGGGGTACTGGAGTAGGACCGCACTGGTGGTAACTCGACTGCAGGAGTTTGGCTGGCGGCATTTTCCGTCCACCAAACTCATAATGAGACGTTGAGTTTTTTCTCCTAGAATTGAGAGGTTCTAACCTCAGATGCATGGGTCTTACAGACGATCAAAGGTTTTTGTATAGAGTTCTATGAGTTCCCCCTCCAACCCTCGCATCCCAGGCCCTTTCTTTTCAATCCCATTCACATGGCATTGGTCGATGGGGACATCTCCAGCCTCTTAGAGAAGGGGGCAATTATACCAATGACCCTTCACCCCCATGGCTTCCTCAGCAACATATTTCTAGTAGAGAAGAGGGATGGGGGTTACCGATCCATGATCAACTTGCCGGAATTCAACTGCGGGCTAGTATATCCCTATTTCAAGATGGAGGGCATCCATCTTCTCAGGGATCTGTTGGAGGCTCAGGACTGGAAGGACCTCAAAGATGAGCATCTCAAAATCAATAAATTTCCCCCTCACAGATGCTTCCTTCAGTTTCAGTAGAGGTCTCAGATCTTCAAATTTGTCTCCCTCCCTTTCGGTCTGTCTTCCGCTCCTTTGTGTTTCACCAAGGTGATGCGACAAGTAGTGGAACACCTACGAGCTTTAGGTGTAAGACTAATCGTCTACTTGGATGACAGTCTGCATCTGAACCAATGCCCGTTTTGCCTGTTCTCTCAATTGCAGACAACCAGGGACCTGTTAGAATCCTTAGGCTTTGTGATCAACGAAACAAAGTCAGTCCTTATCCCATCTCAGAAGATTCAGTTCCAGGGGTTTATGTTGGACTCAACCCAAGCCACCTTGAGCCTTCCAGCAAACATGCTTTCCAAAATCAAACACAAACTCAGGCGCACTTTATCCAAATCCATGATCTCATTTCACCAGATTGCCAGGATAGTAGGTCTTCTTTCCTCTTCAATAGAGGCCATCATCCCAGGACCTTTGCACTATTGTGCCCTGCAGAATCTAAAAACGTTTCATCTTCACAAGGGCCTTTTGTACTCCCAGCTGGTTTCTTTTTTTGGAGTAAGCAAAGGTGAAAATTCAGTGGTGGATCGCTCGCATGGAGGCGTGGAATAGTTGAGCCAATTTCGGTTCCCAACCCGGTATTGTGATAGAATCAGATGCCAATGGCTTGGATTGGGGAGCTTGCTGCGGGGAATTTTCCACAGGAGAAATATGGTCTTCCATAGAGCAAACTCTGCATATAAATTGTCTGGAGTTGATGGCAGGATCCTTTGCAGTAAAATGCAGGACCAAGGACAAAGTTCAATGCTGCGTTTTACTCAAAATGGACTGCGTAGCTGTTATGTCAATCATCTGGGTGGGACAAAATCCAAAACACCTTTGGACTGGGCTGAAGACCATTGGGAATACTGCCTGAGCAACCAGATTTAGTTGACGGCAGAGCATCTCCCGGGGATCTCCAACCAGGTTGCAGATTGGAACTCTCACAATTGGCAAGATACCAGGCTTTGGATGCTCCACCCGCAGTATTTCAGGCGATCCAGTATCATTGGGGTCCATTGTCGATTTACCTTTTTGCCTCTCGATTGGACAACCAGATGGAGAGATCCTGCAGCTGGCATCCGAATCCCAGCGCAACGGCAGTTGATGCGTTTCTCCAGGACTAGAGCTTGGAACAAGGGTATGCGTTCCCTCTGTTTGCGATGATGTCGAGGTTATCGTCCGAAGCGCGATAACAGCAGGCAGACCTATTGGTAGTCACCCCGATAGAACTTTCTTGGGATTTTCAAATCCATCTACCCCTGTTTCAAGATCTCCTCCAAGATCCCGAGGAAATGTTTATCTCCTGATTCTCTCAGGTTCACTCCAATTGATGGCGTGACAGATTACAGGGAGAGTTGGAAGGTCCCAGGACTTTCAGCAGAGGCAGCCTCTACTCTCCAAAACTTGAGCAGATAAAACCACCAAGAGATACTGCTCCACCTGGTGAAGATGGGGGAGTTGGTGTCATTAATGGCAGGTGAATTGAGTGTAGGGCGGAAGTTTTCTAGGGCCCTCATTAGGACATTGGCGGTAAGTCACGCTTACCACCATGCCGAACGCCACCAACATACCGGTGCTGCGGTGGATTACTGCTACCCATATTATGACACACACATACCAATCTGTCACTATACAGACACACACACAAGTCTGCCAGCCCAAAGTTCAGTGATAAATTGGCGGTACCAAAACCCACACTGTTACGCCAACAGAACTAAGCCCACAGCATTATGACCCATGAATCACCGCGGCGGACATTCAAAAGCACTAAACCATTGGCGGTACACCCATGACACCACAAAGACAGCCCAGGTTCTCAGAGGAGGAGCTAAGGGTCATGGTGGAGGAAATTATCCAGAAGAGCCACAGCTATTCGGATCACAGGTGCAGCAGACATCCATTGCAAGGAAGAAGGAGCTATGGCGGAGGATCATGGACAGGGTCAACGCCATGGGACAGTACCCAAGAACAAGGGATGACATCAGGAAGAGGTGGAACGACCTACGGAGGAAGGCACGTTCCGTGGCAGCAAGACAGAAGAAAGCAGTACAGAGGACTGGCGGTGGACCCTTACCTCCTCCCCCCACAACTAACAACATGGGAGGAGCAAGTCTTGGCAATCATGCATCCTGAGGGCCTGGTAGGAGTAGCAGGAGGACTGGACTCTGGTAAGTCAGCTCTATACTACTACCCCCATACCTGCATGCCATCACATACCCCCACCCCTGCCCTCACCCCATCACCCCAGCACCTCACATACACCCCACTCATCCCAATGCCAATCCCTGCACATAACACCAATGCACGGGCCCCCATCACAGACCTGTATGAACACACATCACTAAAGCATGCACACTAGAGACAATCACCTAGCCCATCAAATCACTACTCACACAAGGCTAAGCTGCCAGGGCAATAACACCATAATAATCCATAGAGGGCAACACACCCATGCACAAGATGGCACATGCAGAAACAATAACACTGCATTTACATCCCCACAGGTCCCCCATCCAATGTCGCCGGTGAGGGGGTGCCAGCAACATCCAGTCCCTCCCCCAGAAGAGGCCCGCAGTGATGACAGCAGCTCTGGGCGCCTGGATCTGGATGATCAACCTGGCCCATCAGGGACCTCCGGACAGTCGGTAACCCAGGCACAGTCCCATACCACCACAGAGCCTCACCCCTCAAGAAACACCACCACAGCACCCACCCAGCGGGCCCATACCACTGTCCCCAGGACAAATCAATCAGCAGTGTGTCCACCACTACAGGGACCTCAGGCCATCCCACTAACACAGGACAATCAGGGACCTGGGGTCAGTGGCAGTGCGCCCACGGTTCAGGGGACAGAGGCACAGGACAACAGGGAAGCTGAGAGGACTGCTGTGTGACAGGGGGACGACAGGCCCAGGGAACCAACTCTCCAGGAGGCACTCACCAACATCCCAGGAGCATATCACCATTCCCAGGAGACGATGGGCCAGATTCTGGACAAGTTGCAGAAGACCCAGCTGCTGCAGGAGGGACATTACCTGGGGATCAGGGAGGACTTGAAGGACAACCACACCACCCTGGTCACCATTGCAGGGGTGCTGTCAGACATGGCCAACACCATGAGGGAGGCAGTGGCACACCAACGGGCCCCTGACACTAGCCAAAACGATGAACACCCTTCCACTTCCGCTGCTGCTAATGGACAGGAGGCCCCGCCACAGGAACAACAGGCCACAAGCACTACTCCCGCTGCAGAAGGAGAACCACCCCGCAAACGGTCCCTGCGATCCAGGCAGAAGCCAGAAAACATTGCCAAGACCCCCTGCCAGGAAATAAGACTCCTGAATGTCACCCTTGTGTCCCACTCAGTCACCCTGTCCACCTTGAACAGACATTGCTCCACTTCCTATGCCCTCTTGGACGATGCATCTGTGACACCAATAGACTGGACTCTACCCTCGACTTTCCTCCATCAGCAACCCAGCTCTTTGCAATACCCCCTCCACTTATTAGCACCTAAATAAACAGCCTTGGAATAAATACAAGTATGGAGTCTGTCAATTGATTGAAATATGTATTCATTTAACAAGCTGTAAACATTGTAATTCAACTGTACAGTAAGGTATACATCGGTATGACCTGTAGTTGGCAGCAGTCGACACACCAGGAGCCAGAGTGGGGCACAGATATCTGAAAATAAAGATGCCAAAGGGTACAGTAAGTGGGCATAGTAGTAGGAAAATCAGCCTGCCATGTACAATGTCCAACACAAAACTGTCAATGGAAGGTGAAGTTACAGTGTCCTACCTGTGTGTCACTGGAAGTACTGTCGTATGATTGATGTTCTGTTGTCCTCATTCTCATCCTCTGCCTCCTCTTCGTCACTGTCCACAGGGTCCACTGCTGCCACACGCCCATCTCCAGTCTCATCCTCCTGCAGAAAAGGCACCTGGTGTCCCAAGGCAACGTTATGCAACACACAGCATGCCACGATGATCTGGAACACCTTCTTGGGTGAGTAGCACAGGGAACCACCTGTTAGATGGAGGCAACGAAACCTGGCCTTCAGGAGGCCGAATGTCCTCTCGATTATTATTCTTGTTCACCCATGTGCCTCATTGTAACATTCCTCTGCCCTTTTCCTGGGATTCCTCACTAGGGTCAGTAGCCATTAGAGGTTGGGGTAACCAGAGTCACCTGCAAATATCGATGGATACCTGTTAGCCAAACGCTAACCTTTAGGGCCAACACCATACCCATAAACCAACATATACTGGGTTGGAACCATGGGCTCACCTATTAGCCACACCCGGTGCCTCTGGAGTTGAGCTTCACATATGGGATGCTGCTATTCCTCAGGATAAAGGCATCATGCACATACCCAGGATGCGTAGCATTGACATGGGAGATGTACTGGTCTGCCAGGCACACCATCTGCACATTCATGGAGTGAAAGCTGCAATATGTGTACCATCAATCGCCCCAATAATGTTGGGGATATGTCCCATTGCATAGAAATCAGCTTTCCCTGTGGCCAAATCCTCTACCTGGGGGGAAACAATGTAGCTGTGCATGTGTTTAATCAGGGCAGACAACACTGTGGTCAGCACTATTGAGAACATTGGCTGAGACATTCCTGCTGCCAAGCCCACTGTCACTTGGAAAGAACCAGTTGCCAAGAAATGTAGCACAGATAGGACTTGCACAAGAGTGGGGATCCCAGTGGGGTGACAGATAGCAGATATCAGGTCTGGCACCAATTGGGTACACAGCTCTGTGATTGTGGCCCTGTCCAGCCTGTAGGTGAGGATAATGTACCTCTCCTCCATTGTTGCCAAGTCTACCAGGGGTCTGTACACGGGGAGATGTCTCCATCTCCTTTTCATCTGCAGTGGTTGTACTCTAGGGGGCAAAAGAGTGAGCAGCTGGTCAGTATTCCACATTTCGAAACTGTACACTGTATTGCATATTGTGACAGTAACAGTATGTTTTTGGATAGGCCCAAATGGTGCCTATGTGTACTGTGACGCAGTTAGGTGCCATGGCCCCCCCCCTTGAAATGGCGCCCACCTGTCCTGTGTGGATGGACATGTGGAAATGAGGTAATGCCGCTGACGTTGTGCGCCGTTGCGGGAAGCGGTTGAGTACCGCCGTGCAAGTCCTCATTGGTTGACATTGGGCCCTATGGGTTACAGTGGCCAATAGTGAAGTACACCGGCGGTGACAGTACGCACCGCCGCGGATGTGACCGCAATTTTCTATCTGTTCTCTCACTTGCTACCTGACCTTCAACAGGGGAGGACCTACACTGCAAGTGCCGCTGTGACCTGTGTCTGGAACCGACTAAGGCTCGAGTCACTGGGGAAAGGGCCCCTGCCTTCATCGCTGCGGAGTTGGAGAGACTGGTGGATGGGGTCCTACCCCAGTACCGAATGCTGTGTGGGCCTCCAGACCAACAGGTGAGTACACTGGGAGCACGGTGCATGGGGCATGAATGAATGTAGTGCTGTGTGTGAGGGACTCATGTAAGGGGGGGTTGGTGGAAGGGTCCTGGGCAGCGTGCTGCATGTATGGTGGGCAATGTCTGTGTGTAAGGGGATGGGAGGGCTATGGTGGGACATGAGTGTAACAGGCCGGACGGTATGGCTACCTTTTTCTATGTTTATTTGTCTGCAGGTCAGCGCCCATCAGAAAAAGGGTATATGGCATGCCATCGCCAAGGACGTGCGGACCCTTGGGGTCTACGGTAGGCGGAGCACCCACTGTTGCAAACGTTGGGAGGACCTGAGACGCTGGGCACGGAAGACGGCGGAGGCCCAGCAAGGGATGGCCTCCCAACGAGGAAGGGGTGCCCGTCGAACCCTGACCCCCCTGATGTTACGCATCCTGGCGGTGGCATCACAGCAGCCACATGGGGGTGAGTACAGTTTCCAAATATACTACTTGCACGTGGTGGGGTGGTCTACGGGTAGGGGATGTGGGACTGCGGGTGCCCCTAGGCCAGGCCGGACATTGCAGGGTAGGTCCCATGTTGGGCAGGGGCTGATGAACACCACCTCCTACAAAGCCAGTAGGCATCCACTACTGTGCAGGGGTCTGTGGGTGTCATGTATGCTGCTATTGGCGTTAGGTATTCCTGTCCTTGGGCTGGTGACTAGCATTGTGACTGGTAATGCATTGCATAGTGTGTAGGCCTGTTCCCTGTGTGAGGGTGCTGTGTACGCCAACGGTGTTGTTGGGGCAGCCAATGACCAAGTGTATCCTTTGTCTCTCTCCCCCCCCCCTTTTTGTTTTGTCACCCTGTCCTTATGTGCAGTAGGATCATGTGGCGGAGGAGCAGTGGCCCCGGCGACGGAAGGAGCTGCATCTCACATGGCCCATCAGGCCGAATCCACCGACGGTGAGGGCACCAGTGGATGGAGGGTGAGGGGAGCACCACGGCGGAGACGGGAGGGGACAGTTCAGACAGTGATACATCCTCTGATGGAAGCTCCCTGCTGGTGGCAGACACCTCTGTGCCCACCCAAACTACAGGTACAGCTGCCACCCCGCACCAACACCGCCCTCCCAGCAGCCCCTCAGCGACTTTCCCGTGCCCGCTCACCTAGGAGGGTGGGCATCTCCTTCGCCCCAGGCACCTCAGGCCCTGCCCCAGTCAGCCCTGCTGCCCTAAGTGAGGAGGCTATTGACCCCCTGCGATCCATCTCTGTTGGGCAGTCAACCATAGTGAATGCAATCCAGGGGCTCTCAGGCCATTTGCAACAAACCAATGCATTCCTTGAGGGCATTCACTTTGGCATGGTGGCCCAAGAGAGATCAATCCAGGTTCTGGCCTCCTCCCTGATGGCAGCCATTGTCCCTGTCTCTAGCCTCCCCCCCTCCAACTTCCTCTACCCAGTCCCATTCCCCTCAACCCCAACCTATCCCAAGCACACATTCAGACCAGCATGCACCCAAGACAACAGACAGGAGTAGCTCAGGCAAGCACAAACACCACACATCATCCCACAGGTACTGACACAAACACCATCCAGATGCAGACACACCAACATCCACTGCCTCCACTGTGTCCCCCTCCTCTTCGTCGTCCACCACCCTCCCCATAGCGTCTCCACTCACACCTGCATGCACTACATCCTCATCCACTACCCCCATCACCATCACGCCTATCACTACATACCCCCGACTGGAAGTCACCACCCCCACATCCATGCACATGTCCCTTGTGACCTCTCCCACTGTGTTTGTGCCCCCTCCTCCCAACATACACAAATGCAAGCACTCAGACACCCAACAGCCATCCACCTCACAACAGCATCCAGCCCATGCACCTGCACCCAAACACAGCAGACAGACCTCCTAAAACCACTCCCTCTTCCTTTCACTCTCAAACCTTCACCCTCTTCCCACCCCAGTGTCCCTAGGAAGCTTTTCCTCTCCATCGGTGACCTCTTCCCTGCCCCTCCGCCATCCTTCACATCGGGCCAGGGTGGTCAGAACCCAGCTGAGCACCTCAGCCACCCAGCCAACGGCCACAGTAGTGTCAGCAGCTACTGCAAGAGGCTCCAGGGAACCAGCCATCAGCACTGACAGTGTGCATGCACCAGCTGCCAAGGGGAAAGGCAAGGAGGCACCACCAGCTGCCAGGGCAAGGAGGCACCACCAGCTGCCAAGGGGAAAGGCAAGGAGGCACCACCAGCTGCCAAGGGCAAGGGCAAGGAGGCACAACGAGCTGCCAAGGGCAAGGAGGCATCACCAACTGCCAAGGGCAAGGAGGCACCACCAGCTGCCAAGCGCAAGGGGTCTGCCCCTGCAGACAGGAAGGACAGGAGGCCTGGTGCTGGGACTGATTCTGAGCCCCCAAAACCAACCATGGCCATTCAGCCGTCCGAGGATGCAGGGGAAGGGCTGGAGCTTCCCCCCACCACTGGCATTCCCGCCACCAGCACCACTGCCAGCAGCAGCAGCCCCAGTGGGCAGCCGTCTGAGGCTGCAGGGGATGGGCTGGAGCCTCACCCCACCACTAGCATTCCTGACACCGCCACCAGCACCGCCACCACCACCACTGCCAGCAGCAGGAGCCCCAGTGGGCAGCCATCTGAGGCTGCAGGGGATGGGCTGGAGACTCCCACCACCACTGCCAGCACCATCACCAGCAGCGCCAATGCCACCACTGAGCAGCCGTCACCGCTGGTGGGCAGTGTGTAGTCCTGCCCCAGTGGACTGTAGTGCCTCCTGGACCCTGCAAATCCTGTGGGTGTGACACCCAGGTGAGAGACTGTGACCTTGCTCTCCCAAAGTGCTGTATCACAGGGCACCAGGCCCCCTCCAGAACCAGCGGAAGAAGCCATCCACTCACCCCATCCTTGCTAGAATGAAGCACACTGGGCACCAGACTCCCTCCAGAACCAGTGGAAGAAGCCATCCACTCACCCCATCCTTGCCAGGATGAAGCACACTGGGCACAAGGCCCCCTCCAGGGCCAGTGGAGAAGCCACCCACTTGAGAGACTGTGGCCTTGCACTCCCAAGGACCAAGCAGTGGGCAAACCACCTACTTGAGAGACTGTGACATTGCACTCCCCAGGACCAAGCAGAGGGCAAACCACCCACTAGAGAGACTGTGGCCTTGCACTCCTCAAGACCAAGCAGTGGGCAAACCACTCACTTGAGAGACTGTGGCCTTGCACTCCCCAGGACATCGCACCGGGCATGTAGCCCCCTCCAGGACCAGTGGTGTTGTACCATCTTCTGGCTAAGGTGCCACCCTGTTCACCGTCCCCCTGAGGTGCCTGTGTATTTTCGACCTGATGCCCCTGCGGTGTTCTCTCCATGTTGTTGCAGGAGTCAAGTGGGGCCTTTGCCTAGGTGATGTGGCCCTATGGCCCACGGACATTGTGGACTGGGCAGTGTCCCTCCATTTGTATATATGTATATACTGTTTTGATTCTGAAGCATGATTTTCTACACTTTTATCTTATTACACTCACTTTAATAATTTCCTTTTGTCCTTGCATTATTCCTGAGGGGTAGGGGGTGAATATGTAATGTTACTGCATCTGGTTATGTGTATGGTGTTGGGGGTGGGAGTGTTGCGTGTGTGTGTGTGTCACTCTCTTTTTCCTCACCCTCTCCTGTGTGCTAGGCAGCAGTACTCATGGTGGTCATCTTTGCGTTGGTGTTCATAGGTCAGAAGTAGATAAACGAGCATGGGGAACACCTGCAACTCGGGCTCCATGGTGGCATGGTTCTTCCTTGTTTCTCCAGGGGTGAGTCCTTTGCCTTCTGTGTACTGTTTCTGCTGTGTTTTTGATGTAGTTGGTACCGCCCCCGAAATGGTGGCGGATAGGCCTGTTGTAATACAGTGGGCGGTATTTTGTCTTCCGCCTGGCTGTTGGCGGTTACCGCCCCGTGCTTGTTGTTACCACCATGGCGGTCTGTGTGTTAAAGTGGCTGTCTGTCTGAGCGGTTTCCGCCTTGGTCATAATTCCATTTTTGTTACTGCCGGCCTGTTGGCGGTATTACCTCCGCTTTGTCACCGACCACCAGGGTTGTAATGAGGGCCCATGTCTTGAATTTCTTAGCCTCTTTAGCTTTGTAAGGTCTATGGTAAGGAACTTTCAATACTTTCAGGTCAGCAGTCTCTGCAGGTCACTCAGGTCACTCTCCTTAGGGCATCCTATAGGAGAGTACTCTTTAGTATGCAAACTCCTCAGAGATATTAGTTTGTCTTCGCCACCAGAGCAGCAATATTCTACTTTATGGGATGTGAATAAGGTATTAAATCTGTTTAAGGCCTGGCCATCCAATAAATATCTTTCCAGGAAACAGATTTCTGCCAAATTAGCTACTCTGCTATGTTTGATATCTTGTTGTAGGGTCTCGGATGTAAGAGCCCTGGACTTGAGATGTA
Source organism: Pleurodeles waltl (assembly GCF_031143425.1). Lineage (NCBI taxonomy): Eukaryota > Metazoa > Chordata > Amphibia > Caudata > Salamandridae > Pleurodeles > Pleurodeles waltl. Next base: position 44,431,951 of record NC_090448.1, read on the forward strand.
GAGTATTCACCCCTTTAGGGGTGAATACTCTACCCTAAAGGGGTTACATTTCATATTTCCAGAAGAATGAAGACCAATTCAAGGTTAGTATCCTATCCTTCATTTCACGATGTGCCTAAACTGTGTGATGTGAAGATTCTTAAGGCCAATGAGGTGATGACTGAAGATATACTTCCACATGGTGAAGGACAACTGCTCATTGCTCTTATGAAACCACACAAAGCAGTGTCTTCCCAGACTATTGCATGATGGGCTGGTTGGGCCATGAGAGAAGCAGGCATTGACACTTCCTGTTTTGGAGCTCATTCGGTATATGGAGCCATGGCATCTAAAGCTTTTTCTTTGGGGTCTTGTTTAGAAGATATACTGAATGCAGCAGACTGGTCTTCAGATTCTACTTTTAAAAGGTTTTACTTCAAACCTGTTGCAAATGTTGCTACCCTGGTAGTGGACAAGCTTTAGACCAGCGTAATCTTCACCCCCGGCCCTGACATAGAATTAAAGATTTCCTAGCTATCGTGACAGAAAGCTTCAATTCTATTAAGGACTTGGAGGTGAGGATTAGCCCACCCTGAACAGAAGATGTGTTTTTCTCCCATCCCACAAAATATATCTGTGTTTCTGGCTTAAGTACATTTTTTAGAGGACTTGTTAAAAAATTGGGAAAGTTACATTGAATGAGATACTGTACAGAGTATTATGTTTCATGGAATTTAATTTTCTGAGGACATTTCCCAGGAGGTTTTGCTGAAATGGTTTAATTTCATAGGTCTGGATTTGAGTAAACAGGAGGGCATCTGACTGTGTCGCAGGAAGAAAGAGGAGGATACAGCGTCCTCAAAGGAACTTGAAGGAATGGAAGTGCTCTGATTGGTGGACTTAATGTTTTTATTTTCCCTGATGCTCATGGGAAGTGTAGTTGGTTGTAGTTATGTTCTCTTAAAGGCTGCTGGATAAAATAAAGTAAAGAAAGGAAGCCTAATCCTCGCCTCTGAGCTCTTAATAGAATTGAAACTTTTTATTACATCTAAGCCACTGAATGCTGTAGTGCAGCTATGCGTCTTTGGTGGATGGATGGACAAAGGAGTGGAATGGATTGGATCATCCATCCAATCCATCCGATCCATCCGATCAATGTAAAATTCAGAATTAAATTAAAATTAAAAATTACAAAACCATACAATTAAAATATAGAAGTCAAAATTAAGAATTTTAATTAAAAATAAAAATAAAAAAGTAAACAATTACAAAAATATTAAAAAAATAAAAAGTAAAATAAAAAAGAAATAAAAAAAATAAAATAAAAAAATACACAAAATATAAAAAATACAACTAAAATATAAAAATTACAATAAAAAAGAAATAAAAAAATAGAAAATGGCATCAAAACGAAATGAAAATAAAAAATAAAAAAGGAAAAATAAAATAGAAAAAATAAAAATAGAAACTTAAAAAACAAATGATCAATATCTAACAATGTTTGTATGTAAGCCTATGCCAAAGATACACTGGATTCACAGTGAGCACACAAAATGGCTGCCAGGAAGCCACATGGTCAAACAACAACAACAAGTAGCAAGGAGGAAGCTTGGAGAACAAAGAACACATGCAAGCCTATGGCAACAGACACTGGCCAGATGGACAAAATGGCTGCCAGCCAGCCACATGGTCAAACAACAAGGAGCAAAGAGGCACGGCAAACAAAGAACACATGCAAGCCTATGGCAAGGGACACTGGCTGGATGGACAAAATGTCTGCCAGCCAGCCACATGGTCAAACAACAACAATAAGGAGCAAGTAGGAAGCATGGAGAACAATGAACACGTGCAAGCCTATGGCAAACGGGAACTGGCTGCATGCACAAAATGGCTGCCAGCAACATGGTCAAACAACAACAAGTAGCAAGGTAGACAAAGAAGAACACATGCAAGCCTATGGAAAAGTTACACTGGCTGCATGCACAAAATGGCTGCCTGCCACATGGTCAAACAACAACAACACTGAGAACAAAGAAGAACACAAGCAAGTCTATGGCAAAGGGACATTGGCTGCATGCACAAAATGGCTGCAAGCAACATGGTCAAATAACAACAAGGAACAAGGAGGACAAAAAAGAACACATGCAAGCCTATGGCAAAGTTACACTGGCTGCATGCACAAAATGGCTGCCAGCAACATGGTCAAATAACAACAAGGAAAAGGGAGGACAAAAAAGAACACATGCAAGCCTATGGCAAAGTTACACTGGCTACATGCACAAAATGGCTGCCAGCCAGATGGTCAAACAACAACAGCAAGGAGAACAAAGAAGAACACATGAGTGCCTAGGACAAAGGGGTACTGGCTGCATGCACAAAATGGCTGCCAGCCAGCAACATGGCCAAACAACCAGAATAAGGAGGAAGCATGGAGAACAAAGGACACATGCAAGCCTTTGGCAAGGGACACTGGCTGGATGGAGAGAATGGCTGCCAGCGAGCCACATGGTCAAACAACAACAAGGGCAAACAAAGAACACACTTTTTGCAACAAAAAAAATGAAATGCAAACAGTAGCCAACATTTTAGATTTAGTCCAGTCTCAACCCTGCCCTAAATGAAGTTTTAAAAACATATCCCACTGAAACATTTATTTAATGCACTGATGACTACTAGTCCTGGGTCGGCTGTCTACATGGCTCTTTGGAAATCTAGGCCACATACTAAGATAATATTGTACATTTCACAAACATGTAGAAAAGATACTTAGCTGTGCAACAATTTTCCTTTACAAAAGGTGAAAAATCAATGAAATGCAAAATAAATAATAATCAGGCACATACTTAAACTCCAGGCCAACCACCACTACACATTTTTAAAGGCAAATTACAAATTAAAAGTACAAAGAAATACTGGTGCATGGCGAAGCAAACAAACAACATAACCTTTATTCAATATAGTTTGAGTACTTGCTTGTATGATTTCACAAAAACAAAAGGGGTCATTCCGACCCGGGGACGGAGGAAGCACCGCCAACAGACTGGCGGTGCTTCAGGGGCAATTCTGACCGCGGCGGTAAAGCCGCGGTCAGAAAAGGGAAACCGGTGGTTTCCCGCCGGTTTTCCCCTGCCCCAGGGAATCCTCCACGCCATGGGGATTCCGACCCCCTTCCCGCCAGCCTGTTCCTGGCGGTTTACACCGCCAGGAAGAGGCTGGCAGGAACGGGTGTCGTGGGGCCACTGGGGGCCCCTTCAGTGCCCATGCCACTGGCATGGGCACTGCAGGGGCCCCCTAACAGGGCCCCATTAAGATTTTCAGTGTCTGCAAAGCAGACACTGAAAATCGCGACGGGTGCCACTGCACCCGTCGCACACCAGCAACTCCGCCGGCTCCATTCGGAGCCGGCTTCATCATTGCTGGGGCTTTCCCGCTGGGCGGGCGGCCTTTTGGCGGTCGCCCGCCTCCCCAGCGGGAAAGTCAAAATGACCGCAGCGGTCATTTGACCGCGGTACGGTCTTTTGGTGGTCTCCGCCCGGCGGGCGGTGCCCGCCGCCCGCCGGGGTCGGAATGACCCCCAAAGTCCTTAAATCCAAAGGTATATCTAGGAGACAAAGAGAGTGATCCTTCCACCTCGAAACCAAAGTGAAAAGGCACTGGGAGGAGCCTGATGGACAGGAACAGGAAGTTGAAGTCTCTAACACACTTCTTTCCTGTTTGAAACAAAAGGCTTGTTAATCTGAAAAACAAATTGCAGGGTCCATTGGAGAAGAAAATCTAGTCCAAATAGTTCTTTTTGACTAGATTTAGAGGCTCTGGAGTAGAAATTCTACTTGAGAAGTGAGTTTGTGCTGACAAGCGGCCGGTTTTGGTCACCGGAGCAGCTGGAAGTAACGTGAGAGAATGCAAAGTCTCGCATGCGTGCGGTAGCTGTCCTGGCGAATCGTCACACTCATGAAAGAGCGCCAAAACCCAATCTTGCGAGCGCAAACAAACTCTGTTCCGCACCAGAGAGCGGAATTCAGGAACTCCGTGCTACTCTGCGTAGCGTAGAGTGCCCGAATTCCGCAAACTCCGCCGGCGGAGCAGAGTTCTATGCCCAAGTCTAGTAATGATTTGTCTTGGTTGAATCTAAGGCACCAAACTTGTGCCCCCATCCCCTCAAGGGAAGCCCTTTGAACTCCGTGGGGCATTACTTTACTCTGTCCCAGTTGGTTCCCTTCCCTCCCGCTTTTACCCAGGAGTCTATTGCGTACTTGAGTGAGCCACATTCCTTCAAGAATGTGGCTGGGAGACTCATATCAACAGTGGCCTCTTTGCATCTCAGTCTTGCCGTCCTTGGCTCCTTGTTTGTTCCCTCTTCTTGGACCTCATCCTGCTTCTCAGCTTCTTCTGTGTCTCGGTAGACGTGCGCGCCTTCCAAACTCTTTGGCTCCTTAAAGGGCCCACTTTCTCTTTTTTCCTCCCTGATGGTCCAATTCCATGAGTCCTCATCTGTCCTCCACTCCCGGAAGTAGAAGGAAAGGGTGTAGTCTCCTGATATCCTGCTCGGCATCACCTGACCCTCGGGAAACGGCTGCAAACAGAGAACATCCCTTTCAGCAATGAGCCTCGTGACATCCTGCACATGTCAAGGTGAATCGTCCACTCCTTCCTCAGTGGTAAGTCTGTACTCACCCTCTTCATGATACATACCCATTCTTTCAAAGGAGGAGTGGGAGAGAGAGATTAAGGATGACCCGATCTTAAAATTACTCAAAGAGAAAATAATCCAGGGATGGCCACCAAAACCCAAAGATTTGCAGAAAGAACTTAGAGGCTACTGGGAAGTATGTATGGAACTAACTACATAAAAGGACATGGTAATGAGAGGAGAGAGAATAGTACCACCTAAAGAGTTATGGGACAGACTTTTCGATATACCTCATGAGGGTCATCTGGGAAGAAGCATCACAAAGTCCAAACTTAGAGCTACTTATTGATTCCCAACAATGGGCAGCTTGGTAGAAACTAAAGAAAAAGAATGTGTACAATGTGCAATTAGTGATAAAATTAAGTACACCCATAAAACACCTATATCACCAGTGGAAGTACCCTTGAAACCTGTGGGTAAACTGGGGTCAAACATAATAGGTCTAAGTCACTCTACCTGGGAAGGGAAATACATATTAGTATTGGTTGATTATCATTCACACTGGATAGTCACTAGAGTAGCAAACCATAGGACCACTCAGGATCTAATTGCTTTCTTCTCAGATGTGTACAAGACAGAAGTGATACCTAGTACTTTGATGACTGATGGGGTGCAATTCACTTTGGACACTATGATGGAATTTCTGGCATTAATGTCTATTCAGCACTACAGAGCAGCTCTTTACTGCCCAAGAGCTAATAGATTGGTTGAAGGGGTAATCCAGATGATTAGGGAATGTTTGCAACTAGCCACTTATTCTATAGAACAGGTGGACATTACTCTCAAGAAGATGGTGTGGCTGTACCACACAGCTCCCAATGCTGTCAATGGTATTTCACAATTTGTGTCATTGAAAGGAAGATTTCCAGGCACTAAACTGAATTCTAATTGGTTGAAGGGGGTGAACTTAGATGGGTACACAGTGAGGAAGTGAGTGAAGAAATCCATTAGTATCAAAATAAATAGACAGGTGCAACTGGAAACATGAGACCAAATGTAGGCATTGGAAACTGGGACAATGGGCAGTGGTCAAACTCTCTGGTTCATGTCAGAAAGAAGGTAGCAATTTTTTCAAGCTATTGAGCATAATAAAGGTTCAAAGAAATGTTGTGACCTTAGACGATGGTAAAGTTTGGAGCATGGATAGACTCTCTAAGTGTGACTTCTTCATGCCTCACAAACTGCATGGCTCGCAGAAGGAATCCCTTGCTTCTCCAGAACAAGTTAGATCTTGCCATCCAGAGAGGAGCAAGACAGTGCCATCCTGGCATAAGGAATACATTTTTCACTAATGTAATATATCTGCTTGTAGTTATAATTTCCCCCAAACATTTTATTGTTCAATACATTGTACTATTGTAATTAGAAGTCACCTTATAATTCTTATTTATCTTCTGTAGCCATGTGATGTATTGTAGCTGTTTGTAAAATGGTACATTCCCTACCTTTTCCCCCTTCTTACCTCCACTACATTAGAATCTTCTGAAGGCTGTGATGGAATGTTGGGATCTGATGAAACTGTATGAGAAGGAGGCTGGAGGTGTCGTGAGTTACTGAATAAAATTCTTCAATCAACACTTTTATTGAGTGATTGCTCAAGTACCTGGTTAGCAATTAATCCACAACTCCTGAGCAAAATTAAAAATTCTGCTTTATAAAAAAAGATGTTTGAGTAACGAAAACAAAGAACATTATTCTCCTAATTCTCTTTCTTGAAACAGCCCTTAGTTCCATGAGCTACTTCTGTGAGACCAGGACCTTGCTGCTACTTCCAAAATGACTTGTTATCCACAATATTTGCCCTTTTTTAAAGTCCCTGCCTTCTTCTGTTCTCCATAAATGGGGACAGCCTGGGCTAGGCCTGGATTCTCACTCTTAAATCAAGGGTCCGTGTTATTTGCATATGTGAGTCAGGATAACCGATATGACATCTCTTTTTAGGCGTCCTTTTTAGTCTAGCCCTGGTTGGTGGACATGGGTAAATGGCCTTCAAATATGTGTCACACAAGTCATTCTAGATTGTCACTTGTGGTCTTGGGAAAGTACAGGTCTGTGACCGGGCTGTGATTTGCCATTCAGAGTAACTTACTCCGCAGGACATGTTAGAGGTAGTAGCAGATACCTGTGCTGTGTGCCTATAGAGGCAAGTCTCCTTGCAATGAACATTTTCTGCTGCTGTGATCTCTGTGTGTTAATAGAGAATCGTTAATTTAAAGTACCATAAAAGAAAACCGCCCAAAGACCGCACCGCGGTCAAATGACCGCGGGGGTCATTTCAACTTTCCCGCTGGGCCGGCGGGCGATCTCCAAAAGATCGCACGCCTGCCCAGCGGGAAAGCCCCTGCAAAGAGGAAGCCGGCTCCGAATGGATTTGAAGGGGTGCGACGGGTGCAGTGGCACCAGTCGCGATTTTTACTGTCTGCTAAGCAGACAGTGAAAATCTTTGTGGGGCCCTGTTAGGGGGCCCCTGCACTGCCAATGCCAGTGGCATGGGCAGTGCAGGGGCCCCCAGGGGCCCCACGACACCCGTTCCCGCCAGCCTCTTCCTGGCGGTGTAAACCACCAGGAACAGGCTGGCGGGAAGGGGATCGGAATCCCCATGGCGGCGCTGCAAGCAGCGCCGCCATGGAGGATTCCCTGGGCCAGGGGAAAACCGGTGGGAAACCGCCGGTTCCCCTTTTCTGACCGCGGCGTCAGAATGGCCCGGGAAGCACCGCCAGCCTGTTGACGGTGCTTCCTCTGCCCTCCAACGCCAGGGTCGGAATGAGGGCCATAGTGTCAAAAAGGCTAAATGGATTTTTATGAAATATGTCCGGAATATAGATTATGTTGTGGAAAGGATCCTTTTTCTTATTTCATTGAAATTAGTTAAGTAATTTTTAGTAAAAAGGGTCAAACTTAGTGATATAAATGGCTGTGGTACACCACAATACTTTCACAATATACTGAGGTACATAGCAATGACAAAAATGACAAAATATAATATTATTGGTTAATGAAAGCCCTTACAAAATATAAAATCAGCCATATTGTTTAGATCACACTTTGGGGGTCATTCCGACCCCGGCGGGCGGCGGGCGCCACCCGCCGGGCGGAGACCGCCAGAAGAACGCACCGCGGTCATTCTGACTTTCCCGCTGGGCGGGCGGGCGACCGCCAAAAGGCCACCCGCCCACCCAGCGGGAAAGCCCCAGCAACGATGATGCCGGCTCCGAATGGAGCCGGCGGAGTTGCTGGTGTACGACAGGTGCAGTTGCACCGTCGCGATTTTCAGTGTCTGCTAGGCAGACACTGAAAATCATTATGGGGCCCTGTTAGGGGGCCCCTGCACTGCCCCTGCCTGTGGCAGGGGCAGTGCAGGGGCCCCCAGGGGCCCCACGACACCCGTTCCCGCCATCCTGTTCCTGGCGGTTTTTACCGCCAGGACCAGGATGGCGGGAAGGGGGTCGGAATCCCCATGGCGGTGCTGCGAGCAGCGGCGCCATGGAGGATTCTTTGGGGCAGGGGTAAACCGGCGGGAAACCGCCGGTTGCCCTTTTCTGACCGCGGCTTTACCACCGCGGTCAGAATTGCCCATGAAGCACCGCCAGCCTGTTGGCGGTGCTTCCGCGGCACTCTGCCCAATGACCGCCTTTGTGTTCTGGGTTTCTAAGCGAGATACAGCTTATTGCTATTTTTAAACCTGTAGTATACTTTATTTAAGTCAGAATAATTAGGGAAAAGTATTTTTATTGTTGTATATATTTTAAAATAAAGTTTTGTGAGTACTGCAGAAGTTCCTCGAAACTACCTAGGAAGTATAGGGGTACCTATTGAGGGCCCAAATTGTTTAGGGCACACTTTGGGGGTCATTGCAAGTTTGGCAGTCAAAAACATCTGACCACCAAACTCTCAACAAGGAGAGTGGGGCCAGTCTCCCCACTGGCCCCACTACAACTTTCCCACTGGGCTGATAGGTGGAAACCAAGGTTCCTGCCCGTCAGCCCAGTGGGAAAGGTGCAACTGCGTTGTTCCTGTCTCCTAATTGAGCTTGTGGTAATGCTGCCATAAGCAGGATGCTTAGCAGGGGGAGGCCCTCCTTTGGACCCCTGCACTTGTTGTCTGCCAGCTATTTAATGATGGTCAGACTGCCATGAAAAGGGTGGCGGAGAACAAGATTGTAATCAACAAGACGACGCTGACTTCAGCGCCGCCCTGGCTGATCACAACCAAGTGGTCAGACCGTCAGGGTCGTAATGTAGTGATCAGACCGCCACAGCCATGGTAATCCAACCGCCACCATCAGCCTGGTGATCTTGAGACCGCCAGACTCGTAATCAGGCCCTATGTCGGTGTTTTGGGTTTCTCAGTGAGATACAGCTTACTACTATTTTTTAAACTTATAGTAAGACTTTATCTAAGTCAGAATAGTTATAGAAAAGTATTTTTATTGTTGTATATATTTTTGATAAAAAGTTTAGTGAGCACTGCACTAGTTACATAAAACTACCTAGGAAGGACAGCAGTAACTATTGAATAGGCTTGGATGGAATTACAATTTGTGTAACTGAGTTCTTGCCAAATTCTGCCAAATGGTGCATGGTGGAATTATTCAGCTGTTGGAGCCTCGCAATGCTCACTGGAATGATGCAAGGCTCTATAACACACGCTTACGACTGAGATTTGCTGGCCACTAGCAAGATTACCAGTCTCCTCTGAGCATTCTGGTGCCATTTTGTGATGCTGGTGATCGCGAGTGGCCCAGCTGCTTCTCAAGTATATTTTCTACTCAATAAGCAACTAAATCAGCTTGAAAATACCCTATCAAATGAATATTGTACTTGAATAGAGAGTTCAGGTTGTTTTTTAGTGTAAAAAGCATTTTTATTTTATTTTACTTTTTTTTCTACAGGAAGGAAATGGCACAGCGACTCCAACTTTCACTTCCTGTCCTGAAAGTTCCTCCCCGTGCTTTGTCCATCTCCTGGTCACTTATCGTTTGGATTTCCAGGTGAAAGGAATTTGTCTGCAAATTTATAATATTGAATTTCAGGGACTTTGTTTTTGTTGCATCACAAGCAAAAAAAACTTTTGGATAAGGGTGCTGTTTGCTAAAGGGCATTCACCAGTATATAGTTGTATTTGTATTCAATTTTTAAATTTGATTGTGGTTGTGTTGGGTGGCCTTGAGTTGCAGTAGGGGCCTAGTATTTCTTGGCATTTATTAGCTTTTATAAGGGAAAACGGTTGCACAATTAAGTACATTTTCTCCTTGTTTGTTAAATTTACAATATTAATTTATTTTACCATGTGACCTAGTTCACCCATGGGCTATCCAGCTTGTTCTATGAATCAAATGTTTCTGTGGTATATGTTGTTTTCATCTATGATTTAGGCCAAGGATGACATTGGATTAAATACAATTTTTTTTATTTTTTATTTAACTTTTTTCTGCAAAAGAGTATTTTAGTGGGATAATATATTTTGATTCCTTGGAAGGATGTGTTGTAACTTTTTTATAATTGGCTTAATTTTTGTTTATGGCATCACTGAATTAATGGTGGTGTTTTCTTCATTGTTTGCCATCCTTCTTTGGTGTGGCCAGTGTGTACGTGTATTTGTTTACCATGCTTCTTTTATCTGGCAAGTGTGTCCATGTATATTCACCATAGGCCACCATTTTGTCTTTGTTCTCCATGCCATGTGGCTGGTGGCCATTTTGTGTAGTTAGTGTCCTTAGGCCTGAATGTGTTCTTTGTTGTTCATGCCTCCTTACTCGTTGTTGTTTTACATGTGCCCTTTGGCCATTTTGAGTAGCCAGTCAGTATGTTTTGCCATAGGCCTTCATGTGTTCTTTGTTGTCTCTGCCTCTGTTGTTGACCATATGGCTGGTGGCCATTTTGTGTAGTCAACCAGTGTGCTTTTGCCATAGTCCTGCATGTGCCTGCTGGTGTTTAATGTTGCCAATGGCCAGTTTGTGTAGCTAGCCAGTGTGTTAAATCCCTTTTTCCAGTTTTCAAAGCCATTTTCTAGAGCCATTGATAGAAGAGGGCTATGTCTTTTTGTTTGTTTTGCTCATTTTATAAAAAAAAAATCCCGGATATGAGTTTAATGTGCTTGAGGATTATTGTAGCATGTATGTACATTGTTGCTTTCATAATGTTATATACATTTCCATTTCCCCCCTGCACCTCCTTGCCTCTCAAAGGATTTCTCATAGTCCCTAGTGAGACACTGGCAATTACTTTTTTATAATATTTGTTTTGTCCCTGCACGCCCGCCTGCCATAGGTCTTTTAGGCAATCGCGTGCATCAGCATTCACTTTTATTAAGGAATATCCATTTTTACCGACACCCCCAGCCGCCTTATATCTCTGAGTTTTAGGCCATAGATGCACACCAACATTCACTTTTTTAAGGATTATTCCATCTTTCCCTGCACTCCTAACCATCCATAGGACCTAGTCTTAGGACATAGTCTCACACCAGCAAGGCTTTTAAAAACATTATTAAATTTTTCGCTGCACCCTCGGCCTGCCATAGGTCTATGTTTTAAGCCATAGGTTCATACCAGCATCCACATTGTTAAACATTATTCCATTTTCCCTGCACTACTGTCATAGGTCTCTTAGTCAAAAGGCACCCACCTGCATTCACTTTTTTTAAAGATTATTCCATTTTTTCCTGAACCCCCTGCCTGCCACAGGTATGTGTTTTAGAACATAGGGGCACACCAGCATCCACTTTTTAAAGGAGTATTCAATTGTTCCCTGCACCCCCTGTCTGCCATAGGTCTCTTAGGCTTATAGGTGCACAAACATTCCTATTTGTTTTAGGGTTATTCCATCTTTTCCTGCACCCCCTGCCTGCCAAAGGTCTGAATCTTAGGCCATAGGTGCACACAAGCATTCACTTTGTAAGGATTATTCAATTTTTCCCTGCACCCCCAGCCCGCCATAGGCCTGAGTCTTAACCTTAGGTATGCACCAGCATTTACATTTTTTAAGATTATTCATTTTTTCCCTGCACCACCTGCCTGCTATAGGTCTCTTAGGACATAGGTGCAATTCAGCATCCAGCTTTGGAAGGATTATTCACTTTTTCCCTGCACCCCAACCTGCCATAGGTCTGAGACTTAGGCTATAAGCACACACCAGCATTTACTTTTTTTTCAGGATAATTGCATTTTTCCCTGCACTGCCTGCCATCGGTCTCTTAGGCCATAGATGCACATCAGCATTCACTTTTTTAAGGATTATTCAATTTTTCCCTGCACCCACCTACCTGCTACAGGTGTCTCACGCTAGAGGTACATAAAGTAAACTCTCAAATCTTTATCTTGTTGTTATCCTAATTTTATTATTATTATATGGATTAGATTGAGATGGATCCACTATTGTTGTTAATTATATTGGATAACCTCACTATTGTCAGTATTGATAATTCAAACTGCAAAAATGCTAGTTTCATTGAATGTTTTTCTAGTTTCTTTCTTGGGTGCACAAGAGACATCCCCTACAATACTTCCAGACAGAAGGCCGGCACACAGTGGCACCACACCACACCACCTGAGTCCACCTCTACCTGCTTTCCCCTTTGCAGCTAAGTGCCAACTGACAGAGCTTGAAGATGGCCCCAAAGAATGATGTCCCTGCCAAGCAAGTGACCAATGAGGAGGAGAGGAAGAAGCAGATTGCCACCATTGGTGTACTGCACTCCACCTTTTTCAGGAGACATGGTGTGCCGGCCACTCCTTCCTCTCAGCAACAAGCTGGGAGCAGCACTCCCACATAAACGGTGACACTGTACCTTAGCCCAAGGCCATGTCTCTCAGCAAGTCAGCCACTGCAGTCATGGCAATGAGCAATGAGCAGTGAGTCTGAATTGGATTGGTCTCAGCCGCAAAGTACCCTGTTATCCCAGGAAACAGAGCAAAGTGAATAACAGAGCCTGCAGCCAGGAACAGCTCTTCCCAAAGTAGGAGCAGAATAGGAGGTTGAGCTTCCTGCTGAGCAAGATATAGGGGGTTATTCTAACTTTGGAGGAGTGTTAATCCGTCCCAAAAGTGACGGTAAACTAACGGATATACCACCAGCCGTATTACGAGTTCCATAGGATATAATGGACTCGTAATACGGCTGGTGGTAAATCCGTCACTTTTCCGTCACTTTTGGGACGGATTAACACCTCCTCCAAAGTTAGAATAACCCCCATAGTTCTTTAACCATTGGCTTCCCAATCTCCAAGTAGAAAAAGTCAGGTCACTTCATCATCTTCTTCAAGCCCCCCGTCTGATTATCAGGACATGGATTGGACTCCAGCTGAGTTGAGACGCCCCTGCGACAAGAGATAAGGATAGTTCCTGAAAGCCTTAGAATTGTGGAAAGAGAAAGTGATGAGAACGAGCCAGTGATTGTCAGTATGGAAGCCGGCTCAGAGGACACAGAGATTACCCCTCATATTCAACCTGCTCAGATGTTTGTGGCACTGGCTTCACCACCAACACCACTACCAGCTTCCATATTTGTAAGGCTCCTGCTGAGACCCGCATCCATCACTACCTCAGTCAAAGTACAAACTGCAGAGAGGCAATCAAAGCACCAACTTATCTCCAGTTCTTCATGCATTGGCAGTGGTATACTAAAAAAGTTCTCCACCCCCCAGTTTGGGACTTCTTTATAATTACCAAGCAGGAGGATAACATTGCAATAGGCTCAATATGCCACATGAGTTTTGGTCAGGTAAGCCTGGTCACTCTATGGTACTGGAGGCCAGACGACCCATGTGAAAAAACATCATACAATTCCGTGAGAGGAGCACCTTAAAAAAGTAGTGTTGGTGGTGGTGATGGTGATGGTGATGAGAGAGAGAAATCAACTGCGATCACGGTCATAGGAGGTGATGAGGAAGATGACATCTTTTCACAAAGCAGCCCTGTCCCCTGCAGTGTGACAGCACCACCCACATCAGCAACCTCAAAATGGCACAAGACTCAGATGCAGATACCATCGCATACAGTGATAATTACCTGAAGATGCACATTGAGTCTACCACCTCCTAGTTCTATCCAGAAGTCTGTGTCAGTGGCACCACAAACTAAAACAATCCAAAATTACAGGCATGTTTAGGCAGGAGGGGGCCTACGAACGCAACCTCCCAATGACATGATTGTACATCAGAAATCCGGCTAGAATGCGAGTGCTGGAACCCCCCGCTTTTTCTTTATTGTCTGATTTTTAGAACTTATGACAGCCATTTGTCTGAAATGGAATGTTCCCAGCCGTACCTATTTTTCCAGAGTTGCTTTTTTAGTGCTCCATCGCAATGTGCTCCAAATGGTTGGACAAGGCTTAAAGCAGAGTACTGTTCACACTATTCACCGGACGACAGACATAGGGATCAGTTGTCAAGCAACTGATTACATATGTATCACTGCATACTGGATCTCTTTTGTGGGGGTTAGGCAACATCTATCTGAAGGTCTCAGTACTGAAGAAACGTTTAAGCCTATTCAGTGGCATGCAACATGAGTGATGTTCGCCATGGAGAAATTCCATATAGCTGCAAACATCTTGGAAGACTTTAACAGCAAGGTGTTTGGCTGTGACCCAGAGGTCTCAGAATTCTATGAGTTGCCACGGACAACCGCAGTAATATAGTCAAGGCTGTGGCAGAATAGTGGGTGTTTCAGGTTCTTGTGTTTGGCTCATTACATCAACCTGATTATGCAGAGCCTTCTAAAAAAAAAGAGACAAAGTCAGCAACATACTGGCCACCTGCAGAACAATCTGCTTTCATTTCATTCATTCTTTTAAAGCCCGGATGTAGTTGAGGATCATTCAGGGTGCTCATAGAGTACTGGTTAAAGCTCGTATACAGCAGGTGCCTGCACTTTGTAACTCGACCTACTGCATGTTGCAGTGTCTGTTTGAGCAGTACAGCACAATCACTGACTAGGTCTTTCAAAGAGAAAGGGCTGGAACTGGCAAAAGATTGATCATGGAGATAGACAGATTGTGTGTAGTCAAATTCTTGACACAAATACTACTTCCAATAGAGTTATTTTTCATTTGGGAAATCAGCAGGGAGGATAGTGCGATAAGCCAAACAATCCCATTGTTACATCTGCTACAAGGCCAGTTAAGGAAGATGTTGCAAAGGTTTGCCGGTATTCAAGAAGAAGCATATGAGTTGGTTTTCAGAGCTTAATCATTCGCTTGGATGTTAATACAAGTCTGCAAAGAGAGCTTGATCAATGTTGCAAAAAAAATACACTAGCATTAGAGGAATCAGACCCAGCATCTGCAATGGCTTGGTTTCAAGTGGCAAGGCTTAAATCAAGTGCAGAGGCGATGGCAGCAGAAGTCGAGCAAGTGGCAGCACCAATGACCATTCAAAGAATGGTCCAAGACTAGCTGGATAACCCAAAACAGGTCTACCTGGATCAAAACACATTGGTCTATTGGCATGGAAAGATACACCAATGGCCAGAGCTCAGCAGGCTGGCAATAAAGTATCTGGCTTGTCAGGTAGCCAGTGCGTCTGCTGAGCATGTGTTTAGTGGAGCTGGTCCAGGTGTCACAGTCAGAAGGACCAGTTTCTCACCTCAAAATGTTTAGAGATTGACCATGATTAAAATGAACCAACACTTCATACCACAAGATTACATTGCTCATGAGACAGCACAGGAGAAGGATAAGAGCAATTAGTCAGACTCCAATGCGTTAGCTGTTCAACTTCTGGGTGAACCCCGAGTTTGAGGACGAATTGTACTTCCCTGACTGAGTAGTCCACAATAGAACCAACCGTCACATTATTGTCAAACTGCTTTGCAACAAAATTGGGTATAGCTAAAGGAACATTTATATATTTGGTGCCTGACTTATGCAGCTCCACCATTTATTCATATGTATGTCTGGATTGGAGTTGGACCAGTGTGCACAGAAGAAGCTCCCCGTTTTCTTCAAGGGCAAGAAGACAATGCCTGCTTCTGTCCCATCTCCATCCTTTTTTTGCATTCCCTAGCTGACTGCGCAGTAAATATCATTAATTTGAAAGACTGCCATTGTGTTACTTACATTGGAAAAGAGGAGATTCAATAGGCAAATATGCAAAAAGTGTTATTCTTTTTAATAAATGAAACCCCAGATTGCTAAGGAGTTACTACTGCTAGTTTTGTAATAAGAGTTATTTGTCGTTTTGTCTCAATCTTTGGTAACCCACTAGCTCTGTGGTTTCTTTCAGTCTAGTTGCCTATGATGAATAATCTTCTCAATAATATCACTGTTACAGTTCATACCATTCATAATAGGTGTATGTGGGTCCTCACTTTGCAATGTCTTCCCTGTTAGCACAAGAACACTAATACCACCACCATTAATTAGAAGGCCGTTTTTGGGAAACCCTGTAGTAAGGTTTGGGAAGATTGCGAGAGGTACCATAACTTAATCAATTCAGGTAAGAACTTAAAGAACTAGTAAATAACTTAGAAGGGAAGTTGTACTTTGGAAGGAGAGATAATATCACATTTTTGTGTATGCTGAGAGACCCCTCACTGGTCAAACAGTTACAGAGTATAGAGACAAGGGCTGTAACTACACTAACTACTATACTATACAGTATAATTGATTGGTGGCTTGGTGCTGCAAAACCTCATCAAGTAAAAGAGAATTAAATTAACCACTCTTCTGTTTCCGGACAGTGCCACTCTAGTGGTGGGGTATAATTAATTACTGGACTGCAGGAAGAGGTAAATAACCTGCCAAAGAATTTATACATGGCAAGGGACTTCAAGAAGGGAATGTCTAGGAGGAAAGGTTGATGCATAATATGTGACATATTCAGAAGGCAGCTCTGTGTCACACTCTTGTGATAACACTCAACAATGCTATACTAAGCCAACTAGCAACAGAAAGATAATGTTGATGAGATAAAATAGTAAAGCCCACTTATTTACATCTTTTCAAACCCACCCTCCACCCACAAAAGCCCCACCCCATACCCAAGCAAAATAAGTTCCAAAATTCCAATCAACTTTCCTCCTTTCCTACCCTTTCCACCCACAACATGCTATTCCATCAAAACAAAAACAACAATAAAAATGGTCTTTGAGAAAATCTATCCCCTAGGCCAAGTTCTGCTGCCCATGCCCGACCAGTGCCATGTCACGCCTCAGGTGGAACAACTCACGTAGGACAGGGTAGAGTACCCATGATGTTGACTCCAAGGAGAGGAGGCTGATGTTGGTACATGCAGCAGAGGACCCCCGCAGTAGTTGGTGATGTCGGTGGTGTGGCCAAGTTGGAGGTGTGTCTTGCTGGCGGCCAAAGGAACTTGAGGCCTGTGCCTCTTCCTCTTCTTCCTACAGGACCACCAGCCAGCAATACTCCACAGCCATTGCCTCCAACTTCTTCTGCCACAACTGGGTGGCTATCTCCTTCCATTATAGGGATTGCAGGTACTTCCAGTTGCCACCTCAAGCAGCATGAGTAGCTATATCAGGAAAGTATGATGTAAAAAAATACAGAATCACAAATTTTAATGCTAAGCTCAAACACTTGTTTGCACTGTCTATAGTGGCGCAGTACAGTAGCAGAACATCGCTGGTCCCCTAGGGTCACTGAAATTTAGGCCCATATTTATACTTTTTGACGCAAAACTGCGCTAACGCAGTTTAGCGTCAAAAAGTTTAGCGCCGGCTAACGCCATTCTGAAGCGCCATGCGGGCGCCGTATTTATTGAATGGCGTTAGCCGGCGCTAGCAGACCGGCGCTGCCTGGTGTGCGTGGAAAAAAACCACGTACACCAGGCAGCGCCGGAGTTGGGGAAAATGGCGTTAGGGCGTCTTAAAAATGGTGCAAGTCAGGTTGACGCTAAAAAATCGCCTCCACCCGATTTGTGCCATTTTTAACGACGCCCAGACGCCATTTACATGACTCCTGTCTTAGTAAAGACAGGAGTCATGCCCCCTTGCCCAATGGCCATGCCCAGGGGACTTATGTCTCCTGGGCATGGTCATTGGGCATTGAGGCATGTAGGGGGGCACAAATCAGACCCCCCTATGCCAAAAAAAAATATAAAAAATATAAAAAATTATACTTACCTGAACTTACCTGAATGTCCCTGGGATGGGTCCCTCCATCCTTGGGTGTCCTCCTGGGGTGGGCAAGGGTGGCAGGGGGGGTCCCTGGGGGCATGGGAGGCCAGCTGTGGGCTCATTTTGAGCCCACAGGTCCCTTAACGCCTGCCCTGACCCAGGCGTTAAAAAGAGGCGCAAATGCGGGGTTTTTTGCCCCGCCTACTCCCGGGCGTGATTTTTGCCCGGGAGTATAAATACAACGCATTTGTGTCGCAGTCATTTTTTTGGACGGGAACGCCTACCTTGCATCTCATTAACGCAAGGAAGGCGTTCACGCAAAAAAATTAAGCTCTTTCCTCATACTTTGGCGCTAGACGCGTCTAACGCCAAAGTATAAATATGGCGTTAGTTTTGCGCCGAATTTGCGTCGAAAAAAACGACGCTAATTCGGCGCAAACGGAGTATAAATATGCCCCTAAATTCGGATGTGATGATTGACAATATTGAGTAGTCACAGAACCATGCATAATATCATAGCTAGGTAATCAATCATAGCATTGACTGCAAGGAATAATTAAGCCCGAACACTAACATAAACAAAACATGATTTTTGTTTAAAATATTTAATAGGGAAATGATCTAACAGAGGCTTTTAGCCGCAGATTCCTTACCTTTGAATTTCCCTAGGCGTCAGACTGGATCTGGAAGATTTTTCATGAGCAGTACCCTTGCACCGGTGGGTGGGATCGGCTGCATGTTTGTCAGTGGTAGCATCTGTGACGGAATTTACATTGTGGTACCTATATAGGCACCACCTAGGTGCGCTGATGTCAGTTCTTTTCTCTCCGCGCCAGCCAGCAGTGATCTGGACAAGAGCTACCCCTCAGTCACTTTTTGACTGGATTTTTTCGGTGACTCGTCGAGGATTTTTGAGGATTTTCCTCCAGGTGTGAGAAGTTATTTCATCTAGGAAGACAGAATTCAAGCCCTGTGAAGCCTGTCATTATCCAGTGTCAGTGACAGACCCGCACCTTGTCTGCCTGCGTTGAGGGAGTAGTCCCTAAAGCTCATGGTGACCCAGCATGCAACTCTGCACAAATTGAGGTCCCAGTCGAGAGGAAGGTCTCAGTACTGGTCACGGAGCATGAAGTCGTCATTGTCCCACTCCAAGTCCTCGAGATGTTTGGGTAAGTCGAGGAACAAGAAGAAGAGCAAGAAGTCGAAGCAGTCATTGACTTCTCCTCATTTGTTAGTTGACGAGGCGAGGGAGCATCGGCAATCAAGGCCTGGTTCCTCGGAGCCTGGGCTGACTTTGTGCCTCCATGACTTTGCGGGACCGTAGCAACCCCCACCAAACCTAAGGAGTTCTGTGGGGTCATGCGCCTCATCTTTGGATGGCCTGACCCCTCCAATGTACCTTTGGACCACCAGGGTCAGATGGGCCCCCTCTGGTTCTGCACCAGCTCCAGTGACCCGCAGGGATCCATTCCTAGACTGCCATCAGTCATACCATCTCAACCTTGCCTGGCCCTGATGCTGATACTCCCTGTGCCGCCTGAGCCCACCAGCAGTGCCATCCCCATTGTGATCCCCGCTCCGACACAGAGCCGGAGGGGCTTCTCCTGACGCCATACCAGAAGTAACTTTGCTTCCTGGATCAAAGCCTGAGTCCTATTCCCTTGGGTTAGGTCCTGGGAGGAATGGGAGGAGTCACTGGACCCTGCAGAACACCAGCCCTAAGAAAAAGACCTAGATATGTACTGGTGTGAAGAACTAGGTGAAGACAGTGGACTGGATACTTTTCCAGATATTGGTATGCTTTCTCCCCCTACCATGGCTACGGAGGAGGTAGCCTAATATGCAATGGTGTTGGGGATGGCAGCTGAGATCCTAGATCATCAGTTGCCCTCAGTAGTAGTCAAGACTAACATCTTGACAGATGTGTTGTAGCCAGTAGTTTCCTCATCCAAACCCCTACTCCCATTCAGTAACGCCCACACTGATGTCCTTTTGATAACTTGGTCCAAATCCAAGACAGGTGCCCCTTAAAGAGGATGACCGCCTGCCACCACCGCTCCGCCACAGGGGACCCAAACTTCCGCACCCAACACCCTGGTTGCTTGGTGGTGCAAGCATTGACATCCCAAGATGCATTTCCTTCCGCCCTGGATAGGGAATCCAAGAGACTGGACACTCTGGGGAAGAAGTTGTTTTTTTCTGCCAGCCTTGCGATCTGTGAACACCGCATGCTTAAGGGCCATTACTCTCACACTTTGTGGGACACGATTGCCCCAGGCCATGCTCTCTCAGGCTGTTGCCAATGGGAGAGTTTCAGCAAAGTTCACAATACAATGTGGACTTGACACGACCGTCTCACTGGGCAGAGCAGTTTCATTGACAGTGGCCCTGAGGCGCCATGTCTGGTTGAAGATGTCTGGCTTTTCGGGGATGTCCATGCTTCCCACATGGACTGGTCCTTCAATGGCACCATCTCTTTGGAGACAAAGCAGGTTTGGTTCTCAAGTGCTTTAAGGACCTCTCTGCAGCCCCACATTATCCACAATCTGCCTTCTTGATCTGCCCCTTTACCATCATGGGCATCCAGTTGGAGGCAGGATTCAACATCACTTGCCCCGCTGCCAATTCATAACATTGAACTGGTGAGTATTGCAGATTTTTCGAAGGAGCTACTCCCGCCCCATTGAAATTACCCCAACCTCCATGCCACCATTTCATGACCAGCTGACGGAGGATCATCTGTCCCTTCTCCACAAGGAAGTCGTTACTCTCTTGGCCAAGGGAGCCAAAGAGAGATTTCAGGTGCCAGAAGTAGGTTGTACTTCCTATTCCCGCTACTTTCTGGTTCCCACAAAGGACAAAGGCCTTCATCCTACTTTAGATCTTTGAGCCCTCAACTCCTTCCCAAAAAAGGAGAAATTCAAAATGCTCACATTTGCTCAGGTCTTGTCTGCCCTGGACCCAAAAGACTAGATGGTAGCGGTGGACTTGTGGGATGCCTATTTCCACATTTCCGCCTTGCCTGCCCACTGACGCTATTTGTGGTTTATGGTAGGCCATGAGCATTTTCTGTTTATTGTTCTTCCTTTTGGCCTTGCCTGCACCCCTTGGGTGTTCACCAAAGTGGTTGCAGCCCATCTGTGGAGATCAGGGGTGCCAGTCTTCCCCTATGTTGACGGCTGGCTATTGAAGGCAGGTTCACCCCAGGCTACGGTGGACCTTCTGCACTCACTGGGGTTCAGTATCAACACGTTGAAGTCATACCTGACTCCCTCTCACGCACTCCCTTTCATCAGAGCTGTTCTGGACACAGTGTAGTTTTGGGCATATCCTCCCGAACGGCGAGTCTAGGATACTCAGGCTATGATACCAATGTTTAAGCCTCTATCCTGAGTTTCAGTGAGTCTGACTCCAAGGCTGCTGGGACTTATGGGCTTCTGCATCCTGCTAGTGACACATGCCCACTGGCATATGCAGGCTCTGCAGTGGAACCGAAGTTCCAGTGGGCACAGCATCAAGGAATGCTCTCCAATGTGGTCCTGATCTCTGAGGGAACTGCATAAGATCTGAAGTGGTGGCTGACAAACCGCGATTGGGTGAGAGGCAGACCCCACTCAGTTCTTCAACCAGATCTGGCAGTAGTGACAGATGCGTCCCTCATGGGATGGAGTGGCTATCTGGGAGAGGTGGAGACCAGAGGACTCTGGTCACCAGTGGAATTGGTACTCCACTTCAACATTCTGGAGCTCCCAAAAATTCAACTGGCATTGAAAGCCTTTTTACCCTTCATCAAGGGAAGGCTAGTGCAGGTGTTCATGGAAAACACCACTGCCATGTGGTACTGAAGCAAACAGGGTGGGTGGGGTTGTGGATCCTATGTCAAGAGGCCCTGTGCCTCTGGACTTGGCTGGAACAGCAGGGCATATGCCTGATGGTTCAACACCTGGTGGGCTGTCTGAACTCCAGCCATCCATGCCTAGAGGATCACAAATGATGTTTCCACCCGGAGGTGGCACAAGGTCTTTCTCAGAAGTGGGGAAAGCCTTGGGTAGATCTATTCGCCTCCATCGAGAGTGCACATTGTCAGCAGTTTTGCATGTTAGAGTTTCCAAGCCGGCTCTCAATCTGAAATGCTACGAGTGGAAAGCAGGCCTCCTGTACACCTTCCTTCCCATACCACTCCTGCCCAGAGTTCTCAAGAAGATCAGGAACGACCAGGCACAAGTCATTCTTGGGGATCGAGAATGGGCAGGGAGAGTCTGGTATCCCGAGCTACTGAGCATGGCAATCAATCCTCCGATCAGGCTACCCCTTCAGAAGGGTCTTCTGTTACAGCAGCAGGTGAGGGTTCTTCCCCTAAACCTGTCCAGCCTCTGCCTTCTTGCATGGAGATTGGGCGGTGGCAGTTGACAGCTTTGACCTTCCTCCCAAAGTCTGTCAAGTCATTCTGGCTGCTAGACGTCCCTCCACCGAGACAGTATATGCCTTCCGTTGGAAAAACAATTGTGGTGTGGTGTGCAGATACACTGGGTTCAGCACTCAAACTGATCGAGATGCACATTTAAGGGAGTGCCTATATTAGTTAGGACACTGGGAGAAAAAGTAGGTATTGTATCACATTGGTAACGACTTTCAAAAAAACTTCACTGCATGCAAGTCGGACACATATGTTTCTATTTTCGATCATTTCAGTGGTTGATATGCACGAAGATGAGCACAATGATTCAGTATACATTTGAACTGAGAGCAGTGATGTGAGCTTTCTGTTTCATTCATTCACTTTATCTTATTTAGTTTCTGCTTTCAAACAGCATGTGGTGAATACATATTGATAGCCATTCCTGTAATGGCATTGGCATACGGTCTTGCTTTGATAAGCGTTTAATGATGTTATAGCTTGAGCACTTTCCGAGGTTCTTGTTTTTTGGTTTAAATATTTTGGTCACATAACACAAAAGGGAGAGTGGGGGAGAGATTGGCTCAGAAAAAGAACCAGGGCCCCATAATGTCTCCCCCACATTCAGAACCATATACACAAGGAGTATGGGGTGTGATTTGGGGACCAGTGGCAAAGGAATTGCCCTTGGCCCTTAGATCTCAGACTTTGAGACTTGGTAGTGTGTCAAAAGTAGCTGTGAAGGGGGAAAGGAATTTTCCTTTAAGGACTAGGTGGTCTCACACACTATATAGGGCCTGATTACAACTTTGGAGGAAGGTGTTAATCCATCCCAAATGTGACGGATATCCTGCCCACAGTATTACGAGTTCCATAGGATATAATGGACTCGTAATATAGTAGGTGGTATATCCGTCACATTTGGGACGGATTAACACTGTCCTCTAAAGTTGTAATCAGGCCCATAGTGTCTTGCTTCACCCTATGACCACCTAGCCCCATCCGGGTAGGACAGTGCCACCTGGACGGACCCAACCTCACCGTTAAAAGAACTTGGAGGCAGTGCTGAAATTAGAATTATCTAGATAAACAAGGGATCCAGTTGTGCTATGAAAAATATAAAAACACCTAGTCAGTCACCTGTGTGATAGTACACCTTTATTCGTGGTGACTGCTGGTACGGTTAAAAACAAGTGATGGGACACCTACTGAGAATAATGGCTTGAAGGGTCACCTATTTGTTGATTAATGGCCAACATGTTTCTGCCCACTTCCGAGAGCCAAAGGAGGCCTGGGGGCATTCATCAGGGACTGGGATCCCTAAGTATATGCACTAAATATTCAAGGGTGAAGGGATGGTGAGTTGTAGGGCTGCCTCATTAGGAGGTACTCTAGTGAAAAAAGAGGAAAGCCTACCTGTGGGAAGCTAAACCACAGCAGTCCTATTCCTGCTGGGCTAATTGCCCCTGGTCTATGGGGGGGGGAGTCCCCTTATAGTCACACATACTCCAAAGGGAGGCGCCCTCCTGAACACCTAATCCGTTCCCCTCCCAGTGAATGTTCATGTTATGAAGTAATAACTATTTATATTGTTCAAGATGAAACTAACAAGCTCAAACATAAAGGATGGTGGAGTAATGAAGAGAACAGTTAACCAGCTGTAAAATTAATAACAAACTACCAAATAAGCAAAATGCAGAAGTTACCTGGTTTTGATTTGGAGGAATTGTGAAGAGTGAACCTATGGATCGAATTAAAGTGCATCAGGCAGCTGGTGAGTTGTTCTCACCACCAGCATGTATAGCGGTGTGCAGAGAAACATATTGATCCTCTTTCCTCCCCTCTTTCTGAAGTGTTGCTCTTTATTATTTCCCTTGCCACTAGGGCTCTGCTCTGGACACTCTTAAGGACTATTTGTTGGCTCTTTCTGCCTTCTTGCGGCTGCCTGACCACCACTCCTTGTTCAAGTCCGCTATTGTTCATAAGTTTTTAAAGGGTCTTGTTCATCTTTTCCCCCTTCACCATTTATCATGCCTCAGTGGGATCTTAATCTGATCTTAACATTCGTGATGTGTGCTCCTTTGGAGCCTATCCACAATTGTCCCCACAGGCTTCTGACATTGAAAACATCCTTCCTTGTGGCAATTACATCAGCCCGCAAGGTGAGTGAGCTGCAGACCTTATCATCTAAGCTGCCTTACCCCTCTATCTACCCTGTCAAACTGGTACTTTGCAAAAGGGCCTCTTTTTACTAGAAGTTGCCACACAATTTCATGTAGGTCAATCAATGACTCTTCCTACCCTTTTCACTCCTACACATCCCTCTAAAGAAAATGAGAGACTCCACTGTCTGACCCAAAAAGAGCATTGTCACGCTACCTTAATTGCACATGAGAGTTCTATTTGGCCGTCCAATTCTCCATGGGGTATGTTGGCGCGAAGAAAGGTCGAGCTGTACAGAAGTGGACCATCTCTAGATTGGCCAAGAAGCAGCCTCCTGACAGGTTGTGGGTTTATTCTACCAGAGCTAAAGCTGCGAAGTTCTGGTCCTGGACATCTGCCAGGCAGCAACATAGGCATCTCTGCAATAGTTTACCAAGCCCTAGCACCTGGATAGTCAGGTCCGTAGGGATGGGCACTTTGGCCACTCGGTCCTGCAGGACTTCCTTCTTTGAAATTGATCCGCAGAACCACCTCCGGGGAAGGTATTGCTTGGGTATCTATTCAGTGGTAAAGAATCTGCTGCTGAAGTCTCTATCAGATGAACAAGTTACTTATCTTTGGTAACGCCTTATCTGGTAGAGACTATCGGCCTGATTTAGGGTTTGACGGACGGGTTACTCCGTCACAACAGTGATGGATATCCGGTCCACTGAAATATAAATCCCATAGGATATAATGGGATTTATATTTCGTTGTACGGGATATCTGTCACTGTTGTGACGGAGTAACCCCTCCACCAAACTCTAAATCAGGCCCTATTTCTAGCCGCAGATTCCTTGGTGACCCCCCCATCCTCCCTGCTCTGTGAACAGATTTTAAGAGACATGACTGACCCCTTTCAGGTCCCTGGTTGTTCACACTATTGTTCAGTGCACTTCATGAATCTACACCTCAGGAAAAGAAACTCATGTCATCGCGCCTAGGTGGCAACTATATACCTGCCACAATGTCACTTTCAGTGCAGACAACACCGTTGACGCACGTGGAGAGATCAGCACCACCTACCGACATGCAGGGGTACGTCTCACAAAAAATCTTCCAGATCCAGTCTGACACTTGGGGAAATTCAAAGGTAAGGAATCTGCGACAGATAGTGGCCCTCATTATGATAAAGGTGGTAAATGCCGCCTACCACCACAGCGACGGACGCCACAAGACTGTCACCGTGGCTACCTACCGCCCACCATAATATGACTGTAGCCAGAATTCCGCCAGAAGGCTGGTGGAATTCCGGCTACGGTCATGGGTGCTGACGGCGGTAAGGTGGCACTGCTGCCAGCGCCACGCCAGAAGAACACTGCCGACCGTATCATGACACATGATATGGCCTGGCGGTGTTCCGCTGGCGGATGCTGCTGCTGGCAGCAGCGCTGCGTCCCTTCTCCTGCTGGACGACCCCTTGCAAGCAGGTAAGTTGGGTGCTCCATCAGGAGAGGGGGTGGTGGGTGTTGTGTGCGTGTGGGAGTGTGTATGTTTGTGTGCATGCATGCAGGAGTGGGCCGTGTGTGATGTGTGTGCACATGAATGAATGTGAGTGTGGGTGTATGTTATGATGTGTGAATGCGTGTGTGCTGGTATGTATGTCAGTGTGTGTGGGTGTGTGTTTGTATGGATGTATGCATGTGTGGGTGAATGTGGGTATGCATGTGTTTTGCCGTGTGTCTTTATGTTGGGGGAGATGGTGGAGGAGGACTCTGTGGAGGGGAGGTGGTGGGGGAGACCCCCATCAGTGCCAGGGAAGGAATTCCCTGGCACTGATAGTGCCTACCACCATGGTTTTCATGGTGGTACAAAAGCCACGGAAACCATGGCGGTGGACGGGGTCATAATGCCATGGGAGGCCTAGTGACGGCCGCCAGGCTGGAGACTGTAGTCTCCAGCCTGGCGGTCATTACTGCCCTGGTGGTCGGTATGGTACATTGGCGGTGTGGTCAGTATATGGCAGCATGTATCGCCAGACTGTTGGCGGTACTACTGCCACTATACCACTGACCGCCAGGGTCGTAATGACCCCCATTGTCTCTACCACAGTGGTTCCCAACCTTTTACTTCTGTGGACCCCACTTTACCATTACAGGAACCTGGCAACCCCCAACTAAATCATAATTGGAATCCGGAACTGAGCCATTACTGGAAGACAGGGACTCAGGCCTATACATTGTCAATGTTTTGAACAACAAAGCTATACACAAAAAATACAGGAACAAGCATTCTATCAAACACGTACAAAATAACACATTTTATTTAATTTGCAAACAAATAAAATAAAAACATAATTACATTTAATTTAATAGGAAGGTTGGAGCTTTGCTAAATTCAAATGAAGCCACACATCGTCCATACTGTATTCTATTTGATGTACCTGCACTGCTCCCACAAATCAATTTGAGGATACTAATTTAATTTTTAGCCTCCCATTTCAAATTCCTTGACATTTACAGTACATTGTAAAATGTTCAATTGTACATCTCACTCTCAACCCCATCTCCACCACGACACATGCAGACCCAAAAAAATGCCTTTTAAGCATGCTGTACGAGGAACACAATATAGGAAAACAGCACTATTGTGACCATCCTAAAGTTAATACTAGCACTAATGACACACCTGTTACAAGTTCAGGATATACTGCTCACTCGTCTGCAAAACAGAGCCACACCACCACCAAAACACAATCTCTAAACTGCCTACTAATAAATGCTTGATCACTCTCTAATCCTTCTATCTTTTACTCCTCCCAAGCCTTACCTTACTACTAAGCTCTTCCAATTAACACTTTCTGGATTCTTTCCTCTTATATCCTTCCATTATTCTATTCAATCCAACTAACAGACTCACATGTTCACTGCTCAAACAAACTCATATTTCCCTATGCTAAACCAAATACTATACTGATATTTCCCTATATTAATCCATCACTAGACCTTTTGAGTTCCGGAGTAGAGTGATACTCGCTGAAAAGTGCTTTGACGCCTTGTCAGAGGTAGTAAGCGCTTTATAATTTTAATGACATTTAGGCACTTTATTTATGTATGCTTTATTAATATGTTAATTTTAGTTAATTTCCTAAGCAGCCACGGACCTCCTGAGGAGGTTCACGGACCCACAGGAGTCCCCAGACCACAGGTTGGGAACCACTGCTCTACCAGATAAGGCATTACCGAAGGTAAGTAACTTGTTCAACTGACACCTCATGTCTGTTAAAAATGAATTACCTGCCATTAATGAGCAAGAGGTATATGGGTAAATGTATACCTCAAATGCTGAACAATTTATACTTGACTGTGCAAGATTAACACAGCCATGCTTGCAGATTCTCCTGAAAGTTTTTCGGGCAGCACAGCTGTAACATGTTTTGTTATTAACTTATAATTCTAATGGCCCTGCTCTTCTCCAACTTCCTCTTCAATTCTTCTACCCCAAGTCCAAACTTAGGTTATAAGCTTAAGCAGATAGAGTCTGGCAGATGGAACACACTTGATGGACAACAGATACCCGATCCAATGTATTACAGTAGACAGTACATAGAAGAATATAAATGATGAACTATAGGGCACTGAACAGGATATTCTATTAGGCACAGAGTATCCCATACACCAAACTCTAAATTAGGCACTTAGACCCACAGTACACCCAAGCCTCCAACACAGATTAGTCTCAAGAAATACCTTCACTTGGCAGTGGAGAAAATTAGTGTGCAGGGAGGTAAGTTATAGGGACTGGGCTATGAAGAAGTTTAGCTATAAATGGTTGGATGTCATTGATCTTGTAGTACTCTTTTGCTTTTTAGTCACATTGATTGATGGGAGGAAAAATATTGGAACTAGTGATCCGTAATGGAAGAGATGAAATGTGACTTCACCTGGGCAGAGAAATGTGTGACAGACATCACATACCGAGATAGAATTAAAAAATTCCTAGCTATTGTAACAGAAAGTTTCAATTCTATTAAGGACTCGGAGGCGAGGATTATGCCTACTTTCTCCACTTTATTAAACAGCAGCCGAACAATATATAAGAACTACTATTCCCATGAGAACTTGGGAATTGGAGTCAAAATACAAAAACAACATCAATCAGGAACAGGCAGTCCAAATATAGTCCATTAACTATTTCCAGGCTTCTTCTTTTGTCACGCATGCTAGGCTGTCATCCATGGTTAAGAATCCTGTTTTGCTGTTTCAGTTCCTACAAACAAAGGAAAATTTTAAAACAAGGTATTCAGTTCTTTGAAGAAAAGGACTGAAAGGAAGAGACATCAGAACAAATCTAAACAAATCATTACATTCTAAAAGTTTAAATACAATAAATCCAAATGGATAATTAGGAAGTACTTACCACATAAGGGAAGGGCTCATTTAAATTTGAAAATGTTTCCCTGAAAAATTCTATAATACCGGGAGGGAAAATCTTTGCCTCCAAGTCCTTCATAGAATTGAAACTTTCCTTTACAATAGCTAGGACATTATTCATTCTATGTCAGGACCGGAGGTGAGGATTATGCTAGTTCAAAGCTTGTTTACCACCAATTGAGCCATATCAAACACTGGCTTGAAATAGAATCTTTTGAAGGTTGAACCCTAGGACCAGTCTGCTACATTCATGGTGTCTTCCAGACAAGCCCCTAAAGTAAATGCTTTAGAAGCCATAACTCCACAAGTGGAATGGGCACCAAAAAGGGAAAAGCTGATACCAGTCTCCTGCTTCACCCAACGAACCCACCAAGCAATGGTAGGTGAGGAAACTGCTTTATGGGGTTTACACAGTGCAATAAGAAGTTGACGCTTTCCAGGAGGACGAATATCTGAAGTCATCTCCTCATAAGCTTTGAGGCAACGAACAACACCCAACTTTGGGACATCTGGGAAAGCAGGATAAGAGATTATTCTGTTATTAGTTTTCGTTCATCTACTTACCGTGAAGGATACTCCAGAAGGAGAGAAGGTTCTATCAGAAACGTCCAAGGTATGGACATCAGAAACTCTTCTACAGGATATAAGACAAAGAAGCATGGCTAGTTTGGCAGAAAGTTCTTTCCTGGAAAGATACTGATTATGTTGCCAAGACAAGAACAGATTGAGTACTTGATTGACATCCCAAAGGGATGAATAACAGGACTCAGGCGTTAAGGAAAGTCTAATATCTCGAAGAAGACGACACACTAATTTATGTTCCCCTAGCGGAACACCATCAACCATACAGTGTCCAGCTGAAATAGCTGACCTGAAAGCATTACTGGATCGATATGCCATTCCTCTAGAAGCAAGAGAAGCCGAAAAATTAAGAACATGGACTACATCCGCTTCCACAGGATTACAACTCCTTTGCAAACACCAATGAGCCCAACAACCCCAAGCTGATCTGTAATGCTTAGACATGCTGGAAGCCCAAGCCTTTGATAGTAGGTCCTCAGCTTGTTGCGATAGACCTGGGACCGACCATTGTCCTCCGAAATTCACCACGTCATCAATGATAAAGAGCCTTCCAGAACCACCTGATGAGGCATATTGTCCAGATTAGGAAGCAACAAGGGAAATAGGGGGAGTTGATTTTGAGAATCCCAAGAAAGTTCCAGAAGATCTGGAAACGAAACTTGCGACTTCCAAATTGGTGTAACCAAAACTATGTCTATTTGTTGGCAACAAACATGCGCAGACGTTCACGTTATCATCACTTGGGGGGGGAAAGCGTAACCTTTCTCCCGACTCCAGTCCTGAATAAAATCATCTGTGGCGGTCGCCAAAGGATCCGGTTTCCAGCTGAATAATCTGGGAAGCTGGTGATCCAGTCTGCATGCAAACAGATTTATTGAAAATGGACCTCATAAATCCTAAAGGTAAGAAAACACCTCCGGATTACGTTTCCAAAGACTGAAGTCTCTGAAATGTCTGGAGTGAAAATCTGCAATCTGATTTTGACTGCCCGGTAGGTATTGAGCAGTGACTGAAATTTGATGATCCAGGCAGAATTGCCATTAACTGTTCGCTAGATTAGAAAGAACCTTGGAAAGAGTGCCCCCTAGATTAGTTGATATAATGGACCGCTGAGATATTATTGTCCATCTTCAGGAGAACACACAAGTGGATCGAGTCTTTGGTCCAGCACTTGATTGCAAAAGAACCAGCTAAAAGCTCCGGACAGTTTATATGTACATTTTGTTCCTCCGGAGACCATGTTCCCCCAGTGGAAAAATCTCTGCATCAAGCGTCCCAGCCTGATCTGCTGGCGTCTGACTCGATTATGAGATCCGGAGGGGAAGACTGCTTTCCCATTCCAGGCTTCCATATATGATAGCCACCAACGTATTTCTTCTATTGATTCTTCTGGGAGAAGGACTTTCTGAGAGTAGGTTAAACCTTTGCGAAGGTGATATGCCTTTAGACATTGAAGAGCCGATAATGGAGAGCACAGGGAAAAATTGCTTGTATAGATGAAGAGAGGAGTACCACCCAGCGAGCAATCTGCCGAAGTGAAACCCTTTGCTTGGTCAAAGTACGCCGCAATTAGTGACAAATCTTTGCCATCTTTCGAGATGGAAGACTTAAGGTGGCAGAGGTCGAGTCTATGGTGAAACCTAGGAAGACCGCCCTTTGTGAAGGAATTAATAGATATTTGGACTTGTTTATGACTTACCCCAGGTCTTGTAATAAGTTGACAGTTATCTGAAGTTGGGCAGAGAGTTTTCTGGGACACTGAGCCAGGAGTAAGATGTTGTTGAGATAAATGATTAATCAAATCCCCTGTGCCCTGAGGTAATCCACAATGGGCCTGAGAACTTTTGTGAAGCACCATGGTGCTGAGGCGAGACCAAATGAAAGGGTTGTGAACTTGAAAATCTGATTTCTCCAGATGAACTGAAGAAAACATCTGTGCGGTGGAAAGATGGGAATGGTCAGATAAGCGTCCTTTAGATCTAAACGAGCTAACCAATCCATAGGACGCAAGAAGTCTCAAAGAATCTATCTGAAAACCCTTGACTGTCTGCAAGACCCATGCATCCTTTGTTAATGGCTCACATGACTCAATAAAATCTGCCAAGCGGTCCCCTACCTTTGAAAGGGAAAAGGGAAAACACTGAGTGGAAATGGATGTTGAAGCTCTTCTGCCACCTCGATACCTCAAGTGTCTGCCTCTTGTGGGGTAGAAGTTGGTGAATCTGGAATGGTTCTCAAACTGGATTTGCCTGGAGCCTTGGCCTCTGAATAAGGTAGGTACTTGAGCACGGCCGGTCGAGTGGCCCCTGCCTCGACCGGCCCATGGAAAAAATGGGTGGGGAAATACCCCCTTCATAGATGATTGTGCCTTATCCAATGAAGGGAAAGTGTTCACAAACTTTCCCAGTTCTTTTATGAAGGGTTCGCCAAATAATCCAACTTGAGCCACAGTGCCCGCTTCCGAATCAGCTAAATCTCTTAATTTTGGATCCACTTTGATGAGGTGAGAACCGCGCTCAGTAGAGAGCGCACAATTTGCATTGCCTAGAAATATTATAGTGCGTCGAGCCTAACCTGAGAGGATATCGGGAGAGACAAGCACACCTGAAGACTTGGCGTCCTCGGCCATGTCAAAATTTTAGTTAACAGGCCTAAAATATCCACTAGCTTATCTTGTCAAGCATGCCACGACCAATCTATTCCCTTTTTTGGGTCCTTTGTGAATTTCTGCAAGAATGTAGACATTCTGGAGTCTAGATCATGGCTACTTTAAGAGGTAGAGAAGGGCAGGGGCACTCAGTCCTAGGACAATTGCGGGATTCCTTCTCTAAAGGATTCCGGATGCGACCCGTCACATAATTTGCGACTTTAGCAAACGGGGCCCATTCGGAAGACCTAGGATGGATAATCTCATCGGGGTCTCACATTTCAGAAATGTCTGAAATGGACTCTTGAGGAGTAGGTTTAGAAGTGGATTGAAGCCACGGTCTAAACGGACCAGCATTGCCATCATCTTCATCCCCAGAGGAGTCAGTATATTGGAGAGACGGAGAGTGGGATTGATGATCTAAGGAAAGAGAGGGATCAGCAAGGGATAAAAGGGAATTTTTAACTCGAGTGAAAACATCATGATCAACTCCTGCCTCACAATGACGCTTTTCTGGAATCGCGTCAGTGGTATTGGATTGAGAGTCGTTGAGGGAGATAGGTGGCGCTGAGGGAGTTACGTTAGAGGCTGTAAATTTTGCACATTCACATGCAATCTGTTGAGAAAGTCTGTCCTCAAGAGGACCAACTGCCTCAGAAACTGTTCTATAAATAGAGGCAACAGCATCAAAAAACTCCTCATAATCTGTTAATTTCATAATAAACTAGATGATGAAATTCAAATAGCAAGAATTTGTTTTTAAAACATATTCAACAGTATATATAAATATATATAATAATAATAATTCTTTATGTGAGCAGGGTGTCAGCTAAGGATTAAAAGTGTGAAATCACACTAATGTACAAGGGTATCAGCCTGGGACACCTCTCCCTAGTGCGCAGAAACTATTTAAAGGCGGGCTCAAACGTCTCTATAAATATATTAAATACATTACCAGAGGAAGCTGCCTGGGAGCGTGTCCCAAAAAGGGCAGAATGCCCAAATACCGACCCTGTAGGGCATATGAAACAACAAACAATACAGACCCCAACGAAAACAGGGCGTCAAATGATGGATACAGACCCTTAAAAAAGGGCAGCACTCTCCAGGCCCAGAGAAGAAAAAGCGAGAGAGACACACGCACTGCTGGAGGAGGACGCACAGCTTAGATTCTGTATTCTGACAGGAATCCAAGCCACTTGTTCTCCTCAGCGCGTCTCCTCGGCGTGAGTGTTAGAACGGGCGCTACCTGGAGGCGTTTGAACACAGCTAGTGCACTTCAAATAAAAAAATACGATTGCGAAGGAATGATAACATTCCCGCGACATTGGATTTAAATAAAAGAAATAAATAAATGTCAAAAACTGCACACATTATGAAACATTAAAATATAAACCTATACCAGAAACAAACAGAGTAAAGAAAATCAACTTATATCGGCTGCGAGCAGAGAAGAAAGAGGAAGCCTGGAAATAGTTAATGGACTATGGGGGTTATTACAACTTTAGAGGAGGTGTTAATCCGTCCCAAATGTGACGGATATACCACCAGCAGTATTACGAGTTCCATAGGATATAATGGACTCGTAATACGGCTGGTGGTATATCCGTCACTTTACTGTCACTTTTGGGATGGATTAACACCTCCTCCAAAGTTGTAATAACCCCCTATATTTGGACTGCCTGTTCCTGATTGGTTCTGTTTTTGTATTTTGATTGGTTCTTTTTGTACTCCGATTCCCAAGTACTCACAGGAATAAAAGTTCTTATGTATTGTTCAGCTACTGTTAAATAAAGTGGAGAAAGTAGGCATAATCCTCGCCTCCGGTCCTGACATAGAATTGACTTTTTTTAGGTAGGCTGGGACAGAAAGATAGAGTGATGAAGTGAAGCACTAGTAGGCAACTGAGTGGGCACTGGGAAACATGCCTTGTCTTCAATTTGTGGACTGCAGTCTTAGTTCATTTGTGCCGCTGTGCTACAGCAGATGCATATGATTTCACCACCTGCACTCACTGCAGCAGCTTACACAGCACTGCAGGTTTAGATGGTAAGATGCCAAGGGCAGAGTCTGAAATACGGAGTTGATGGGAAAGATAGCTGCCTCACTTAATCAATACAGTATTGTCAGGGGAGAAAGCAAAGTGACTTAGCAATGTCCCTCCCACCACTGGTGACTTCTCTCTCTTCCTCGAATGGCTGGACTTCCATCGGCGTCCCTGCAATGGCACTGCTGGTGGTCTGTGCATCTGGTGAAAAACATAATGCACCCATTTTAGATACCAGATAGCCTCCTACGTATTTATTTTGCACAAGGTACATCAGCAATACCTCACAACAGCTAGGTCAGCTATCAGTATCTTCTTCTATTGAAAGAAAGCAATTTGAGAAGTTTGTGTTCCTTTGTTTGTTTCTTGACAACATTTTAAAAACCAGGTAGTCACTGAGTCAACCAAAAACCCTTTTCTCCTAATGGAGGGATAAGATTAGGATTCAGGAATAATGGAAGGGCAGAAGCTAAGGCTATGAATGAATAAGGGGTAGAAGAGAATGTAAAAAAGGCATATGTTATTGGTTGTGGTGATATTTCATTCCTGCCATGCTGCATTATCATGGAAACTGCTAGTATAAGACAACACTAGAAGTCCATGACCATGATGACCACTCTATCTCTGCCTCTGTACTTTTTTAATGTTTGATCAAGAAAACAAGCTATTTGGTGGCTAGAGCACTACTTAGGGCAGGCTGTGCAATGCCCCTTATGGTACCAAAAATCTTTTCTCCTCCTAGAACTACACAAGAAGACATGTAAAAGAGAGGCAAGGGGAATCTTACGCAGTAAAGGGAGTAGAAGAAAGGTATAGATAGGAGAAAGGCATCTGCAAAAACAGGAACTATGGAAAAAAGCAAACAACAAAGGGAAAAAGAGGGATAACAAACAATATCCAAAATGAAAAAAATAGCAAGTATGCACATGTATGCACAACAGCATAATTTTAATAGTGACAAACCAAAAATACTGCAGCACTGGTGGTTGTGGTGGTAACACTGGTCACACCCGCTGGTGGCAGGTGACCCAGATACCCTCTTGCCCTGGGTGCTTTTAAAAAAGAACATAAAAACAATAATTGGTGGTACTCTGTACAAAAAAAAAGGTTGACAGGTGCAGCATTGAACTTCTTAAATCAGAGAGCCTCTGCCTTGTTTCGTAATCCTAAATCTCAAACAATAACATTTTGAACTATTTGTGCATTCCAAAAAATGATATCTGCTTCTCCACCCCCTTTTGGTGAATCAAATCATTCCCTCTTTGTGTACTGCACATCTGGGAAATTGGGACAATGAGCTACATAAAACCACTAGGAGAAAACAATTCAAGTTATGCAACACCCTTGAGATACTACCATAGTAAGAGCGAGTGACATGATAAATTTATCATGTCTTAAATCGGCCCAAGCAAGCACCTGCTTACATCAAACAGAACAGAATCCTTGCAATATCATTCATTTGATTTCCACTCCTCTTCTATGTTCCTAAATTCACCATCCTCCCAGTCAGGCTGGCACCAGTCACCACTACTCTATCAAGAGTTTGTGTTGTCTCTGCGTCTAAGGATTTGTTTGTGCAGGGATGTGTCCCTTCCTGCAAAAACCAATCCAGTGTGCTGTACAGTGCAATGTGGCACCTTTGCACCCTCATGGCGCAAGGGTGCCTGCATTGGCACATAAGGAAGTACTCAGTGTGGCAGCAGAGGGAGAGAGCAGGAATGAGACATCTTAATAAATGAATGTCACATTGTTGCCCTCTGTCTTTGACGCAGAGCAGCAGGTTGTCTTGCTACCCTGCACAGGGCCCTGGTACACACAGCACTGTTTTGATAAATCCTGCTGTATTACATCGTGCCCACACTCCTTCTGGAACAAGGACTGTGGATGCAACAGCAAGCACTCTCTGATGCTAAAAGTGCATTTACGTAAGTGAGTGGCACACATTTAAAAACCTCTTGCATGAATATTGTACTCCTCTATGGTTTTGCACAAGAAGACATATCTCTCTCTCTCTCTCTCTATATATATATATATATATATATATATATATATATATATATATATATATATATATGTACAGAGGCGCTTCCTCCGCTATGGTGGAGGAGGTTCACCCCCCGCCAACAGCAGCTGCTGCAATACTTCTACCATAAAATGATAAACTACGTTTGTTATCATTTTGTAGCAAAATGTAGTATGCCCTTATGGGCATAAAATTGGGCAAAAGTTTCTTCAGCCAATCCATGGATCTGCAGATCCACAGCAGGACTCAGCTTGGCCCTCCTCCCCATTGTAAACTTGCGAAGAATTTGCAGATCCCCAAAAAAATGGAAAGCAAAATACACTCCCTCAATCTAACCTCACGCTACACATGGCCGAAGGGTGGGGTTTGCATGCAGGAGGATTGGCCACGGGGCCTGGGCATAGGCTAGATAGGCCCTGTGGCCAATACTCGCTGCACATGGTCGAAAGCTGTGCATTGCAGTGGGTATAATAACGTGGGGTCATTTGATATTACCTTTTGGAAAAAGCATAGAAATTCACTGAAAAAAGCAAAGGTTACATGGACGTTTTACCCATACAAAACCATAGAAATTCAACAGTTATATATATATTACCCATTAGAGGTCACCAGTAGGTGGGTATAGTTAGGACTATTTTTTCCATAGACAGGACGTATTTTTGCCTTGCCAATAACTGGTGGCGCTTGATGAATCTTCACAAAATTTTCAAAACGTATATTTTAGTCGGTTTAGCTGCTGTGGTAAAAGTTTCACGGTGATCAGTCGTGGAGGCGGAGAAATAGTGGGGGGGTCTCAAAACACTTTTCCCCATTTTACGTCAATGATATTTTTCACATTTCTGAACATGATTACAGACCGAACTGCTGAACAGAATTACACCAAATTTGGAAGAATGTTAGCTCTTCGTCCAGAAAGCGTGCTTTGTGTGACTTGGTGTAAATCCATTCAGTAGTTTTGGAGAACCTAGAGTTTAAAAAATGTAGATATATAGGGATGCAGATTCTCTGCGGAACCAGCTGTCCCCATGCTGATATTGTCGCGTGGGCTCTCATTATCCTAAATGAGACTACTGGATTTCTAGGTAGCAGGATCGTTCCTGGTGTGGGGGACTGAGTCTGACCCACTTGGAAGGACCTCTGTCACCCTCAATCCGGTTTTGCTCCGGCTAACTAGCAGTGCCTCATCTCTCCCAAGGGGGAGGGATGATTTGGCAGCCGAGCGCATGATCTCTTTAGAACTTCTCAGGGAAGTCGTGGTCACTCAGGTCCCAACCAGCTCTCTCATTTACAATATGATCTCATATACAAATGACAAAGGCAGTTTAAGTTTTATAGATTGTTTTTAATAAAACAACTGCATTTTAGATAATAAGGCGTGAGCCGCAATAACCAGAACCATACAACACAGTAGGATTGAAATAGTCACGATGAGAGTGAAACATAAAAACAACGCTATCATGGTGTTAATAGATTCTATTCCCTCTCAGTAAGTTATATTTCGAGCACAGCATGTTTAGCTATTATCTTGCCTTTCAGATTCCCCGGGGAGGCATCAACCCTCATACCTGAGCAAAGGCCTGTGATCTGGTTCAGCATCTGCAACAAGGCAGTCAGCGTCTAGTTGTGGTTCCGTGGTCAGAATCTCCCTCTTTCTTGTATTAGGACAAGGAAGTGTTTTTATAACTAACATGTCAGTGTGATCACAAAACGTCCCTACGCAAGAATGTATCTAGAGACTAAACTCCTACCACGTCTATCGGCAATGCACCAGACTGTATCCTTGACTGAAGCACAGAGTGAGCAAGAATGTGTTATTGAGAACTCCAGTGCTGAAGTAGGCTAAACAGTGTGATATCAAAAATAAAACAAGACCATAGAACTGGCTATTTGAAAAATAACAGTACGAAGCTGAATAAAATGCATTTAGAGCAAAGTGCACAGAGGCTCTATGCTGCAAGCAAGGAATAAAATACATCCAGGGCAAAGTGCGCAAAGGCCTAACGCCAGAAGAAAACGTGCAAAGGATACATAAAAATGACCACACTACAATATCTGGTAGGCTGCCAACACTTCAATCAGCCATCTTGGGACTCTGCGTCAGCCAAGACCCAGAAAAAAAGATTTTAAAAAAGGAAATGGGCCAGAATAGAGACACCCTGACCCCTTAGCTCTGGTGCTAGGGTTTCAGAGGGACCCTCCCAGGGTAAAAAAACACTTTAAAAAAAGAATTTGCCACAAATTCATGATGGGGTCACAATTTTTCACCAAAAATTTTAAAAATAAACTAGCACTTTCTCAGGTGCTTGTTTTGTTAAAGCCCCTCGGTGGCCCAGGTCCTGGGGCCTTATCAAAAATAAAGGAGAGGGTGCATGGGGGCCCCTTCCTGGGATTATTTATGCCCTAGGGAATGCCCCCTCCCCGGTGATTAAATCAAACAGTAGAGTGGACCACGTGGCCCCCAGCGCCATGGGGACTACCACCTACCCGGGGCTGTTTTTTTAAAATTATAGTAGGGAGGGTCAGCGGGCCCCCACCTCCCCGAGCCCCGGGCTAACATTGTACTATATGCAGGGAACCATGTGCCTCCATCCTCTGCAGTAACGGGGCTCGCTACCTCCCCGGGGCTGTTTGGATTTTATGCGGGGCCACGGGCCCCCTCACAAACACTGGAACCGCCACCTCCCTGGGGCAATTCTAACAAAATAAGGGGGGAGCACCTGGCTCCAGAGACCACAACGTCCAAGGGGCTGAATTGAAATAATGAAGGGGGTCCGTCAAACACAAAAAATAAAATATATTATCAGATTGGATCCCCGGGGATGGGGTCACGAAGTCGGATGGGGGAGGGAGGTTGCGTTGCCCCGCTCCCCTATTGAATGATGGCCTGGCCTTGGGTGATGGGGAGTCCAAGCTAAAATGCTCTGGGCTAAAATCATGCTAAAATCCATTTGAAAACTAGGATAAAAACATACAAAGAGATAAAGGCCCTCATTATGACATTGGCCGTAAATCCCACTTACCGCCATGCTGACTGTTGCCAACATACCACTGCTGCCGCGGATATCTGGTCACCATATTATGACACACATATCTCACACCATCACTACACAGCCACAGACACAAGTCCGCCACATCAAAGGTCAGTGATAAACTGGCGGTATCAAAACCCACCCCGTTACACCTACATAACAATGCCCACCACATTATGACCCACTGATCACCAAGGCGGACATTAAATGGTGGTAAACCGTTGGCGGTACATACCGCATCGCTCAAAATACACATACACATACAAAACAACACCACATTGGTCAATTTGAATAACACACACCTGAAACCCATACACACACCACACCCACACACCCACACCACTATAAAACACACACCCACATTACCCACAACCCCTTATGAATAGAAACCACTGGCACGAGACAGACACCACGACTACAGACAAAACCAGAGCCACATACCATCCTCACCTATACACCACCCACACACCCCACATCACACACCCCAACACATAACCCTACACACCCTGACCCACACAACTCACACAACACCCATGGCACCACAAAGACACCCCAGATTCTCAGGAGGAACTAAGGGTAATGGTGGCGGAAATCATCAGGGTGGAGCCTCAGCTATTTGGAGCACAGGTGCAGCAGATATCCATTGCTAGGAAGATGGAGCTATGGCAGAGGATTGTGGACAGGGTCAACGCCGTGAAACAGCATCCAAGAACCAGGGATGACATCAGGAAGAGGTGGAACGACCTACGGCGAAGGTATGTTCCATTGCAGCAAGGCACCAACTCGCTGTACAGAGGACTGGCGGTGGACCCCCACATCCTCCCCCACAACAAACAGCATGGGAGGAGAAAATCTTGGCAATCATACATCCTGAGTGCCTGGCCGGAGTAGCAGGAGTACTGGATTCAGGTAAGTCAACTCTCTATTACTATCACCTCCCCTACCTGCATGCCATCACATACCCCCACCCTCACTCCCATCACTCCACCACCTCCCACACACCCCACCAACATATCCCACTCATCCCAATACCAAGCCCTGCATGCCATACCAATGCATGGACACCACTCACAGTCCTGCATGGACACCTATCACCAAAGCAGGCACACTAGAGAGAACTATACATCCCACCATACACCAATGTACACAAGAGAAAGCTACCAGGGCAAATACAAACAAAGAGGGAAACCCGCTGATGCACAATATGTCACACACAGAAACAATATCACTGCATTTACATCCCCACAGGTACTCCAGCCAATGTCAGCGGCGAAAAGGTGCCAGCACTATCCAGTCCCCCAACAGAAGAGGCCCACAGTGATGACAGCAACTCTGGTCGCCTGGATCTGGATGACCAACTTGGCCCATCAGGGACCTCTGGACAGTCGGTTACCCAGGCAGTCACACACCACCACAGAGCCTCCCCCATCTGGAAACACCACCACAGCACCCACCCAGGGTACCCATACCTCTGCCCCCAGGACACGTCAATCAGCAGTGTGTCCACCACTACATGGACCCCAGGGCACACCTCATACCCAAGACAATCAGGGACCTGGGACAGTGGCAGTGGGCACATGGTTCAGGGGAAAGAGGCACAGGACAACAGGGAAACTGGGAGGAGTGCTGTGCACCAGGGGGAGGACAGGCCCAGGGAACCGACTCTCCAGGAGGTACTCACTGAGATCCTGGGAGCATACCAACATTCCCAGGATATGCTGGGCCAGATCCTGGACAATGTCCAGGAGAACAGGCGGCTGCAGGAGGGACAGTACCAGGAGATCAAGGAGGACTTGCAGGCCATCAACACCACCCTGCTCTCTATAGCACAGGTGCTGGCAGACATGGCCAACATTATGAGGGAGGCAGTCTTACAACAGCGGGCCCCTGCCACTAGCCAGACATCTGAAATGCCTTCTACCTCTGCTGCCGCTAGTGGACAGGAGGCCCCGCCACAGGACCAACAGTCCACCAGCACCCCTCCACCTGCAGAAGGTGAACCACCCCGCAAACGTTCCCTGCGATCCAGGCAGAAGCCAGAGACTATTGCCAAGACCCCCACCAGGAAATTAGACTCTCCTGATTGTCACCATTATGACAATAATGTCCCACTCTGTCCACCTTGGACTGCCATTGCTCCCCTTCCTATGTCCCCTTGGACAATGCACCTGTGCTACAACTAGACTGGAACAATACCCTGGACTTTCCTCCATAATCACCCCATCCCAATGCACTTGCCCCTCTCCTTCTTCGCAATACAATAAACAGCCTTTGATTGAATACAAGTGTGGAGTATGTCAAATGTTTTAGGTATGTATTAGTTTAATCATGTTTAAACGTTGCAATTCAGCTGTACAGTAATGTTCACAAAGGAAAGACCTGTAGTTGGCTGCAGTGATAACACCAGGAGTGATAGTGGGGCACCAACATCTGCAAAAATGAATTGTCAAAGGGTGTAATGAGTGGGTATAGAGTTGGGAAATAATAGCATGCCAGTGACGAAGATAATCCAAAAAATGACAATGAAATGTGAAGTACCGCTGTCTTACCTGTGTGTCATTGGAAGTATTGTTGAATCACTGCAGTTCTGTTGTCCTCATCGTCCTCATCCTCACTGTCTATAGGGTCCACTGCTGCCACATGGCCATCTCCAGCCTCCTCCTCCTGCAGAAAAGGCATATGGCGTCTCAAGGCAAAGTTGTGCAACATGCAGCATGCCACGATAATCTGGCAGACCTTCTTGGGTGAGTAGCACAGGGATCCCCCAGTTAGATGGAGGCACCGGAACCTGGCCTTCAGGAGGCCAAAGTTAAGTTTGATAATCCTTCTTGTTCGCCGATGTGCCTCATGGTAACATTCTTCTGCCCTTGTCCTGGGATTCCTCACAGGGGTCAGTACCATGATAGGTTTGGGTAACCAGAGTCACCTGCAAATATCGAGGGACAACATTTAGGCACACACTATCCAATATGGACCACACCATACCCATACACCAGCATCTACTGGCCACACCCTGTGCTTCTGTAGTTGGCATTTGAGATGCTGCTATTCCTCAGGATAAAGGCATCATGCACTGACCCAGGATACTTAGCATTGACATGGGAGGTGTACTGGTCCGCCAAGCACACTATCTGGACATTAATGGAGTGAAAACTTTCGATTTCTGAACACCTGTTCATTTTGCCAGGGGTAGACAAATACAATATGTGTTACATCAACTGCCCCAAAGATTTTGGGGATATGTCCCATTGCATAGAAGTCAGCCTTCACTGTGGCCAAATCCTCCACCTGGGGGAAAACAATGTAGCTGAACATGTGTTTAATCAGGGCAGCCAGCACTCTTGTCAGCACTATTGAGAACATAGGCTGTGACAT
Source organism: Pleurodeles waltl (assembly GCF_031143425.1). Classification (NCBI taxonomy): domain Eukaryota; kingdom Metazoa; phylum Chordata; class Amphibia; order Caudata; family Salamandridae; genus Pleurodeles; species Pleurodeles waltl. Next base: position 44,474,369 of record NC_090448.1, read on the forward strand.
TCCTGCTGCCAAGCCCACTGTAACTTGGAAAGAACCAGTTGCCAAGAAATGGAGCACAGACAGGACCTGCACAAAAAGTGGGATCCCAGTGGGGTGACGGATAGCAGATATTAGGTCAGGCTCCAATTGGGCACACAGCTCCGTGATTATGGCCGTGTCAAGTCTATAGGTGAGGATAATGTGCCTGTCCCCCATTGTTGCCAAGTCCACCAGGGCTCTGTGCACTGGGGTATGCTCCTATTCATCCGCAGCGGTTGCAGTCTGAGGGACAAAAGAGTGAGGAGCCGGTCACAAACTGAACATCCTAGCCACAACAGTACAATGCATGATGTTAATTTTTAATGTATAAGTGGTATTTGTCCTGTATGTCTAATTCTGAACGGTGACACAGTTATTATCCAGAGCCTGCCCCCCTCCTGAAATGGCTTCCACTTGTCCTGTGTGGAGGGACAGGTGGAAGTGAGGTAATTCTGCTGACGTTGTGCGCCGTTGCGGGAGGTGGTCGGGAACCGCCTTGCAACTCCTCATTGGTTATTAATGGGCCCTATGGGGTACAGTGGCCAATGGTGATGTACGCTGACAGTGGCGGTATGCACCGCGGACGTGACCGCCATTTTCTATCAACAGGAGAGAACCTACACTGCATGTGCTGCTGTGACCAGTATCTGGAACCTACCATGGCCCGTGTGACTGGGGAAAGGGCTCCTGCCTTCACCTCGGCAGAGTTGCAGCAACTGGTGGATGGGGTCCCACCCCAGTACGGACTGCTGTATGGGCCTCCAGACCAACAGGTGAGTACACTTTGAGCACAATGCATGTGGCATGAATGCATGGCGTGGTGTGTGTGAAGGCCTTGTGTATATGTCCCCTGGGCGGCGTGTAGCTTGTGTGCTGGGCCCTATACGTGCAAATGCGATGTGAATGGGTATGGTGGGCCATAAGTGTAAAAGGCAGGATGGTCTGACTGATACCATTTACTGTGTGTATTTCTCTTCAGGTCAGCGCCCATCAAAAGAAGGGTATATGGCGTGCCATCTCCAAGGACGTGCGGACCTTGGGGGTCTACGGCAGGCGGAGCACCCACTGTTGAAAATGGTGGGAGGACCTGAGAGGCTGAGCATGGAAGACGGCGGAGGTCCAGCTGGGGATGGCTTCCCAACGAGGAAGGGGTGCCCATCGAACCCTGACCCCCCTGATGACCCGCATACTGGCAGTGACCTATACGGAGCTGGATGGGCATTTGAGGGCATCACAGCAGCCACAAGGGGGTGAGTACAGTTCCCATCATTACAACTTAAGCATGGTGGGGGGTACCCAGGTGGGGGATGTGTGTCAGTGGGTGCCCCTAGGCCAGGCCTGACATTGCAGAGTAGGTCCCATGTTGGGCAGGGTTCTGAAGTGCTAATCCTGCTACCTAGCTTGTAGGCATCCACACAACTGGTCAGGGCTGTATGGGTCCCAGGTGTGCTGCAGTTGGTGGTAAGTACCCCTCCCATGCCCTGGTGGCTTGCATTATTACTGGTCGTGCATTGCATAGTGCGTAGGACTGTTCCCTGTGTGTGGCGGTGCTGTGTACGCCAACGGTGGTGTTGGTGCAGCCATTGACCAAGTGTATCCTTTGCCTTTTTTCACCTTTTTTTGTTCTGTCACCCTGTCCATATGTGCATTAGCATCATCTGGCAGAGAAGCAGAGGCACCAGCGACAGAGGGAACTGTATCCCACAGGACCCAGGAGGCAGAGTCCACCGACAGTGAGGGCACCAGTGGGATGGAGGGCGAAAGGAGCACCATGGTGGAGACTGGAGGGGACAGTTCGGACACAGATTCCTCCTCCGATGGAAGCTCCCTGGTGGTGGCGGAGGACACTTCTGTGACCACCCCAGCTACAGGTACAGCCGCCACCCCCCATACCAGGACCACCCTCCCAGCAGCCACTCAGCAAGTTGCCTGTGCCCGCTCACCCAGGAGGGTGGGCATCTCCTTCGCCCCAGGCACCTCAGGCCCTGCCCCAGTGAGCCCTGCTTCCCTGAGTGAGGAGGCTATTGGCCTCTTGAGCTCCATCTCTGTAGGGCAGTCAACTATTGTGAATGCCATCCAGGGGCTGACAGCCCAAATGCAACAGACAAATGCATTCCTGGAGGGCATTCACACTGGTTTGGTGGCCCAACAGAGATCAATCCAGGCTCTGCCCTCCTCTCTGATGGCAGCCATTGTCCCAGTTTCCACCATCCCCCCTCCAACTTCCTCTTCTCAATCCCATTCCCCTCAACCCCAACCTATCCCAAGCACACGGGCAGACGAGCATGCACACCGGACAACACACAAGAGTGGCACAGGCAAACACAAGCACCACACATCATCCCACAGGCACTCACACAAACACCATCCAAATGCATCCACTGCCTCCACTGTGTCCCCCTCCAGCTCCCTCCCATTTGCATCTACACTCAGCCCTGCATGCACTACATCCTCATCCACTACCGGCATCACCACCACACTTAGCAGAACACACACCTCACTGGCAGACATCTCCACAACAGCCATGCACATGTCCCCTGTGTCCTCACCCACTGTCTGTCCACCCCCCTCCCAAGGTATACAAACGCAAGCACTCAGACACCCAACAGCCATCCACCTCACAACAGCATCCAGCCCATGCACCTGCACCCAAACACAGCAGACATACACCTCCTACAACCACTCTCTCTTCCTCCACTCCCAAACCTTCTCCCTCTTCCCGCCCCAATGTCCCTAAGAAGTTTTTCCTCTCCACCATTGACCTATTACCTACCCTTCCCCTACCCCGTCCTTCACGTCTGGCCAGGGTGGCAAAAACCCAGGCAAGCACCTCAGCTACCCAGTCCACGGGACCAGTAGTCTCCACACCCACTCGTGGTGGGAAAGGATCCAGGGAACCAGGCAGCCTCAAGGAAAGGGTGCCTGGCCCTAGTGCTGCCAGGTAGGGCAAGGAGCATGCCCCAAGTTCTGCCTGGAAGGGCAAAGAGCCATCACCAGCTGCTGCCAGGAAGGGCAAGGAGTCTGCCCCAGCTGCTGCCAGGAAGGGACTCAGACGGATCCCCCACCACCAACCATGGTTGTGCAGCTGTCCGAGGCTGCAGGGGATGGGCTGGAGCCTCCCCCCACCACCAGCAGCAGCAGCACCACCACCAGCAGTGGGCAGCTGTCCGAAGCTGCAGGGGATGGGCTAGAGCCTCCCCCCACCAGCAGCAGCAGCACCACCACTGAGAAGCTGTCACTGCAAGCGGCGGTATGTGGTCCTGCCTCCATGGGCTGCTGTGCAGCCTGCCCCCTGCAAATCGTGTGGGTATTACACCCAGCTGAGAGACTGTGACATTGCACTCCCCAGGCAAAGAGCACAGGGTGCGATTGCCCCTCCAGAACCAGTGGGTAAGACACTCACCAACCCCAGCCTCCCAGGATGAAGAGCACAGGGCACGATGCCCCCTCCAGAACAAGTGGGTAAGACACCCACCAACCCCCGCCTCCCCAGGATCAAGAGCACAGGGCACCATGCCCCCTCCAGAGCATGTGGGCAAGTCACCCACTTGAGAGACTGTGGCCTTGCACTCCCCAGGACCAAGCACAAGGCATGTTGCCCCCTCCAGAGCATGTGGGCAAGTCACCCACTTGGGAGACTGTGGCCTTGCACTCCCCAGGACCAAGCACAGGGCATGATGCCCTCTCCAGAGCATGTGGGCAAGTCACCCACTTGAGAGACTGTGGCCTTGAACTCCCCAGGACCAAGCACAGGGCATGTTGCCCCCTCCAGAGCATTGTGGGCAAGTCACCCACTTAAGAGACTGTGGCCTTGCGCTCCCCAGGACCAAGCACAGGGCACGTTGCCCCCTCCAGGGCATGTGGGCAGGTCACCCACTTGAGAGACTGTGGCTTGCACTCCCCAGGACAAAGCACAGGGCATATTGTCCCCTCCAGGACCAGTGGTGTTGTTCCATCTGCCAGCTGAGGTGCCCCCCCGTTCCCATCCCCCTGAGGGGTCTGCCTATTTTCCAACTGATGCCCCTGCAGTGTTCTCTCCGTGTTGCTGCAGGTGAAAAGTGAGGTCTTGGACTTTGGCCTATGGCCCTGTGACCCAGGCACAATGAGGATTGGGCAGTGTCCCTCGAACTGCACGTATGTATATACCATTAGACTGAATTTTCGTATTTCTACTGTATTTATATTATTACACTCACTTTACAACATTCCTGTTGTCCATGCATTATTCATCAGGGGTACAGGGTTAATATGTTTTATTGCTGCAGCTGATTGTGTGTATGGTGTTGGGGGTGGGTGTGTGTGTCACTCTCTTTTTTCTCCCTCTATCTCCTGTGTGCTAGGCGGCTGTACTCAGCGTGATCATCTTAGCCGTCGTTGGTGTTCGTGGTGGAGCAGGACGTAGAGAATCATAGGGAATATGTGAAGTTCGGACCCCATGGCGGAGTGGTTCTTCCCTGTGTGTCCAATGGTGATCCTTTAACCTTTGTGCTCTGTTTCCGCCAAGCTTTTGATGTCGTTGGTACCGCCCCGGAAAAGTTGGCGGATTCATGTGTCTTAATATGGTGGGCAGGACATTGACTTCTGCCTGGCTGTAGGCGGCTAACGCAGTGGTGCATGTTGTTTTCGGTGTGGTAAAGTGGCTGTCTATCTGAGTTCTCACCGCCATGGTCATAATTTGGCGGTAGTTACCGCCAGCCTGTTGGCAGTATTACTGCCACTTTACCACTGACTGCCAGGGTTGTAATGAGGGCCAAAATGTCGACCATGACAAGCACAGCAGGCCAAATGTGAATCAAATTAATAAGGCAATTTGGCATTAAATTTTGAAACTTTTCAATAAGGCCAATGGTCAAATCATTTAACAGTAATTGTGATCTTGAAGAATGTTTCTGAAGTCATCAAATGGGAGCACACCCAGGAATGACTCCACATTGTCAGATCGATCACTGCATTGGTAGATGGATCCATGGAACAGAAGTGCGCAGAAGCCCCAAGCGCAGGATCACCTGCGAAGGCAGCATCATCCATAGTGCCTGGTGGAGCCAAATAGTTAACCGCGGTGGCTTATAAGTGGCCAGGGGCAAAGGTTTCACGCACCACAGGAGTGGTTGGAATGACAATGACCAACTATGCTCCAACTCTTCCAGCAATGGAGCACCAAAGAACTGTACCATGAAATCACTGCACAGCTGGGCTGGTGGTAGTAGCTCCATCACTCCTCTTACCTGAGCTGAGAAGGCATAACCACTGCTTATTTCAGTCAAATAACTTTATTTCTGCTACAAGAGCCACAAAAGCACAGCAACAATAAATAATTACACAGGATTAAATAAAATATATATATAAAATATGTACAATACATGTGTTTGGATAAAATAATAAAATTAAATAAAAATTGAGTGCGCCCCTGAAGTGAGTCTATACATTCTTGGTAACACCATTATACAGATAAAAGTTTCCCTCTGACAATCCAACTTGCCCCAAGGAATTTGGCAACAGCAATCACTAGCATAGGTCAAGTGTCTGATCTGAGCTGAGTCGGACCTCAATACTCCCAGCAGTCTACAAGCCAGGGTCAACCATTTCCTGCGTGAAGCAGTATATGCAGGGCAGACAATTAGAACGTGAGGGAGGTTTTCAATAGGTGCTTTGCAAGCTGGGCAGATTGTTGTTTCGTCATGTGACCAACGACTAGTAAATATTCTTAATGGCAGGGTGCCAATACGGAACTGGAAGTACAACTTCCTCTCTCTTGGCACCGTGATTATGTCCCAGAAAGCCTCATATTTGCACGTCTCTTTTAGGTTGGTGAAGTCACATGATAGTGTAGAATGAAGAGCGACCCTCGTGTCTTCAGATTCTACCATGTGCCAATACAGTTTTTTAAGATCACTTTTTGAAGGAAAAGAAGAAGTGGTTGGGGAATCCCACAGTTCTCTGAGCCCAAGAGAGTAAAGTAGCCCCTTGATGTGTCTAAACCAGGGGATACTATGAGAGTGGTCAGCTTCTAAGATGACCTGCAGGGCCGTAGTGAAGGAGGCGAGCTCCGGGGTGGTCCAAAGGTGCCGCCAATACAAGAGGGGGCGTAGACGAGCTTTGTGGTCAATGTGTTTCATGCCTAGGTCTTTAAAAATAGGAAATAGTGGAGTACTCGATGGGAGGGACACTAGATTCCATAAGAAATTATTTTTTAGCCACCTTTATTTCTTGGGCTTTGGCATAGTCTCAAAGCTCAGCCCCATAAAGGGCTAAGCTTGCTGCCTTGGTTTTGCATATATGGATTGCGGGCGTATTGGTGTGGTATATGAAAGGTTAAAGTCCTTTATTAAGACCCCCGTTGTATGCTTTAACTTGAGTGCTTGCTTTGCAATGTGTGAATTCCAAAGCATTTTTTCAGTTAACATTATGCCCAGGTAACTAAAAGTGTCAACTTTTTTAAATGGAGTTCCCTCGAGAGTGAACTTTCCTCTAAATGATCTGTGTGGATTAAGTGTCATCAGTTTCGTTTTAAAGGCATTGATTTCAAGTCCCCGTGTGGAGCAAAATTCCTCAAAACACGCGAGGAGTTTATGTAATCCACTTGGGGTCTTGGATATCAGCAATGTATTGTCTGCAAACAGCAGAACCGAAATTTACTGGGTGCCTAATGATGGTGATCAGCCTTCAGTCTGAGTAAAGAGGGGACAATATCATTTATGTACAGGGAGAACAGGGTGGGGGCAAGGACACACCCTTGTTGCACACCACTTGACACCTGAATTCTGTCAGTTAACTGCCCCCTATCGTCCCACCTGACACGTGCATAGTTACCCTTGTGGAACCGAGTTAGTAAAACAAGAACGTGCTCAGGGATTCCCAGTAGGGAAAGAGCTTCCCACAGCTTGTTATGGGGTACTAAATCGAATGCGGAATTCAAGTCCACAAAAGCAACATACAGGTTCCTTATACCAATAAGAACGGTTTTCCAGTATAAGAGCAGAAACCTAAGGGCTTGCTCAATGGTAGATATTGTTTTGCGAAAACCTGCCTGGAGGGGACTAAGGATGTTGCGTTCTATCATCCAGTCTTGAATCTTGTCCAGAAGGCAATGACAGAACACTTTCTGCACACAGTCTATTAAGCCTATAATTGCGGGGGAGGCTTCTGTCGCCCTTTTTAAAAATTGGGATAACAATGGCCCCCTTCCAAGACTCAGGGATTGGCACCCCAGATGCTACTGCATTCGCTATGATGGTGATATATCTTGACCAGATTGCTATATCTGTTAAGAATAGGTCTGGTGGGACACCATCCGCACCAGGTGCCCTACCGCGCTTTAGGGAGCCTAAAGAGTATGCTGTGTCTGCTTGGGAAAATAGTTGCAACACTGAAGGAGTAGGTGTAAAAGTAATAGATGAGCAAGTGTCCTTCTGTCGAGCGGTAGAACTATCATGGTTGTAAGAATATAACCCACTAAAGTGGTCTACCCAGTCCTTCGGTGTGATATTGGATGTAATGTTCAGATCGCTGTTTGCAGGGCTGCGTGCAGCCAGGGACCAAAATGTGCTGCAGTTCCTCTCTTGTGCAGTGTCACTAAGTGCAACCCACCACTTATCGTCTTGTTCACGTTTAGCTTTGTCAATGGCAGATTTGAAAGACTTTCTGGCTAAGCTAATTGCTTTTACATCCTTGGATTTGATAGCTTGGATTAAATGCTTGCTTGAGGAGCGGCACTCTTTATTAAACCAGCAATGCCTACCCTTGAGCCTCTTATTATCTGGGGCTGTGTCAGCTGAGAAGAGGGCCGCAATACCCTTAAAACATGTAGTGTGAGTTAAACTTATTTCCTTGTTAGTGTACATGGAGCCTGCCTCTAGGTCCGTCAATGTGGTCCTTAAGGTGTCATTAGCAACGTCAATGAGTGTTGGTCGAGCCAGAACCTGGTTCCACTTTAGGTTGCGTTTGTCATTGACCAGACTGATCCCCTTTGGTGCATTAGCTGAGGTGTTGATTATGGGCAAGTGGCTGCTCAAAGCTGACAAGTGGGCTGAAAGGGGATTATGGCCACTGTCTGATCTCTCGACAACCATCATGTCAATCACTACAGGCTATAATCTTATGTCGAATAGACAATAGTCAATTCTACTGGTATGGTTAACTTTGTTGTAAGTGTGGCAGCCCTTTACATCTAATTTAGTCCTGCCATTAAGTGCCCTAAGTCCAAATACCATAGTCAATGATTTTGCTTGAACAGCAACTTGGGACCACCTTTTAATGGGCGGGATATCCTGAGCAGGGATAGACCATACCTGATCCTCCTCGTGAGTGGACTCAAGATCATCCCAGTCGAGAGGTTTAAATGTGACGTTAAAGTCACCTGCCACATTCATTTTGTAATGCCGGGTACAGTTCTGCAAAAAAGCCTCCAGAATGGAAAGGGTTTTGGAAACCCGACCCCCCCCTGACCACCCTGGCATAGATGTTAAAAATAATTACAACTGCATGAGCCCCGAATGATAGGCGAAGACCTAGCAGGTCGGGGGAATCAATAGATAGCTGTACTATGCAGCCGTTTAGTGACGTTCTAGTCCAAATGGCTAGACCGCCAGAGGGCCTGCCCCTGGTGCTGGCCAGAGCAGGAATATAAAAGTTGGAGTAGCCAGTTCGAAAGAGTGGATCAGTTGACCATGTCTTTTGAAAAAGACATATGACATGTTCATCAATAAAGGAGGTGAAGGACGGGAGGTGAAGGATAGATCTCAGGCCTGCCACATTCCATGAGACAATTTGTACTCCGGTAGTTGAGTGGCCAGCCCTGTCCACTGACATATTTGAGGGTTTGATTTCCAAAGGTGGGTTTAGCAGGTGAGAATGCTTAGAAGGAGAGGGGTCATCATCACTATTGTCCAGTAAATCCAGAATTGAGTAATGATAAGCATCTGCGGGACCTGACCTGGTCCTAGGTGAGGTATTCTCATGCTTTGCTAGCTGTAACGAGTGTGAATCACGGAGGAAAGAATGTACAATGTTGTCGCAGCCATGCAATAGATCACGGGCGGGCTGGTGGGATCTGTACGGAGAAAGATCGTGAGTGCTTGCAGGGGCAATATTGGGGGCTACGGCCAGACCGTGGACAGTTGTTTCATGTAGGTCAGGGGGAAGTTCAACGTGTATTTCAGATGATACTTTAAGTCAATCATTCTTGCTAAGAGCACATGGTTTACCTGTTGGGCAGTGCAGTGGATGGGGCGGGCCATACAATGTGCAGGTGAACTAGGATATTTGAACTGGATATGGGATTGCTCTGGAGCACTTGCCCTTGCATCTATGGCCACCAGGTTGTCCACCATGCTCCTATCCCTGAATGTCAACTGTAAAATGTCAAGGTGTGTGCCAGGGTCGGGTATTCTTACTGCATCAATTATATCCTCGCGTATTACAGAGTAACAGCCTCTTACATGGCGAATCCAATCAATTGCCTTATTTCTAGTGGAATGTCCCCCTTCTCTTGGTGCCAACGGGTTTAGCTTAGGAACATTTACCATTAGGACAGTCCTTGTGGATAGGAGTCAGTCAATGATGGGTTTAGCAGTGTATTTAGGGGCAGTATTTCTTGTAGGTTTTGTAATTTGATAGCAGGCATCAAGTGCCTTCCCTGCGCTTAAGCTAATGTGGGTGGGGGGCTGATCGGATTCCTTGATCTTGGCATCGGCTAAAGATTGGTCAGCACAACCATTTGCTTGCGTTGTGGGCAATTTCATCGTGGTACTTAAGTGGTATGGTATTGGATTGCATTGCAGTAATGATTTCTGGAACTTGTTGTGTCTGGAGGAATTAACTGCTTAACTACCGCCATTCAGGAATTAACCATATACTTTAGTTCTGATACCTCCCTTTTTAAGTCTCATGTGCTGTGCATTTGACTGGGCTGAGTGCTCATTTACATCTACATCTACTGACCCACCCACCATGGTGCATAGATCTGGGTTGTCCTGAGAGTCTGGGATGTTTATTAAGGGGGTAAAGCGATTGATGCACTAAATAGGGTCGCTGGGATTAGCTGGAAGCTTATATGCCGATATTGGGGGAGCATGGGTGATGACATCCCTCCCCTCCCCCTGGCCTTTAGAGGCTATATCGAAAAAGGGGTGCACTGTTCCATAAGAAAAAGGGGGAAACAAGAAAACTAATCAAATAAGGAATTGGCGAATCAATACTGAGTAATCTCAGGAGGGCCCTCAAGCACCCACTAGGGTGACAGGCATCATCATCGGGCTCGCTCCTCACCAGACTGGCACTGCAATGCCTGGCGGACCTCCCAACATTCTGGGTGGCACTCAACCATTGGAAATTCGCTAGCAACGCGGGTCTGGGAACAAAACTGAGTGAGGAAAGGAGAGTGTAGAATAAGACAGAAAAATCTTAAAATTAGCTCTGAACCTGAGCCATTATTTTAATGTGATAGAAATTGGGTTCAGGCCAAGATTAAAAACAATAAATATAAGAGTGTTGCTGGAAATAATGTACCGTCACACTCTATATTTCAGGGAAGGTAGTTAGCCTAATCCTGCATGGTCAACATGTTTCGCGTCTGTAGTTGGTCACAAAGTGATCCAGTGACGCTTCTTCAGGACCCACACAAAAAAACTATTGATTATTAAACTACTTCTCCTATGTGTCAATAATAAATCAAGTGCACATCAAGTCACTTACAGTGTAGAAGACAGAATATGTCTAAGTCAATTGGTCAGTACAGTCGCCCTGTATGTAATCAAAAAGACACGGTACAATTAGTGCCAGTGATCAAACACAGAAAAAGACACAATTACAAAATATTATAGTGACAACCACCCTAACCCGTGTGAAAAAATATATAAATATCAAGGTATTGCAATGCTTACCATCCCATGTTAAAGATTGGGCTCCCTAGGTCTGCGCTAGCATCAACCAAGGAGAACAAACTGAATGGAGATAATAATGATATGTAATAATGTGAAACCACATAGTAATACATAGTACTGAACAAGTCTGAGAATGTCTGTCTGACTTATAATGTTAAATATGGTATGAGACACACTTGTGCAAAGAGATGTGTGTCTTCAACATTACTAGAATTTGTAAAATGACATTGACATGGAAAAGAGAAAGTATCCAAATGTGCTTGGTAGCAATGTCTCTAACCTAGAGAATGTAGATGCTGTAGACCGAACAGCTATCTTCACAAAAGGTTACATAGAAGTCATATTGTCAACAAATATGTATAGCAGGCACCAACGTATTGTATCTTGGCCCTTAATGACCTATTTACGTGGAAAATGTGTGCTAAGATTGTCACAGGAGGGCCTCATGTATGTATCACATATCCATTCATGTTTCTAAATATGAAAAAACGATAAAAAACGATAAAAAAACGATAAAAAAACGATAAAAAAACGATAAAAAAACGGTGTCCAGCAAAGTGCGGCAAGATCTAGACTGAATCAAGGTGGCCGCCCAATCGAATTAAGGACACCATGTAAACGATGAATAAAGCAACGTAAGGAATAGGTGATACCTTATGCTAAACAGACCACCACACAAATCGCCGTAGTCCGGTGCTTACTTGTTTTGTCCTTGGTTCATCGGGAAGAACCTACCCCCCTGCCGCGCGCCTGTAGGCAGCGTTTCGGGGCGGTAGGAGGTTATTTAAGCTCGCGCTGTATAGCGTGAGCACCCGGAACAAACCGGCCGGTTGTTCCGGGTACTAGAAATCAAGAGAGGACTCGTATCACGGCGGCCATCTTGGGGAAGCATCGAAACATCGAGTGATTGTAGCAAATAGCTATAGCCTGTTGGCCGCGCTTTACAAATATGTCAGCAATTTTCTTGTGGCCAGCGCTCTTCCTGACAGGCGAGCACTCTTCCCCCAATTCTGGTAGGGCTGCTGTCCGGGGGGGGAGATTAAGATTCCTTCACATTCGTCAAGAAGGTTGTCAAATCTGTCCATAACACGCTTGTTGACTATATACTTCTGTCTTTTCTGCTTAGTTTTTGACACCACCCCTGCGCCACCCTCTATTGCTTTCCTTTTGCCCATTAACTGTTCAATGATAGACCTGAGAAAAGATACAGTAGTGGCAAGAGTCAATGGCACCTATTAAAAGAAAAAATGTTAGGGGAGTGGCCCAGCCCAGCCTCCTCTGGGATACGATGGGTGTGGACGGGCCCGCCCTTGGCCCGTGCTTTGCCCAGGCGCGTCCTGTGCTGTGAAGTGCCCCCACACGCTATATAGCGCTTGTTGGTGTGATCAAGTGGATGCAGGTGCTGACAAGATGGTCGCCTCCTGGGGCCACAAAGCAGTCTGGGATATGTAGTCCCTGCAGAGTTCCTAGCGCGTCCCACGCCGCGAAGTGCCCCCACGCACTATATAGCGCTCGTTGGTGTGATCAAGTGGATGCAGGTGCTGTCAAGATGGCCGCCTCCTGAGGCCACAAAGCTGTCTGGGATATGTAGTCCCTGCAGAGTTCCTGTTATTTAGGAACAGCAGCAGCAGTATCCCGCCAATCAGTGCCAAAGTCGCAGGAAAGCCGCCAAACACACTTGAAAAGAGTGAATGGATAGCGGATGGAATGATTCCAAAGATAGTCTGGAAGAAGGAAATGAATCCAGACCCAACAGCCTTAAAGAAGTGTACAATCCCTGCAGTGCTCGAAGCGTTGAATATTCTGAAGACCAGCTCTCCAAAATGCTTGGGGAAGTTGGTATTTAATAGATCTTGCTATCTGGAGAGCTGACGTCTCTCTGGCCAATGTCAACGCCGCTTGTTTTTGGAACAGTAGCACCTTTAGTCTGCTCAGCTTATCATAATTTACCTTAGTATTATCAATGTGAGGCCACATTTCTGCTACTTTTATCTCTTGTGTGGGGGAGGGAATAGAACATGTCCACAACAAGTTACAATTTGAGAGACTGAAATTGTGTTCCACAGCAGCTCTGATAGTTCGGGACCACATAACTTCAATTCAAAAGTATATGAAATGCTGAATGAATCAAAGGGCCTGGAGTACGCTTCAGAGAGCATGCCAAGTTTACAACCCCCGCATTGCATAAACTGTGAAGTGACACCTATTGGCAGATCATTGAATGACTAACAGTAGTCTCACATTCTCTTCTGCTCAGAAAGGCCTCTGTTTTGCTTTTCAAACATTTGAATTTGAAAGGCAACTCCCACTCCTCTCTAATATAGCTATCTCCCTGCTGCTCGTATCTGCCCACAACAAAATGTTTCAAACATTTTGTGATACTAAAGGTGGAAGTTTCCAGATTTATAACGCCATGTACAAGCCATACTGTTGAAGGACTTTCAGCTACTGTGAAAGGCAGCTTTTCTAACTTCTCAATATTGAGCATGGTGTAACTTGCTTCCTTTCTAGACATTATCAGTTGCTCCCTCAACAAATTAAAAGCAGAAAACAAGTCACTACTGTTAATGTATTTCCATGGGACAGGGCCCTTTTTCAGAATCTGTAACATCCAACCCAACTGCATGATGGAACGCAGTTGTCTTTGCCCATGTTGTAAGAGGGACATGTAATTCTGAATGATGTCTATTGCAGAAGAACCTATGGGGGTCATTATGACCCTGGCGGTGAGTGGTAATGTGGCGGCAATACCGGCAACAGGCTGGCAGTACATACCACCACATTATGAGAAGAGCGGGTTGGCTGTAGCCAACCTGCCACTTCTCCACTCATACTGCCATGGCAGTATCAGCCACCGGGCCGGAGATGTCAATCTCCAGCCCGGCGGCCGGCATAGTACTGGTGGCGGCATTATGAGTCGGCCTATCGCCATGGTTTTCGTGGCGTTAGCAACACCATGAAAACCGTGGCAGTAGGCCCTACTGGTGGCAGGGAATTCCTTCCCTGTCACCGGTAGGTGTCTCCCCCACCCCCCAAACACACACCAGACGTCCCCCTTAATCCAAACTCACACCTGACCCCCCAATGTGCACACTAACCCACCCACCCCCGATCCAAACACACACACACCCCCACCCGATCCAAACACACACCCCAACCCCCTCCAATTCACAAACACACCGCCTACCCCCTCCCATTCACAAACACCATCCACTCCCTTCAATTCACAAACACACACCCCCACCCCTATACACGCACACAGACACCGACACGCACCACGCATACACTCAATTACTATCACTGGCATACACGCATTCATACACACACTGGCATATACGCATTCATACACACATACTTCCAGACATACTCACACACACTTTCACACATTCACACTAACATGCAGACAAGCACTCACTTCATCATTCATACATGCATTCACACACACGCATACAACCACGCAAACAACACAACACCCACAGACGCATTCGCACACACACTCGCACACTCAGACACCCACAACACCCCCACTGTATGACCCCCCTCCCCTGTCGGATGCCCAACTTACCTTGCCCGGCGAGGATGTTGTCCAGCAGGGAACGGGAAGGGGCGCTGCTACCGCCAGAAGAACACCGCCAGAGCGTATTTCTGGTCAAAATACGTCTGGCGGCTTTCTGCTGGTGTGGCGGTGCAGGTGGTAGCAGCGTCAGCTTACCACCTTCCGCCAGCATGAACACTGCCGGATTTCCACCCTTATTGTGGCGGACGTCAGGCAGTGCTCATAATATGGTGGAAGGATGGTAGGCGTCGTGGCGGTATGATGGCGTCTGTCACGGCGGCGATAGGTGTTTTTTACTGCCAATGTTATAAAGAGGGCCTATATTATTAAGGAGGGCCTCCTAATAGGAGACTAAGATGTTCCTTTACTGCTGCTAAGGTGTTGGTGCATAGCCATTGTTAGCACAGTTTACCCACACTGTACGTGGTAACTATACACAAGTGTTGACCCGAGACATAGGGAGGGTCCGGCCGGCTACTCTTGAAACCCTCTGAGGAATTCACAAAACACGTCTGTCACCCATTTGTTTCTATTGGCCACAATAACCACCCGCCGGTACTTGAAAGTGTGGAATTGTAGGTAGCATCCTGAATAACAGCATTCAATTCTTCCTCAGTGACGTTTAGGAATTTTTGCCAATCGGTGAATTTGGCTGGTGGGTGGATACTGGGCGCATTCATTTCCTTTATTGTTGCTAACCCTAGGCAGGATGTTTGTTGACCGTGTCATTTAAAAATAGCATTTGCACAGGAATAAGGCATGCTCTAAACAAAGCTTCCCTACCCTGAATTTGCCAATCTTGTGCTCCCCATACACTTTTCACATTAATAGTGCTCTTTCAGTATTCATAACCTTCAACAGCAAGTCTGGAAACAAAGGAATCTGAATAGACTAATGTGGTGTCAGTTAGCAAAATCTTTCGCATTTTGGAAGTGGCAATTTGAAATAATATGACTCTGCATTTGTACTGTCATGGCCAGAAAAGTATGCAAATTTGTCTATATATGTTTTAGGGCTCCCAATGGGTGGAGTTGAACAATGTTTCCACTGTGTACAATAATTAAATACTGATCTATGTCTAGTTACTTGGTGCAGATAGTAATGACCTCAATGATTATAACAGAACATTACCCCATAATTCGCTGTGTTCATATATACATCATCACTTTCAAATACAGTGTAATCCTGCAGCTCAGCAAGCAAAGAATCAACGGCTTTAACATCCCAGTCATCAGAAACAACACCAGGTGTAGTTACATTAGTCACTGAAATTTTGAATACATTTGGAATTTGCATAATCTCAGTAGGCCCCTTATATATCAAAAGGAGCTTTATCCCAAACAGTCCCATCTGGAATTGGTACTGCAAAAGTGTTCACAAGGGACAAGTCCCTTTGGACCTTCTGTGAGGAGAGATATGGTGTTAGAACCTCATCCACTGACTCGACAGAAGAGCGTTAAGGAAGATAATGACCATTTATCAAGAGATGGAAAACATTCACAAAACCAACCCATAACAGAGATGCAAGCAATGTCTGTAGTATCCAAATGGTAATTCCATAGATAAACCAAATAGTTCTTATCTGATAGAGACTTCTAGTTGCAGATTCCTTACCTTTGAATTTCCCCAGGCCCCAGACAGTCGTCTCCCACCTCCAGACTATGGCGAACCTTTTGCATTCTCTGGGGTTCACTATCAACATGCCGAAGTCACACCTGACTCCTTCTCATACGCTCCCTTTCATCAGAGCTGTTCTGGATACAATGCAGTTTCAGGCATATCCTCCCAAAAAGTGAGTCCAGGATATTCGGGCTATAATACCGATGTTTCAGCCTCTGTCCTGGATTTCAGTGAGAATGACTCTGAGGCTGCTGGGCCTCATGGCCTCCTGCATTCTGCTGGTTCAAAATGGCAGATGGCATATGTGGGCTCTGCAGTGGGACCTGAAGTTCCAGTGGGCGCAGCATCAGGGGACTTTATCCAACAAGGTCCAGATCTCGGAAGGAACTGCGAGAGACCTGCAGTGGTGGTTAACGAATCAGGATTGAGTTAAGGGCAGATCCCTCTCCTTTTCCCAACCAGATCTTACCGTCATGACAGATGCGTCACTCCTGGAATGGGATGGCCACATGGGAGAGGCAGAGATCAGAGACATCTGATCTCCGGCGGTAACCTGTGCTCCATATCAATCATCTGGAGCTCCGAGCGATTCGACTAGCATTGAAAGCATTTCTTCCCTCCCTCAAAGGGAAAGCAGTGCAGGTGTTCTCAGACAACACCACCGCCATGTGGTAGTGCAACAAACAAGGCGGAGTGGGGTCGCGGACCCTTCGTCAATCGGCCCTTCGCCTCTGGACTTGGCTGGAACATCAGTGAATTTCCCTGGTGGTTCAACACCTGGAAGGCTCCTGGAATGCCAGAGCAGACAAACTCCGCCGCCGATGCGTGGTCGATCATGAATGGCGTCTCCATCCGGAGGCGGCGTAAGGTCTCTTCCTGCGGTGGGGAGAACCTTGGTTAGACTTGTTCGCCTCTGCTGAGAATGCACAATGTCAGCTGTTTTGCAAGCTGGAGTTTCCAAGGCGGCACTCGCTCGGTGACACTTTTTGTCTCGAGTGGAATTCAGGCCTCCTGTATGCCTTTCCGCCTATACCACTTCTGCCCAGAGTTCTGAAGAAGATCAGGCAAGACCGGGCCCAAGTAATACTGGTGGCTCCGGACTGGGCACGAAGAGTCTGGTATCCCGAGTTCTTGAACATGGCCCTAGTTCCTCCGATCAGACTGCCCTTTCGGGAGGATCTTCTGTTGCAGCAGCAGGGGAGGGTCCTCCACTCTAACATGTCAACTCTACGGCTTCATGTGTAGAGATTGAGCGGCGACAGTTGATGTCTTTTGACCTGCCACCCGAAGTTTGTGACTTTATCTTGGCAGCCAGGCACCCCTCAACCAAAACTGTATACGCCTGTCGTTGGAAGAAATTTGTGGCATGGTGCATCGACAAATCTGTCGATCTACTATCTGTTCCTCTTTCTCAGGTTCTTCTCTTTATTCTTTCCCTTGCCTGGCAGGGTTCCACCTTGGGCGCTTTTAAGGGATATCTCTCTGCTATCTCTGCTTTCTTGAGGTTAACAGATCAGCCTTCCTTATTTAATCTCCCATAGTTGGGAGGTTTCTTAAAGGCCTCACACATCTCTTTCCTCCTATCCCATTCATCAAGGGCCCAATGGGATCTCAACCTGGACTTGACATACCTTATGTGTATCCCGTGTGAACCGCTTCATAACTGTCCTTTACGGCTCTTAACTATAAAGACTGTCCTTTTTAGTTGCCATTACTTCTGCCCGCAGAGTTAGTGAACTCCAGGCTCTGTCATCTAAGCCACCTTTTCTTGCCATACATCCTGCCAAAGTGGTGCTTTTCACGAAGGCTTCTTTTCTACCTAAGGTAGTGACACCCTTCCATGTTGGACAGTCCATCACCTTGCCTACCTTTTATGCACCCCCACATCCCTCTCATGAAGAGGAGGGACTCCACAGTCTGGACCCAAAAGGAGCATTGGCGTTCTATCTTGACTGTACCAAAGACTTCTGGGTGGATGATCAACTCTTTGTGGGATATGTGGGTGCAAATAAGGGGAAGGCGATGCAGAAGAGGACCATTTCACGATGGGTACTCTTATGCATCAAAATGCGCTAAGGTCTGGTTAAAAAGCAACCTCCCAAAGGTTTGTGAGCTGACTCCCGCAGAGCTACTGTTGCTACCACAGCACTAGCACGGGGTGATCCAGTCCTCGATATCTGTCAGACAGCAACGTGGGCATCTCGCTACACTTTTATCAAACACTACTGCCTAGACAATCAGGTCCGAAGGGTCGGCTACTTTGGCTGCTCGGTCCTGCAGGACATTTTGGTGTGATCTTTGGTTTTCAGCCCTCTACCAGGGGTGGTATTGCTAGGGTATCTATTCAAAGGTAAGGAATCTGCAACTAGAAGTCTCTAGCAGATGTACAAGTTACTTACCATTGGTAACAAAATATCTGGTAGAGACATATTCTAGTTGCAGATTTCTTACTGACCCGCCCATCCTCCCCGCACTGTGAACTGATTTCTAGGGACAGGAACTTTCCCTTAAGGGCCCTTGTTTTGGCGCACCACTCTCAGTGTTCTTCATGGCTCTGCGCTACTGCCGTGGAAAGTCGTGAAAAGAAACTGACGTCAGCGCGCAAGGGTGGCGCATATATACGACCGCAACGTCATCACGGCAAGCACAACACCAACGACGCCCACAGCGTTGACTGATGCCACCTGACGGCGCTCAGAGGTACTGCTCGAAGAAAAATCTTCAGATCCAGTCTGACGCCTGGGGAAATTCAAAGGTAAGGAATCTGCAACTAGAATATGTCTCTATCAGATATTTTGTTACCGAAGGTAAGTAACTGGTACTTTAAGCCATATGTACAGCATACGTGTCTTTGAAACAGTTTCAGTGGCAGATGCAGATGAAGTTATAGAAAGGTCATCAGTGTTGATGAAGTAACCAGAAGCAGTCTCTGCAAACACAGAAACTGGTGCATTACTGGTGGATGGATCCCCTTCATGTATAGGTTTGTAGTAGACAATGTTGTCAGTTTGTGTTTCATGGGAGTAGAAGACAGCCACATCTTGAACTGTTCTTGTCGGTGAAGTGGTAACAGGAATCAGCAGAAGCTCATTCTCCACCCTACCCCTGCTCGAGGAATCATTTGTAGCATTGTTTTACATGCTGGTATATTCAGAAGTGTTGTTTCTTCTTTGGAGAGGTATATCCTGTTAGGTAGTGAGAGGGGAGCAGGGACTACCCAAGGGACCCTGGGTCTGCTATGGAACCAGTGCTCTGTAAGATAGGCGAAATTCCTTCTTCACAGCAATCTTCTGGTTCATACCAGATCCCCAACTTTAGAAATCCAGCCTGTAAAAGGTGTTGGGAAATCCCTTATTACTAAGGTGGCAGCACGGAGGGATAAATTATCACCATAAAATTGCTGAAGCTCCTTTAAGACAGTGAGACGTTCATTTATGTCAAAAGGTCTGGCTGCAGCCACCATATCTAGGCCATCTAGATCTGGAACAGACATAGGAATCCCAAAGAGGACCTCGTAAGGAGTGCATCCTCCCAAGGACCGTCTTGGCAGATTATTCAGTGCTCTCTGGACACCATGTAGGTGATGAAGTCAACTGCAGCCAGAACCTAATACTCTAGCTGTTAAGGACTGCTTTAGGTCACAATTCCTGCTCTCCACAAAAGAATTACTCTTGGGATGATACAGAGAAGAGTAATGGAGCTTAACACCCATCGTCCTTATGGTGTCTCTGAATGCCCTAGAAGCACAAGCAGGGCCCTGGTCCAAGTGGAATGCTGCAACCACATATGTACCAGTAAAGATCATCAAGTCTTTTATAACAGTTTGAGCATCTGCTGATCACTGTGGCCATACCCTCAGGAATCTAGAACAAGATTCAACAGCGACTAAGATGTATTTGTATGCACCATCAGGTTGTAAGGGGCCACAATGGTCCAGCTACACACATTGCAGTGACCTATTGGACACTAAGAGGGGTGTCTGCAGTGGGTGTTTGATGTTGGAGCCTTTGATTTGCAGGCAAATGTCACAGCATAGGACATATTGCTTGGTCTGTTTGTATACACTGGGCCAGCAGAAGCGTTTCTGTAAGAGTGATATTGTGGCTGCGACACCAGCATGAGCAGATGCGACACCCTCATGCGCTGCTTTGATAAGATCTAATCTCTGGTCCTGGTTGCAGATCACTCGATCTCCAACCCCTAGAATTCTCACAGAGGCAACATTCTGTGCACTGATATGGTAGGAATATTTAGTAGGGTATGCTTTTGGAAGAGGCTTGCCTTCAGCTGAAGGTTTCATGGCAGCCTGAATTTCATTATCCAATCTCGTGTGAGAACGCCTCACTGCAGCAACAGAAGGTATAGCTACTGCGGATTTGGCTGCTTTATCAGTCAAATTGTTTCCAACAATGTGTTCTCCTACACGTTGGTGGCCCAATGTATGGGCTACAAGAGCCTCTTGTAGCTTGTCCTTAAGATCAGCCTCCCTCCCCCACAGAGTTCTGTGTTTTATGGTTTTCCCCTTTGAGTCTCTGAACCTGTTCAACCGCCAATGATTGAGATAATCATTGTAGGACTGTACACAATAGTACGAATCACACACAATCAGTGTGAGCTGTTCAGAATCCATATGTTCCAATGCCAGGATAAGAGCTTTGAGTTCAGCCAATTTTGCTGTGCAGTCCCCCAGGGTCTGTGTGTAGGTATTCTGAGGGTGGAATACACCATCCTTCATCACTCTCCTCACGGCTGCGCAAGCGGCTGAGTACAGATGTTTTGTACCTACAGTTGGTTGTGCTGAACCATCAGCGTAAATGACAGTGGGGTATCTGTCAGGTGGCAAGATGTTAAGATGTGTGGGGTACTCCTCTTCGTATTGGAGAACTTTTTGTGTTTGAAGTTTCAGGTCAAAGATATAGTTAACATCAGTGGCAGTCAGGGAGGTTGCCCATTTAATCCAACGTGGATGTAATGCTTTAGCATTATGAATGCTTGCTTTGGTGGCAGTCTCAAAGGCTGGCACTGTGGTAATGATAATAATGTGTTTCCCTTGGGCAAGTGGCCTCTCCTTCATAACAGCCATCTGTACAGCAGTCAGCATTTCTTCTGTGGATACAAAGCGTTGTTCTGCATTTGAGAATAAATGTGATTGATATGCTATGGACACCGTGTTGCCCTCACTAAAGGTGACATATGTGAACCTGATGGCACTAGCAATTATTCTGATGACCAAACTTGTTTTGTTGTCATGTGTGTGTAAGTGTTTTGCTTCTAGCATGTCTTGCTGCAATCCTCTAAGGATGTGTGTGTGTTCAGCTGTCCAGAGTCTGCTTAGGAAATCTGGGCGAATTAAATCATAGGGTGGTTTGATGCATTGTGCATAGTCTGGAATGTAAGTTCTGCCAAAGTTAAAGAAACCAAGTAAAGACTGCATTTTCTTGATATTGTTTGATGGTTGTAGTTGATTACATTTTTCTAAAAAGTGCGGGGCATGGCTCCTGCCCTCATTTGATAGCTTGTATCCCAGGGACAATACACTGAGAAAGGCTATTTAAGATTTCTTGAAATTTAATTTGTAGCCAAGGGCTTCGAATCCTAAAACAATACGATCAACCCTGGCAAGATGAATTTTGAGGTTGTCATCTGTGAGGTAGATGTCATCCACACAGGACAACGCCTCGGGATCAATATCATGCAACATTGATGTTACATGGGCTGAGAACAACCCTGGGCTGTTCTTATTGCAGAGGGACAATCAGCAGAAGCATTTTTGTGAGCCAAATCAGAATGCACACAGGTCCCAACTTTCATGTGCTAAGTTTTGGCTGATAAAATCAGCTGGAAATATCAAAGATTGTTTTGTATTTTTTACGCACTGTTTTGTTAATTAGTGCGAGTGCAGTGCTGTGTGAGTTTTGTATTGCCTATGTGTGTGTATAATTGTTTAAGTGTCTGCAATACAAGACTATTCTATACGAATGGTCTGGTTTTGCAACAGGGAATGACAGGTTATTCATTGAAGAGACATAGGGCTCTATTACTCCCTGGTACTAGAGCTGAGTGAGGATCTCTCTAACTGGAGCTTTAACCTCATGCTTAACAGGATATTTGGGCTGAGGCTGGGGTGTTAACCTAATACGTATTACATGGTAGGGGGAATCCTTATCCCACACTACATGGTTGCGGTATAGTGCTGTAAGTCTTTCTTCTCTCTCACGTAGTCAGGACATTGCTCTGACCAGCCCACTCTCTCACTACGTCTATCCGGTGTGTCCTAAAAAGCACGAGAGGGACGTGAATCAGTATATATGTCAGGAGCCTTTAAAGTTTCTTTATTTCTGAGATTATGGGGGTCATTCTGACTCCCGTGGCGGCGGTAACCGCACGCCCGGTGGGAGCCGCCGAATGACCGCACCGCGGTCAAATGACCGCGGCGGTCATTCTGAGTTTCCCGCTGGGCTGGCGGGCGACCGCCAGAAGGCCGCCCGCCCGCCCAGCAGGAAACCCCCTTCCACAAGGATGCCGGCTCCGAATGGAGCCGGCGGAGTGGAAGGGGTGCGACGGGTGCAGTTGCACCCGTTGCGATTTTCAGTGTCTGCCACGCAGACAATGAAAATCTATGTGGGGCCCTGTTAGGGGGCCCCTGCAGTGCCCATGCCAATTGCATGGGCACTGCAGGGGCCCCCAGGGGCCCCACGACACCCGTTCCTGCCAGCCAGGTTCTGGCGGTGAAAACCGCCAGAACCAGGCTGGTGGGAAGGGGGTCGGAATCCCCATGGCAGCGCTGCTTGCAGCGCCGCCGTGGAGGATTCCCTGGGGCAGCGGGAAACCGGCGGGACACCGCCGGTTTCCCGTTTCTGACCGCGGCTGTACCGCCGCGGTCAGAATGCCCATGGAAGCACCGCCAGCCTGTTGGTGGTGCTTCCGCGGTCGTTGGCACTGGCTGTCCATGACCGCCAGGGTCAGAATGACCCCCTATATCTCCTTTCAGAGCTCTCTGGATGTAGAAAGTCTGCTCACTGACTGCGTCTGCCTTTATTTTGTTTTTGTTTATCCCAGGGTATTTTAGAACCCTCTTGTGTTTGTTTAGAACTGTCCTTAGGGGTGATACCCTTAGTTTCAGGCTTCTTCGGCTTGACTCCCAAACTATCCCGTCCTATACTAGTATAGGTATCAGGAATAATTTTCGGTAGTTGACGCTCCTGTGCCAACTGTAGAATCTTCTGTTGCCACTGGTGTATGGCCAAAGCTACCGCTTCCCCCTTCATATTACTTAGTATTATTAAGGAGACTGTGTCAAAGTTACGCATCATTTTCATACCCAAATCTATGGCTGGAGCTGCCCTGTGCTCATTTTGAATTTGTTTTAACACTTCCGGTAAATTGGCCAGTGTTGAAGTACCATGCGTGGTAGTGTAAATTGCAGTGAAGACTGTCCTCCATGTGCTGCTGAGGACTGAGGGAACCAATCCGAATGGAAAGCACAATGTGAGAATTCTATGTTTATCTTGCGGTCCCGTACGGGGAAGCACTGCTTCCAGCTGGTTAGTTTTTTGTGCTATCCAGAACAGAATCTTCTCATGTTCCATGGGCTCTTTGCCCATGATAGAATGTACTGTTTGTGGGTTAATTCCAATAACAGCCAATTTGTGACCAGCCAGTGCAGCCCATGCTGGGGAAGTGTTCAAGGTCCACTTAGCGAATTGCACTAATCGTCTGTATAGTTGTACTAGCTCATTATAAAGTGTGCATAGGTCAGCTATTTGCCTGGCCTGTACACCAGGATGCGGTGTGTATGTGGCAAGCATAGACCTCGTTGGTCCGTCATTGCTTAAGGGCCTAATCTCACGGTTGCATTACATGTGGTAGGGTGCCATTGAACCAATTTTGATGTTCTTGATAGGAAAGCTGTATCTCTAGACACCGGTAACCTTGGTACCGCTGCAATACGTTTGCTATTTTAAATGTGTGAAATGCATGTGTTCTGTCATTTTCAGAAAAAGTGACCCAGGAATAGAATGTTTCTGTTTGGTAAGCTTCATGAGCTTCCACGATAAATGTGACCTCCCCACCCTCATCTGTTAAGCCATGGGCTTCTAGATATGTTAATGCTTGTCGACATTCTCTGAAATGTCTACGGCGTTAGCCATGTTGAATAATGGATGCATAGATGGAACACGAAATGGGGTGAAGTCCTTTTTCAGAGTTCAAGCTTGAACAACCTAAAGCCCATTTAGGTGCTCCCTATTCAGCTGAGGAGGATTATACCCAAGACCACAGACATCTCCGTATAATAGTACTTAGGGTACCTGCTGTGTGTAATACAGAGATACTCAGGATTTCCGTAAATTTGTGCCAAAACATCATCGTTGGTGGCGCCATGTTGTAGTTGGACTCTCGCTCCTAGGCGAGACTGCTTGTTTAGGGATTACAGCACTTTTGTTTGTAGACAACTGAGTCACTCTTCAACAAGTCACAACTATCAGCCCAACCCTCCTGGCTCACAAGCAGTACCTCACCCAAAACCCATACAGTAAAAGGTGTTTTCTGGCAGTCTCATGCATGGACTCTAGATTACGACATCTCAGGGGAGTTGTGGGGGATGGAAGCAATCCTTTTCTCACGTTAGCAATAAGTCTCAGCCACACACAGGCAATGAAGGAGATGCAGGAAAGTTTTCATAATATTAATTGAAAGGGCTGCAATCTACGGTAAAATGCGTGAGCTGCAATGATTAGGATAACGAAAAATAAAAGAAGCATAATTGTGAAGATGAGAGTCGTGAATACAAAGACCCCCACCATCTTGCAATAAACATGAGATATAAAATCCCTAACATAGAGAACCTAGGGCCAGATGTAGCAAAGTAGCAAATTGCGACTTGCAATTTGCGAGTCCCTGCGACTCGCAAATTGCAAGTCGCAATTTGGAATGCAGAAAGGTGTCTCAGACACCTTCTGCGAGTCGCTATGGGGTCGCAAAGACCCACCTCATTAATATTAATGATGTGGGTCGCAATTTGCGACCCCATAGCGACTCAGGGCACTCACGGGGATGGAGGCCTGCTGGGAACAGCAGACCTCCATGTCCGTGACTGCTTTTAAATAAAGCAGTTTTTTTTTTCAAAGTGCAACCCATTTTCCTTAAAGGAAAACGAGCTGCACTTTGAAAAATAAACCGAAACCTTTTGTTTCGGTATTTTTCAGGGCAGGTAGTGGTCCATTGGACCACTGCCTGCTCTGAAAAATTATTTTTAGGTCCAGTCACAAAGGGGAAGGGGTCCCATGGGGACCCCTTCCCGTTTGCGACTGGGTTACCATCCACTTCAAGTGGATGGTAACTGCGAGTCCATTTGCGACCGCTTTCGCGGTCGCAAATGGAATTGCATACCATTGCGACTCGCAAATAGGAAGGGAACACCCCTTCCTATTTGCGACTCGGAAATGCATTTTGCGAGTCGTGCCGACTCGCAAAATGCATTTCTACATAGCAAAGACGCATTTGCGACACGCAAACGGCGATTTTCGCCGTTTGCGAGCCGCAAAGTCTTTGCTACATCTGGCCCCTAATCCCTAACCTAATGAAAGCTAGGCATGATAAACCTAATTTGCCAGTACCATGACCATAAGAAGTGCCCCCCAACCCTTGTTACCTTGGAATGACGTCTCTAGGTCAAACTCTGTGGTGACACAAAGACTGAGTTCTGCAGCGGGGTGACGTACAGCATAAATGGCATCTGGAAGCAATCCCTCTATTAACCTTGTCTTTGTGAGATGTATTTATACAGATCATGTAGGACCTCTGACACAGGTATGTTCCCAAACAATTGATAAGGAGGCGGACTTGTGGTGGTAATTATGTAAACAATCCCCAACAAGTGTACATTATGTTTTTGTCACACGTATGAGAGAAAGGGACATGATGTGAATACCTACATACATCACTTGATTATGACGCTGATAGTGACGCCTTCACAGACTGGCACTGATGATGCAAATCAAAACATTTTTATATCTATAAACAATGGTGGCCATTTTAAAAAGAAATAATAAAATAAATGGACTAAAACAGAGATCGCTAAGTAGGTTAAAGGTCACTAGGTGACGGGGCACAGGCCTGCAAGCCAAAGGGCTAAGCTAATCTCCTGAGTTCCAATAAAAACTAAATAGGATTCACTATGCTCCACTCTACATCACAAAACTGTCCGCCACACACCCTACACCATAAAACTCTATGACACTACACTCTATGATACTGTACTACACTCTATGTCACTCTAAATCCCTCCACTCTACAACACTGTACTCCACTCTATGCCACTCCACATTACAACACTCTACTGCAGTCTGTGCCACGTTACAACACTCTATTCCACTCTGACGCACTCTACAACACTCTATGACACTCTTCACAGCTCTAGTGTATGGCACATTTCTCCACTGTACTCCATTCAACTCCACTCCTCCAGTGTATGCCACTCCACTTTACACCACTCTGTGCCACTCCACTCTTCACAATCTGTGCCACTCCACTCTACCACATTCTATGATACTCTATAGCACTATACTCCACACTATGACACTCCACTCTGCGACACTCCTCTCTATGGCACTCCACTCTACGTCACTCCACTCTACGACACCACACTGCCCCCCACAATACTCTACAACACTTCACTTGACGACGCTCCATTTATGACACTCTGCTCCACTCTGTGCCACTCCACTATATATAAAACACAGTGACGGTCACTAGTGTGTGGTTAGAGTTAGGGCAGTGTTTTCATAGGAAATTGATTTTTTGGTGTGCTAATAACTTTGGTGCATTTGACGAATCTTCATGAAACTTTCCAAAAATTGTTCATCCACCTCAGCGTCTTCTTGAAGGTTTTGGGGTGATCCGTCAAGCAGGATCGAGCAAAAAGAGGCATCCCAAAATGCATTTTCCCCATGCAGTTTTCCATAGGCAAATTGGACAGTGATACAGGAAAATCTGCTAAACCTAGAACAACACATTTTTCAGAAAGCTACATCCTTACCCAGAAATGTGCTCTTTGTGATTTTGTGTAAATCAAATCTGTTCAGTAATTTTTGAAACATTAAGGTGCTAAATGTATGCATGTATCAAGACGTAGAACTGCATATCTGGGAGATCAAAAGATTAGGGTTGATTGTCTGCCTAACATCAACAAAGATGTTTGGCAGCAATTTTAAGAAGTGGGTACTCAGTTCTTGTGTCCTAAATTTAAAAAACAAAATATAGAAGGGCAGGAGGGTGCTTCAGTTAGAGTTAGAAGGTTTCGTGCAATTGCAAAAACAATTATTCTAGTCTTATTATTTAAGTTATCTAATAAATTGAAATCTTATTTTTAGGGGTGTGTTAGATGCTGTTTGGTATCAATTTCAGTAAATGTCATTGGAGCATGCTTAGTTTCTGTTGTTGTGAGGTAGTGAAAGTGGGCTTACTAGACATATTAGGATCTGTATGTAATTTGAAAATATTAAACAGCTTTAGTAAATGTGATGCATGTCATTTAACTCAATATACATTACTGCTTACAAAAGTCTACTTTTCTAATTTGTCTCTTATTTCGCCCAATTGGTTTGTTCTTTAGATTTTTTTTTATTTTATTCACTTTCTGCATTATGATACTTTCTGTAGCGCTTTCCTTAAATGGAAAATGCTAATGTAGGTGAAATGGGTTTCAGTTTTTTTCGGTTTTATAAATTTTTTATATGTTGCCTATAATGTTTTAGATGGGATAATTAAAAGAAATGTATTTATTTTAAAATAATAATGTGTTGCTATTAAAGTGCTTGATATTTACATTTTCGAAATGTTTGTATGTTTGTGTGATGTAAATAGAAGATCGTTTTAATAGTTAACTATATTTTGTACTTCGATACTCTTCATCTTAAAAATGATATCTGAGCTGTCAATATTTTTGTAATTTACATAGAAGCCAATCAAACTTGATATTTGTTGGTGATATGTTTGAGATGATTTTTCTGTGTGAAAATGTTTCTGTAGTTAATATTCCATAGTTACACAGTGAATTGTACCAGATGTTGCAACAACAGATAGGGAGTGGTATTTACTGTTGATATCAGGGGCAGCTCCTGTAGGAAAAAAGTGATGGGAGGGGGCACAAAACAAACACAACATAAATAAATATAAAAAAAATACTTACCTCACCCGCCTCATCGCCATCGTCGTCGTGCCGCTCTTCTGGCTCCACTTGCAGGCACAGGCTCCCACCCTGTCCTGCAGAGAATCCGAACGCTGTTCTTGCATGAGAGCAGCATTAGGATTGGCCGGAGCGCCCTGAGTTGGCAGTCCCAGGCAGACTGGGAGCCTGTGCCTGCTCTCTCCAACCCGGCAACACAGTGCCAGGTTGGAAAGAGCTCAGTGTGCATGTGTGTTTGGCCGGCCCGAGATGGTCATCACCTGTGGGCCCAGCCCCTTGAAAAATAAAAAAGATAATAAACATTCTTTATTATCGTTTTTATTTTTCAGTTTGCAGCTCTTGCTGCTGGCAGGGGGTGAGCCACTGGTTGATACACTTAGTATACTTGTTCCTGTTGGTGGTCTATTTATGAATATTGATAGATTTTAGATGACTCCAGTGAAAAAGGCGTTTCAACTAAAGTGTAGAAGCTACTCACCTTGACTCAATTTCGAATTCTGTACTGTGTAAGAAACGGTCAGTGTTTTAAATCAACTGTTCAAGACATAACTCATTCAGTGCCTTGATTCGTGATGATATAACATGAATGGATAAAAATACTAAATTGTAGCGAGCCTGTATTCCCAGAACGTCCAGGGTTAACCAATAGTGGCAGAGTTATCAGGTGGCTGTTTATTGTTACACAATGGACTGATGTTTCACTTCCGACTTTAGACAATAATAATATCAATTAATGGTCCATTGTGGACTCCAATCTGCACCTCTCATTGAAATGAGTATTTAAGGATACTCCAGCACATTTGTGGTCCAATGGAATCATGTATTAACATGCTGAGGAATCACTGAATGAGGTGGTGCCCTTTTGGGAAAAGTACAGAATACTGCTACATTATTTACTTAAATAGTGTACTGCTTTACTGTGTGATGGCAACTTGATGATTCATTGCAATGCTTGCTAGTTTTGCTATTTTCTTAACAATAAAGCACATTTCAAGCATCTCTTGCACTTCAGAGTTTTCATTTTAGAATGGACATTGAGAACAAGTGCCACCATTACAATGGGAAAGATGGGTAGCATTTCAGTGCTCTATTGTATTGCTGAGTAGGCATTTGTATGGAAGAAAAACAATGTGATTGTCCTACAAAGGAACATCAAGCAAAGGGCCACACTCATAATGACCCGTCTCCTGAAAGATAGAATATGTAGACAGGTGCAAGGACTTAATTGTGTGCCCCATGAGGGATGCGCTTTGCCTTTTACATAGATGATGTGGGTCACTGTGCAATGATTCAACCTTCTGAATTTCTGACAATGGTGTTCATCTGAGAGCAGCATGAGGCTGCAAGTCTGTCCCGTATCAATAACTTTACAGTGCGCTCTAGTTGCGATCATGACATAACTTCTTGAAAAGGGATTATCGGGAGGCTATCCACAAGATACCTTATTTTTAGAAAGTCAAGTCTCTGTCCCACTTGAACTCATTGGTCTAGTAAGGGAAACATCCTGAACAACTAGGTCTAAACCATTACTTGCCTGAACCACTACTGCTAAACAACTAAAAAGTCTCTACAACTAAGTACTGAACAACTACTGTCTAAACAACAATTGTGTCTGAATAACAGTTGCCTGAACAACTAATTTTAAGGTAAGGTTTTCTTTTTGGTTTTTATGGTTTATTAGTTGTTTAGAATATATATGTAGTTGTTCAGGCAATTGTTATTCAGGCACAATTGTTGTTTAGACAGTGGTTGTTCAGTACTTAGTTGTAGAGACCTTTTAGTTGTTTAGCAGTAATAGTTTAGGCTATAGTTGTTTAGGACCTAGTAGTTCTGTCACATATTCATCTAGTAATAATGTAATGGACTCACTCTGCAGCATGACAACGATGAAAGACACGTCATTGGTGTTACAATGAACAATTCTGGCTGCACCTTGTTTCCTTCTTCTTAACCAGGTTTGAGAAAAAACATTTTCTATTCATAAGGTCAGCTTTCAGCTTCTGATTTGGTGTTTTGTCTTTGGACTTATACATTTCTATTCCACTATCAATACGCTTCATCAAAATGCCTATTAAAAATGGAGGCCGTATTGTTTATAGTATTGCATCATTGTGATGGTGTCATCCGCGTAGAAAAGTGTAATTGATGGGCTGTGCTTGTATCTGGTTGTAAATCAATCATATGAAGGATTCCCAGAAGAGCAGTGCTTTAAATGGGCCGGTACTCTCCGGTACTGAGTACCGGCACTTTTTTATTTTGCGAGGTAGAGTACCGGCATATCTCAAGAAAAACGTAATACTTTTAATTGGAGAGTACCGGAACTTCTCAGAAACAAGCAGGTACTCCGGTACAGAGTACCTGCACTTATATTTTTCCATTTAAAGCACTGCAGAAGAGTGACAGTGAAAGGCAGACATTCTTCATGCTCTTGGTCACTCAAGCCCTCTCCCCTTGAATCATCCCAATCAGTGTCAAGTTTCTGTTGTTGCAAAACAAATGCACGGAAGTAGCATGATACAAAGTGGTGTGGGCGTCGCTATAATGAGAGTTTAATTTGTTCAGTGCTTGGCTAATGCAGTGTCAAGTGTCTAATAGGTGAATGCACAATATCAGGGCTGACCTTGCCTCTTGACCTCGAATAGCTGTTTGGTGTTCTTCTGTGACTACCTCTGGGTGTTTCGAGAATATTTGCAGCGGGCAGACTGCATAAAACATGTACTCCTATGTGCCAGAGGTGGTTAAGGGAGCAGCTATGTGGTGTGTGCAAACCTAAGTGCCAAAGGTGGTATCTCTCACAAGGCAGTCTCAGTAGATCAGATTTTAGAGAAAAGTACAATTGTAATGCCCATAACCAATGTCAAATCATTTTGTGTGCTTTTGATAAAACGCCAGGTACCAATGAATTGTTTTACAAAAGACTGAAGTTTGAATGTGTCAATTTTGATACAGTGTGCATGTGAACTCATTCAGCCCAGCAACTCATATCTAGAATAATGCATTGCTTGAATTATAACTTAATCATGGAAGGACGACTTTTTTTTAGTACAGGTAGTCCATTTTCCACAGGGCATTCTACAAATGGTTGTGAAAAATTGCTTTTTTTTCTACCGTTAGATGATTCAACAGGTTTGTAGTGCTATTGCAATCCACGTACACTTCCGCTATTCACATCTTGGGCATCACCACGGTGAATGTGATGCTTCTCGACAGTCCTATGTCAGTGAAAAGGATGTTACTACACCTGCCAGATTAGGATGGGTTAATCTGTTCTGGAAGGACAATGGGTTTGGAAGCCGCCCGTGATGTAAGATGAGTAGGAGATCGAGGACAAGGCACCAGGTGTACTGATTGAAGGGTCACGCTGTATTAGTGAAGGGAGAGATGGCTTTATTGCAAAATGACCTTATGTTCCCCAATTGTTCACATGCCAGAAACACTTTCAGGTTCAATGTGTTCGCATTAGCAGCTTTTTTCAGTCCTTCGCCCATAAAATGTGCTAAGGTATCTTAGGATCACATTTTCTGGTACTCTTTTGCTCCCACTCAGTGCTTCATTTGTAAATAAAAAGATGCCGGTGCTCAAAGCCCTCCTCTTAAACACACGGCTGCTGCAATTAAATCTGCGATACTGAGGCAGCCTAATCCCGATGCGATCTCTGACCTCTTCAATCCATTTAAAGCCACTCCCTGCCTCTTCAGCTCACCCCTGCAGCTTTCTGCTTTCTCTCACCGTGACGCTTTTTCGTTTTTCTCTTCCTCGGTCTTTCCCAAACGTGTCTTTTGCTCGCAGCAAATGTTTGAGGCAGAAGACTAAGCGCCAGCTCTCAAAAATAAGTACCGGTGCTCAGCACCAGAAACAACAAGCACAAATTAAGCACTGCTCCCACTATCTCAATTGGTGCATAACTTCATGTCAGAAATGGGTACCTCCATGTACCTTACTAATTTGAAAAGTAGCCAATATACTATAAGGTGAATAGAGAGAAGTAGTTCCTAAACTCTCCCCCTCTGCTCCTCCCTATAGCTTTAAGGAAACCTTTTTTCCAGGTAGACAAAGAACAATAGACTAGAGAGTGAGAGAAATCGTAAAGTAGTGTTTGCCTGAGCGTATATAGTCCGGCCTCAATTTTCCTTCTAAACTTGAACATTACAGTCATGTTATGGAGCCTTGTCTTGAGTCTTACCTGTTCTGTGATTATTCCATTAATTATACCATCTGCAACAGTATGTCCAATCCTAGCCACTGAAAAAGAACATCTTTATCATGCACTTGGGGTGCTCTCTACACCCTTAATTTCAAACCACCAAGATGCACATGAGGAATACCAAACAGTGGAATGATGGAATAAAATATACATAAAGTGATGGATGGAATGCTTGAATTAGTCACAGCCACTGGCAATCACTTGAGCTGCATTCAAGTCCTTTTGTAATTTTACACACTATGCTACCTCAGTTTGGTCCCAGCCATATGCAAATTAGTCTTGACCCTGCTCCAGTATGAACAGTCCAGACCGAACTGCCAGGCCAGATCCTCCCGAACTGGAACACAAGCAAATCAGGACTGGTTTCACCTTAGTTAGGGCTCATCAGCTAGGTATATACAGTGTGCACAGGACCCTCGTCTGGGCATACCCATCCCACCTAGTTGGCCAAGAGTAAGCCCAGATTTGGGTCCCTTACTCACTGTGACACTGGATCAAAGCTCACAA
The DNA here is from genome assembly GCF_031143425.1 of Pleurodeles waltl. Classification (NCBI taxonomy): domain Eukaryota; kingdom Metazoa; phylum Chordata; class Amphibia; order Caudata; family Salamandridae; genus Pleurodeles; species Pleurodeles waltl. The sequence continues at coordinate 44,507,341 of NC_090448.1, forward strand.
GACTGAAGAGCCCCAATCAGGGCAAGATTGGTCTTGAGTCGTCTATGCTGTGGTTCCGAGAGGACCTGGCCAGGCAGCTCGGACTGGACAGTTCCTATTGGATAAGTATCAAAACTGATTTGCATTTGGCTGGGTCCAATCTTTGGTGGCATGGTGGGCAAAAGAAGGATGGGTTGGAATGCTACCCCCAAGAGATTAACACTTATTGAAAGCATTACTTCTATCACCTTTTGCATGTTTGAAAGATGGGAAAGAAGCACTCTAGAGGTGGGAATGAAGAATGTCAACAATGGGAATGAGGAGTGCAAACAGAAGTGAAAAGAAAACATCTGTCATTCCTATGCCATCCCTGCAACAAGGGGGAAAGGCAGTCAACTAGCAAAAAAACAAAAGTGGAAACATCAAGGAAGGTACAAAGGCCAACGGATGGTCCCACAGTAAGTCACATTGCTTATAGGATCTCAGCACACTCCTGTTATTATGCTTTCTATCTGGAATACAAATATTTCATTACAATAAAAAAGCTAAGCTTAACTTGACATATGAAATGTTTGAATACATTTCAAAATCATATGTTATGTTAAATGCAACTATACACACTCCTAAAAGGTTTAATTAGGTGATATTCAGGATTCATCTATTTTGTTGTCAATAGGCTTGCATGACACTCACAAAAGTATGAAACAACAGCTTGGAAAGCAAAACCTATATAAAGGAATATGAATGCAGGTTTATTTGGTAAATTGCAGCATTTTCGGTGTAAACCTCGCTTTTGCGAAGTTGAGAACTGACTCACATTCCAATCTCCTCGAGACATGAGGAGATTGGAATGCCGGTCGGAATGTTCAGTTTGTTGGCTGTATTGACAGTTACTGCTAGATACTCAATCAATCAATCACTTTTAGGGCGCGCTACTCACCTCCAGTGAGCTGGGAACAATAGCATGAAGCGTTCGAGGCCTACTTAGAGGCCATTAACGGCGATACTTTGACATCGAAAAAAAAGAAAGCCTTAATAATATACAACTTAGGCTCCAAGGGCATAATCGTCTTGAAAACACTTGCCTTGGCAACTGTGGTGGTATGGGTAGGTACTGGAGAAAGTGGATTTAGTTAGATGGTGGATGAATATTCTTCTGTTATTAACACCTTACATACAAGATGTAGGCCCTCATTTTGAACATGGGGGGTTGGCCCGCCATGCCGGCATTGGCGGCTGAATCCGCCAGCCGGCATGGCGGGCCAACCCGTCGCATTACGAACATGGTGAGGGCCGCCACAGGCAGTCCTCTCTCACCGCCAGGCTTCCGACGTCAGGCAGCCTAGCCGTGAGTGGGAACAGTATCCAACAGGGTAGGTGCGCTACCCTTCGGATAATGTTTCCATTTCCACCAGCCTTTCCCTGGTGGGAAAGGCTGGCGGAGGGGCACCCCTGGGAGCCCCTGCACTGCCCATGCAGCTTGCATGGGCAGTGCAGGGGCCCCCGTGCAGTGTTCCGTCGCGCAGGTTGGACAGTGATCTGTGCGACGGGTGTAGCTGCACCTGCCGCACAGAGGTATTGACGGCATCTCCAGGTGGAGCCGCTGTCAATGTCCCGGCCTGGCCTTTCTGTGAGCCGGCGGGCGGAATGTTTCCGCCCGCCGGCCCACAGAAATGTTCATTATTTGGCCGGCGGGGTTCCGGGGTCGTTGGCGGTCAGTGTTTTGACCGACAGTATGAACACAGCAGTTGTTACCACCGTGTTCATAATGACCACCTTAATCCCAAAAAAAATGTGGTTGTAGAAAGGCATAAGTTCCTTCAACTGCTCAAGCACCAGGCGAACCTATAGATGACTTTGTAGTCGCATTATGTACGCTAGCCATTACATACGACTACTGTGATCTTAAGGGTGAAATAATAAGGAATCAATTGATTGATAAAAACAATACTAGAAAAATTCAGGAAAGGTCATTGTCAATGGAGGAGCTCAGTTTAGAAACAGTGTTGACTATTGCCAGAAGCATTGCGCATGCTGAGCAGTGTATGAAAGAAAGGAGTCTGAATGCAGCTGCGCATAAGGTCAAGTCCCTTGCTAAGCAGTCCATTGCCAGGCAGTTAGAAAATAAGAATGTCGATCTTTCTGTTGACAAATCTCACACAGTTAACAGTCGTGGCACTAGTAAGTTGCAAGGTGATAATACTGAAATTCTGTGTTTTAGATGTGGGAGTAAATTGCATGCGAACTCTTATACAAATTGCTCGGCTATTAACCAAACATGTTTCAAGTGTGGAAAAAAGGGTAATTTTTCCAGGATATGTAAATCATCCAAGGGTAAAAAAGGTCATAATGAACCTGTTGTGAAGTCGATTGAGGAAGCTATGTCTGTTGATCATGAAAATGTAATATTAATGTTGTCATCAGCAGGCAAGGACGAAGGTACCAACCAAATAGCATCTATTTGTGATATCAGAAAAGGGAAACCTCCTATGTGTGACATCGTCATTAACAATGCTAAGGTAAAGGTTATAGCAGGCTCTGACTCGCCTTTCACTTCGATTGGTGAATCAGCGTTGTACAGGTTGAACATCTCTCGCCTCAAAGATCCATATATCAAGCATTTTGCATATGATGGGAAAAAGTGGAGGTGATGGACAATTTCATGCCATTTTGGGTTTTGACAACTAAACGACCAAGAGCACTGTATATTTGGTCAAAAGTATGTCCTACCTGTTAGGGTGGAATGAACCAGGAGTTCTGGACATAAATCTCGATCTTAATCACCCTGAGGTGGTATAGTCCAAGCAACGCCGTTTAGAAACACACAGTGGTGAGATTGACAATGTGAATGAGTGCAAATGGGCTCGTAGATATCCGATCTTCTTTACGAAATATCTTAGAAGGTTGAAGGGTTTCAAACATTGCATTATTCTAAAAGAGAATGCTGAACAAGGAGCTCATAAAGTATGACACTTTCCTATTAATTTGAGGGAGGATCTTAAATCAGAGTAAAAACAAAATGCAGACTTGGTGTTGTCAAACCCATCAAAGGGTCCGAGTACTTGGCCCCAGTTGTCTGACAATGCGACAAGTCCTTGCAGTTGTTTGTCAAAATACACAGCCTGAATTCTAGTATTTGGGTTAATTGGCAACCACTCCCTACCATTAATGAGTTATTGTCCACCGTAAAGGGCGCAATTGTGTTCACCACACTTGAGTTGTCAGCAGTGTACCACCAGATAGAGCTGTGTGAGGAGTTGAGGCACCTAAATTCACTTGTGACCACTGAGGGAACATTTTGCCACAGTCGTCTGCCATTTGAGTTAGCCTCAGCATCTTCGCCCTTTCAGAGATTAATGAACAATCTATTCAAGGGGGTGCCTGAGGCGTTGTGTTTCCATGACCATGTCTTTATTTATGGGAGAAATGGCAATAAACATGATGAGAGACTCCAGAGTGTTGGGGATTTTTAAAAATTCAGGTGGAACATTAAAGAAAGATAAGTGCAAGTTTCACTGCAATGGGGTAGATTAATTATGGCACTACATGTCTAGCAATGGTATTGAACCTAAGATGAAAATTCTAAATGCTATTGAGGAGGCACCTGCTCCCAGAGGCAAGGAACAGTTCAGGTCTTTTCTGGGATTGATTGAGTACTATGCCAGATTTGTGGTGAGTTTTGCATCTAAAATGGCGGGTTTGCATGATCTGTTAAGAAAGAATGCTAAGTATGTGTGGAGTGATGAGTGTAATGTTGTGTTTGAGTCAATAAAAAAGGACATGGGGCATGTTTATGAGTGGGTTGCACCATGCTTGCAGCATGCAACATGGTACTAAGTCATATTTTAGGAGACCCGCTAAGACACTTTGGTGGACATTACAACCCTGGCGGTCGGTGTTAAAGCGGTGGTAAAAAAAATGGAATTACGACCGTGGCGGAAACCGCCAACATAGACAGCCACTTTAACACTCTGACCGCCACGGCGGTACAAATAAACACCGCGGCGGTAACCGCCAACAGACAGGCGGAGGACAATGTACCGCCCACAGAATTACAACCCACCAATCCGCCACCTTTTCCGGGGCGGATTCACCGTGAAAAAAAACACGGCGGAAACAGGACTTCGAAGGGAAAACGCTCACCTCTACACACCCCATGAGGAACCAGGACACCATGGAACCGGAGCTCAAATTCTTCCAGCCTTTATCTTCCTGCTCCTCTACCAGGAGCACGAACGCCGGCGGCGAAGACCACGGTGAGTACTGCATCTACGACACAGGGGAGGGGGAGGGAAAAAACAGTGACACACACACGCAACACGCAAAACCCCCACTCCCACCCTCACCCACTACAACACATACAAAAGTACATGTTGATACATCACAGTTACACCCCCAAACCCCCCTGGAAGAATGCAAGGACAAAAGGAAATGAGTCGAATGATTGTAATATATTCAAATACAGTAATCAAAAATATTTACATATATACACATTTACACTATGAACAATTATATACACCAAGAACACAAGTCCAAGGGATTCCACCATCATAGTCCGTGGATCACTGTGCCCAAAAGGCATGGGCGAGGCCCACACTCAATACCCGATCAAAACGGAGAGAACACTGCAGTGGCATCAGATAGAAATAAAACAGGCACCTCAGGGGGAAGGGACGGGGGGGGGGGCACCTCAGCCGGTTGAGTGCACGACACCAGATCCACGGGGGGCTCCATGCCCATTGATGTATCCTGGGGAGTGCAAAGCCACAGTCTCACAAGCCTCTACAGTGGGTGGTTTGCCCACTGTTCAATCCTGGGGAGTGCAAAGCCACAGTCTCTCAAGTCTCTACAGTGGGTGGATTGCCCAGTGTTCAATCCTGGGAGTGTAAAGTCACAGTCTCTCAAGTCTCTACAGTGGGTGGTTTGCCCACTGTTCAATCCTGGGGAGTGCAAAGCCACACTCTCTCAAGTCTCTACAGTGGGTGGTTTGCCCACTGTTCAATCCTGGGGAGTGCAAAGCCACAGTCTCTCAAGTCTCTACAGTGGGTGGTTTGCCCACTGTTCAATCCTGGGGAGTGCAAATCCACAGTCTCTCAAGTGGATAACAGTCTCCACTGGCTCTGGAGGGGGCCTTGTGCCCAGAGTGCTTCATCCTGCCAAGGACAGAGGTAGTGGATGTATCTCTCCACTGGTTCTGGAGGGGGCCTTGTGCCCAGAGTGCTTCATCCTGCCAAGGACAGAGGTAGTGGATGTATCTCTCCACTGGTTCTGGAGGGGGCCTTGTGCCCAGAGTGCTTCATTCTGCCAAGGACAGAGGTAGTGGATGTAACTCTCCACCGGTTCTGGAGGGGGCCTTGTGCCCAGAGTGCTTCATCCTGCCAAGGACAGAGGTAGTGGATGTATCTCTCCACCGGTTCTGGAGGGGGTCTTGTGCCCAGAGTGCTTCATCCTGCCAAGGACAGAGGTAGTGGATGTAACTCTCCACCGGTTCTTGTGGGGGCCTTGTGCCCAGAGAGCTTCATCCTGCCCATGCCGGACTCAGTAGCGTCGGAATCATTTGCGCTGACTGGCCTGCGGGGCTGCTTGTGGCGGTGTCCTTGGCAGCGCTGCTTGTGGTGGTGGTGTCCTGGGCAGCGGTGCTTGTGGCGGTGTCCTTGGCAGCGCTGCTTGTGGCGGCGGTGTCCTGGGCTGCGGTTCAGCTGCTGGCGGTCTTGTTCTGCCCTGCTGGGCTGCTGGCGGCGGTGTCCTGGGCAGCGGTTCAGCTGCTGGCAGTCTTGTTCTGCCCTGCGGGGCTGCTGGCGGCAGTGTCCTGGGCAGCGGTTCAGCTGCTGGCAGTCTTGTTCTGCCCTGCGGGGCTAATGGCGGCGGTGTCCTGGGCAGCGGTTCAGCTGCTGGTGGTCCTGTCTGTGGCTGCGGGGCTGCTGCTGGCGGTCGCTTCCTGGGCAGCGGGGCTGCTGGCGGTCCTGTCTGTGGCAGCGGGGCTGCTGCTGGCGGTCACTTCCTGGGCAGTGGGGCTTCTGGCGGTCCTCTCTGTGGCTGCGGGGCTGCTGCTGGCAGTCGCTTCCTGGGCAGCGGGGCTGCTGGCGGTTGTGTCTGTGGCTGCAGGGCTGCTGCTGGCGGTCGCTTCCTGGGCAGCAGGGCTGCTGGCGGTCTTGTCCGCCATGCTGATCTTCCCAGACTTGCCGCTTTTACTGTGCCACTTTACCCCCTTGGATGGTGTCGCAGCTGTCTCCAAACTCCCAACTGGACCCCTGGAAGCGGGTTTGGTGGCTGGTTTCTTTCCCCTCTCCTGCCGGACACTGTCCAACTTTATATGCTTGACAGGTGGGGTACTGTCCGTGCTCTGGCTCCTTGCCACACTGCCTGCCCTGCTGCCTGGTGCACTCCATAATCCGGTGATTACTGGCACCACTAGTCCCGCCGATGTTGTGGCTGAGGTGCTAGGATGGGACCTGGAGAGTCGGGCCCTAGGAGACTAATGGGGTGGGGGAGGTGAGGGAAAGAGGCCAAGGCTGGACAGGAAAAGTTTCTTAGGAAAACTGGGACGGGTAGCTGGAGGGGGTTTGTAAGTGGAGTAAGAGGTAGTGGTTGTAGGCGGTGTACGTTTGGTGACTTTGGGTGAAGGTCATGGGCTGGAGGCTGTCGTGAGGTGGATGGCTGTTGGGTGGGTGTGTGGCTGCGTTTGTGTACCTTGGGAGGTGGCCTCACAGACACACTGGGAGAGGACACAGGGGATGTGTGAATGGTAGTGGGGGTGGTGAGTGCACGTGAGCGGGGTGTGGTGGTGGGTGTGCTGGTGATGGACACAGTGGCTGAGGATGTAGTGCATGCAGGTGTGAGTGGAGACGAGACTGGGAGGGAGGAGGAGGAGGGGGGACACAGTGGAGGCAGTGGATGTTGGTGTGTCTGCATGTGTGTGATGCTTGCGTGAGGGATGTGTGGTGCTTATGTTTGCCAGAGCTTCCCTTGTGTGTTGAGGTGTGTGCATACTGGTCTGATGGTGAGCTTGGGATAGGCTGAGGTACAGGGGTGTGGGTCTGGGTGGAGGAAGTTGGAGGGGGGAGGCTAGAGACAGGGACAATGGCTGCCATCAGTGCTGAGACCAGAGTCTGAAAAGCTCGCTGAAGGGCTGCCTGACCAGAGTGAATACCCTCCAGGAATGCATTGGTTTGTTGCAACTGCCTCTCTACACCCTGGATGGCATTCAAAATGGTAGACTGCCCAACAGTGAGGGATCTGAGGAGGTCAATGGCCTCCTCACTGAGGGCAGCAGGGGTGACAGGGGCAGGGACTGAGGTGCCTGCGGAGAAGGTAATGCCCACCCTCCTGGGTGAGCGGGCACGGGGCAAAGGCTGAGGGGCTGCTGGGAGGGCGGTGCTGGTAGGGGGGTGGCAGCTGTACCTGTAGATGCGGGGGGAACAGATGGGGCCACCACCGCAAGGGAGCTCCCATCAGAGGAGGAGTCCGTCTCGCTGGTGTCAGCTCCTGTCCCCGCCGTGGAGCTCCCCTTGCCCTCCGTCCCACTGGTGAATTCGGAGTCCGTAGTCTCGCCCTCCAGGACCATGTAGGATGCAGCTCCCTCCTGCTCCGGTGCCACTGCTCCTCTGCCTGATGATGCTAATGCACACAAGTACACAGAGACCACAAAAAGGGGGGGGGGACAGGAGAAAGACATGTTCAGTGCATGCAATACCACTACCGTTGGCGGACACGACAGACACAGAAGCCCCCTGCACTACACCGCGCACTTGGGGTCCACTATTCAATCCTGGGACATGGCTTATAAGGCTATGGCCGATTTCTGCACACATGGATGTCACAGGAGCCTGACTAGGTGTAGTTGGCACTGTACACAGGTGGGGTGGGGTGCCACAGGGCTTGCCTGAAGTAGGGAACTTAACTACCAAACTCGCCCTGGCCTAGGGGAACCCACATCCCACCCGCCCACCCAGACACCTAAAATGCATGCTGAATCAGCAGAATGAGAGTGTACTCACCCCTTTGTGTCTGCTGTGATGCCCTCAAGTGCCCATCCAACTCCGGTTAGGCCACCGCCGGGATCCTGAACATCAGGGGGGTCATGGTGCGACGGGCACCCCTCCCACGTTGGGAGGCCATCCCCAGCTGGGCCTCCGCCGTCTTCTTGCTCCAGCGGCGAATGTCCTCCAATCTTTTCCGGCAGTGGGTGCTCCGTCTATGGTAGACCCCCAGGGTCCGGACTTCCTTGGCAATGGCACGCCAGATGTCCTTCTTCTGGTGGGCGCTGACCTACAGGAAGTGTACAGGGGAAAAGAGAAGTAATTACCAACTGCACCGTCACAGTCATTGGGCCGCATCCCTACCCTTGCCATGGCGCACATGCACTCACCGTCGTTTCGTGCATGCCTCATTCTCACCCCCCCTATCTTTCATCCACCCCACTCCACACAGGCATTGCCCATAGAGCATGCTCACAGTGTACTTACCTGTTTGTCTGGAGGACCGTAGAGTAGCGTGTACTGGGGGAGGACCCCATCCACGAGTTTCTCCAACTCTTCCAAAGTGAAGGCAGGGGCCCTTTCCCCAGACACACGAGCCATTGTCTCTTCCAGACTGAGGTCACAGCAGCACTTGCAGTGTAGGTCCTCTCCTGTCGAAGATCAGGTATCGAGTGATTAAACAGAGAGAAAATGGCGGTCACGTCCGCGGCGGTGCGTACCGTCACCGCCGGCATACATCGTCATTGGCTCCTGGGACCCATAGGGCCCAATGTTAACCAATGCAGAATTGCGCCGCGGTCTTCGACCACCTACCGCGATGGTGTAGAACGCCAGCGCAGTCACCTCATAGCCCCCTGTCCCACTTTACAGGTCAGGCAGCCGCCATGTCAGGGGCCCACATGGCATTATTTATGACTGCGTCCCACATACCTAGGCCTTGCCTAACCACTCATACAGGCAAATTTTGATTTATGAATATTTTCGGAGTAAGCTATGTTTACGTACCTCAGAGTTGGTTGCCTCTCTGCTCGCTGTTCTCCTCAATAGGCACTGTCCGCTGGGGCATGTGAGGAGATGGCGGCATCCTCCGGTGTACAGACCTCTGCTGGACCTATCGACAATGGAGGAAAGACATGTGATCACCTACAGGCTTGATCGTGCCACAAACCAGGAACTGTGTGCCCAGTTGGAGCCAGACCTGATGTCAGCTATCCGCCATCCCACAGGAATCCCCCTCAAGTGCAGGTGCTGTCAGAACTCCATTTCCTGGCAAGTGGATCTTTTCAAACAACAGTGGCCATAGCATCAGGGATGTCCCAGCCTATGTTTTCCATCGTGTTGTCCAGAGTGCTGTCTGCCCTGCTGAAACACATGTGGAGCTACATCGTTTTCCCTCAGGTGGAGGATTTGCCTACAGTGAAGGTGACTTCTATGCCCTGGGACATATCCCCAACATCATAGGTGCCATTGATGGGACACATGTGGCCTTGGTACCCCCACGCAGGAGTGAACAGGTGTACAGAAACCGGAAGAGTTACCATTCGATGAATGTGCAGATGGTGTGTTTGGCAGACCAGTACATCTCCCATGTTAATGCCAAATTCCCTGGCTCAGTGCATGGCGCTTACATCCTGCGGAATAGCAGCATCCCTTATGTGATGAGGCAACTCCAGAGGCACCGGGTGTGGCTATTATGTGAGCATCTGGACCCAAATCAGTGGGAATAGTTGTCTGGGTCTGTGGATGTCCCTATGAGTCAGTGTGTGTCTAACAGTTGTCCCTCGCCATTTGCAGGTGACTCTGGTTACCCCAACCTCTCATGGCTACTGACCCCAGTGAGGATTCCCAGGACAAGGGCAGAGGAACGCTACAATGAGGCACATGGGTGAACTAGGAGGATTATAGAGCAGACCTCCGGCCTCCTGAAGGCCAGGTTCCGGTGCCTCCATATGACAGGTGGTTCCCTATTCTACTCACCAAAGAAGGTGTGCCAGATCATCGTGGCCTGCTGCATGCTTCACAATTTGGCTTTGCAATGGCAGGTGCCTTTTCTGCAGGAGGATGGTCCAGATGGAGGTGTTGTGGCAGCTGTGGACCCTGTGGACAGTGAAGACGAGGCAGCAGAAGAAGAGGACATCGACCACAGGAACACGATGATCCCGCAATACTTCCAGTGAGACACAGGTAAGAAGACAACACAGCCTGCTACATCTGATTTTAATCCACTACCTCTCTACTGTCTGTCATTTTCACCCAGTGTATGCTCACTGAGTTGTCACTTTCCCTTATGATTTCACAGATGTGCGTCCCACTGTGTGACATCTGCTTTGTTTCCTCATGGACTAGAGCTGTGTGACATAGGTATGTGGACATTACATTTGAAAGAGCATTTTGCCAATGTAATTGCTAATACACTATTTCGAAATCACAGACAGACTCCTGATAGTTTTGTGCTTTAAGGGTGTTTATTTAAGGGCTCAATATTGGAGGGGGTTGTAAAATGGTGAGGAGTGATGGTGGAGGAATGTCCATGGCAGAGTCCAGTCTATTAGTCTCACAGGTGCATTGTCCAAAGGGGCATAGGAAGTGGGGTTGGGACAGTTTAAGGATGGACAGGGTGACAAGGTGGGACAAAAGGATGACAATCAGGGTGGTCTCATTTCTTGGTGGGGTCTTGGCATTGTTCTCTGTCTTTGTCCTGGATCTCAGGGACCGCTTGCGGGGTGGCTCTCCATCTGCAGGGGGTGGGGTGCTGGTGTTGTGGTCCTGTGGCGGTGCCTCCTGTCCACTAGCGCCGGCGGAGGTGGTGGGCAGTTCATCGTCCAGGCTAGTGTCAGGGGCCCCTTGTTGTGACACAGTGTCCCTCCCGGTGTTGAGGAGTTCCTTCAGCACCCCTGCAATGGTGCCCAGGGTGGAACTGTTGGATCTGAGTTCCTCCCTGAACCCCAAATACTGTTCCTCCTCCAGCCGCTGGGTGTCCTGAAACTTGGCCAGTACCGTTGCCATTGTCTCCTGGGAATGGTGGTAGGCTCCCATGATGTTGGAGAGGGCCTCGTGGAGAGTGGGTTCCCTTGGCCTGTTCTCCCCCTGTCGCACAGCAGCCCTCCCAGTTCCCCTGTGTTCCTGGGCCTCTGTCCCCTGAACTGTGTGCCCACTACCACTGCCCCCAGGTCCCTGGTGTTGTTGGGGTGGTGGGTTATCCTGGGTTCCCTGTAGTGGTAGACACACTGCTGCTTGACATGTCCTGGGGACAGAGGTATGGGCCCGCTGGGTGGGTGCTGTGCTGGTGTTTCCAGAGAGGACAAGCTCTGTAGTGGCCTGTGCCAGTGTGAGTGGAACCGACTGTCCCGAGGTCCCAGATGGGCCGGGCTAGTCATCTAGATCCAGTTGGACAGAGCTGCTGTCATCACTGTGGGCCTCTTCTGTGGGTGGAGTGGACATGTCTGGACCCTCCTGTCCGGTGACGTTGGGTAGGGGTCCTGCAGGGGTGTAAAGACATGATTATTGCATCTGTATGTGCCATGGTGTGCAATGTGTGGGTGACCGTGTACCCCAGTGCTTGCATTCCTGTGTAGGACCTTGTGTGATGATGGTTTAGGGGGGTGTATGGCTATGTGCAGTGGCCATGCATTGGTGATGGGTGTCCATGCTTTGGTGTTGCATGCAAGGCTTGGTGTTGGGATGGGGGGTTTGTGAAATTGGGACATGTGTGAGGAGTAGGAGTGATGGGGGTGAGGACGAGGGTGGGGGTATGTGATGGCATGCAGGTAGGATGGGGGATGTAATAGTAAAGATTTGACTTACCAGAGTCCATTCCTCCAGCTACTCCTGCGAGGCACTCAGGATGCAGAATAGCCAAGACCTGCTCCTCCCATGTTGTTAGTTGTGGGGGAGGAGGTGGGGGTCCGCCGCCAGTCCTCTGTACCGCAATGTGGTGTCTTGAGACCACGGAACGCACCTTCCCCCGTAGGTCGCTCCACCTCTTCCTGATGTCATCCCTATTTTTTGGGTGCTGTCCCACTGCGTTGACCCTGTCCACGATTCTTCGCCATAGCTCCATCTTCCTAGCTATGGAGGTGTGCTGCACCTGTGATCCGAATAGATGTGGCTCTACCCGGATGATTTCCTCCACCATGACCCTGAGCTCCTCCTCAGAGAACCTAGGGTGTCTTTGCCGTGCCATGGGGTGGTGTGGGGTGGTGTGTGTTGTGATGTGTGGGGTGATTTTAGAGGTGTGTTGTGTGCGGTGCGTGAATGCCATGTGGGTGATGGTGTTGAGTGCCTGTGGATGCTCGTTTGTAGATGGCGGTGTCTCTCTGTGGCCTTCAGTCACAATTGTGGTCGTAAGGGTTTGTGGGTGATGTGGGTGTGCGTTTTATATTGTATTGGGTGTGTGGGAGTGGTGTGTGTATGTGTATCAGGTGTGTGTATTTGGAATTGTCCAATGTGGATGTGTTTTGTATATGTGTGTATTTTGAGCGCGACGGTGTGTACCGCCAATGGAATACCGCGGTTGAAAGACCACCACGTGGATTCGTGGGTCATGATAATGTGGGCGTATTCCTGTTGGCGTGACGGTGGAGGATTTGTTATCGGCAGTTTATCACTGACCTTTGGTGTGGCGGACTTGTGTGGGTGTCTAGATTTTGGCGGATTCCGGCCTTTGGGTCATAATAACCGTGGCGGAATTCCGCAGCCGCGGCGGTGTGTTGGCGGTCTTCTGCACGGCGGTATGCGGCTTTTACCGCCAATGTTGTAATGACGCCCTTTGTGTGGCTTTGAATGGCTATAAAAATATGGAGTAAGGCAATACAGTGCAAATCGCTGCGCTATCTTACTGTGCCCTGGGTAGGTACCCTACGGGCATTGCTGCGGGTGATCCCACGCATACTCCTAGGGTTTGTGATACATTTTCAGATTTACAAGGACTTGGAAACCTGGGAATGTGCAACACTTACTTCTACCCAGGAGAGCTGTAATTAGGAGAAATATCTTTATTTCTGCATTCTGCACGTAAAAAGACAAAAGGGCCTCTCAGGATTGTTTTTGTGCACAAAAACAATCCTGCATGCAATGCAGGCACCCTTGTCAAGGTTTCCTGCATTGGTACTAGGCTGCCAAAAGGGCACCAGTGAAGGGGGAATTGACAGTAATGCACCTTATTGGATAGATATGGCACATTCCTGCCTATTCCCTGTGAGGCAGGGCAGCCCAGCACCACCAGACACATAAGTATGTCTCATAGTCTCAGCCAAACTCCTGAAACTATCAAGCAACCATGTTCTTGGTTTGGTTTTAGTGAAAAAGAGGAACAACAGGTAAAGAAGAAAGTATTGCATTTGCATCCAGGGCAATTAGTGGGGCCAAACCTACTTATTCCACCATTAAGAAAGTGGCTCTTGGCTAATAGTGGCGGGTGCATTATTTTATGAATTTTATCTGGAGAAGTCAACTCATCGCACTGATCATAAACCATTAGTGGAGTTGTTCAGTACGATCAATGGTGAAAGGGCTATATTGCATATGTGAAGTGGAACTACCTCATGCAAGAATACCAATGCAAGTTACAATATGTGCCAAGGGTTTGAAATGTGGCAGTTGATTGCCTTTCCAGATTACCCTTAGCGGTTAGTGAAAAAAGTGAGATTGAGAAGGAAGATGATGTGAAATTTGTCAGGTTGGTGAGCGCAGTTACTTCTGGAGTTTTATCTGAAGAATAGCGGCCGGCTGTCTGCAAAGACAAAGGGCCTGATTACGAGTTCTGCGGGCCGAACTTTGGACGGGGAGGTTGCCTCCATAGTGGCTACCTCCCTGCCGGGCCCATTACGAGTATCCTGATAGGTCGGCTGATGGAAACCTGAGGCCTAGCGGGAGACACCCTACAGCATTGTCTCCAGCACGTAATCAAGCCGGTGGCAAATCTGTAGGATGCTGGGTTTCCAAATTGGTATTCTGACTGTGTTATAGTTTTCATTGTTTGTATTGTATTCATTTTAAGTGTAGTTGTTAGTGTGCATGTGTTCTTTCTTGGAGTATTGTGGAAGGGAGAGGGATACGTTGAGGACTGCCTCTTATTCCAGTCTCCTGCAGACATGAGGGGTTCGGAATGCCCTGGTTGTCGGTATTGACAGATGCTGCCGGATGCTTGGTGCTGTATGCGGAATAAACCTCACCACCTTCAAGGTGCCGTGTCTCCTTTTCATGGACCACATATGCTTGTATCTGATTATTGTTTAACACCAGCGAGAATTCCCAAGAGTCAGACAATAAACTGCAGTAATAGAAATGTTTAAGTCCCAGGCTTCCTTTAATCACCCCAATCAGTGTCGAGTTTCTGCTGCTGAAAAACAAATGCTTGCAAGCTGTAGGCTGATAACATGTTAGAAGATGGTAATGTGTGGTGAACTAATGGCTCCTACTAATGTAGTGTCAGTTGCCTGTTAGGGGCGAGCATTTCGCTAGACCAATGTATTGTGTTCCTATTTGTATTGCAAAATCCTTAACCATTTAATTATTAGTCATGTTTCCTATGTCACCGAAGATGGTCAGAATTCTTTTGTTTGCTTATTAATTAAATCATATTATCAGCAGTGCTTTAAATGGGCCGGTACTCTCCGGTACTGAGTACCGGCACTTTTTTATTTTGAGAGGGAGCGTACCGGCATATCTCAAGAAAAACGTAATACTTTTAATTGGAGAGTACCGGCACTTCTCAGAAACAAGCAGGTACTCTGCTACAGAGTACCTGCACTTCTATTTTTCTATTTAAAGCACTGATTATCAGTACTACGTTTTTACTACCACTGCTGTATTGTTGTTACTGTTGTGTTTAAATCTTTTATCGCTAAATATGTGGTTTTTATTTTGTGCACGCATAATAGGTAACACGCCTTTATTAAGTGTAATTAATACGTTATTATGATTTATACGATTTCACAAAGAATAAGTACATACGGACCAGACCATATATTAAAAAAAAAATTAAGTCAGCTTTTAATTTCATTTAATTAAACGGTTTTCAACATAAAATCAGGTTTTCAACATAAAATCAAACAAAAAAACATGGGGGCTTATTTACAAGGCCCTTGCGCTGCTGTAGCGTCACTTCAGTTTGATGCTCCGGCAAACTGGTGCAATGGGACCATTGTGCCAGATGCTAAATCCCTGCGGGCACATTAAACCCGCGCCAGGTACAATGTATGCAGGGTGAGCTTCCCCACTTCAAAAGCCACGCAGAGCTGGCACAGTGAAATTTGCTACATTTCCCTGCGTCTTTCTGCTACTTCACTCTGTCAAAAATGTAATGCCTGCTCATAGCTGGCTTTAAACTGACTTAGGCCTTTTAAACATGGAAGACCTACGCATTGCTGGATTAGTGTCATTTTTGGGGGGCTAGTCCAGCAATGCATGAGAATATCTGATGCATCTGTGGTAACGTGCGCCGTGGAGCGCTGCATCAGAAATACAGCGATACCATGGCATCATTAAGGGTTCCCACCCAGGGCTGGCCCAAGAAAACTGGTGCATCAGTTCCGATGCAGCAGTTTCTTGTAAATGAGGCCTATACAGTTTAAAAGATTGACTAATCTATTTTGCTACATGTACCAAGAAACAACCCCGTTCTCCGTATCAGGCTGGGAATTACATAAAAAGTTTTGGTAATTTTGTACCCTTTAATTCCTGTGAGTATCTCCCTGTGGTGATCTCCCCATAACCATGTAACTCTAGTTGTCACGTCCAGTTTCTGTATTTTCTGCCTGCAAGGCAGTCAGAAACGTATTAAGGCATGGGCAAAGTGGGCATGCCCAGGGACCCACCTTCCAAGGTACCCCTTGGAAAAGTGTACTTTCTCTCTTTTAGACCTCTGTCTATTCTATTTCTCCCTCTGATCCTCTCTCACTCTTTGCCTACATGTACCTTTCACTCCCTGTCTTTACCTAGTGTCATTGAAGGATTTTTTTGATGTACCAAGCAAGACATATTTAAACGGGTTTTTGTGACCCTATGTTTAACATATAATTCAGTATTGTTTGGCTGCCTGAATTAGCAGGGAATGGGTAATGCAATTCAATTTTTTTCCATATAGGGGACCCGGAATATGTCTTGTCCTCGCCCCCCAAAGTCCTTAACATTACATTGAAGGCAGTAGGCAGACCATCACTTTTTAATTGGTGTGAGCTCTACCCCGTTCCTTTGCATCACCAACATTACCAAAACCACAGCACAGTTCTTAATTTTCTGCTTTCCAAAAGGCAGGCCGGACTTCTCCTGTGATCTCCATATGGATTGCCCTTTTTCAGGTCTCGCTTGCACAGCGCATCCTGCGCTTGCGAGAGTGTTGTTTACACTAAGGAGCTTGGACCCCGCCCATTGCTTATCATTGACTGGCATCGTTGTCACTCGTTTATGCTGCCTCCTAGTTGGCCAGAGCACGCTGAACGTCACGTCCATTTCTTTCTGTGGACCACGGACTAAGCACAGATTGTTCCATTTTAATTAGTGTGCGTCTGCTGCTCACTACGGGATTGAGGACACTTTCTTTAACCTCCTCTACCTTTTATCCCAAGTCAAGATGATGGGCATCTTGGAATGGGCTGTTTCCATTATAACTAACAATTCGTTATAGGGAACGGCATTGAATTATCGAGAACAGCGAGAACAGCGTAGAAAATATGCTTATTGCTCAAGTAATAGCTGCTAATGTTTAAGGCAAAGAATAAAATCAAGTTTGTTGCATGTAAATAAACGTGTTTTTATACATTGTGTCCACAGTCTGTGTCGTATTCCCTGCCCCATTTAAGATCAGCGTTCATGCTTTTAATTCTTGCTATTTTCATAAATTGTATGCAACTTCAATTTAAAAAAAAATCTTCATATTCGTTCTTAAGCTTCTAAGGCTTCTATGGTTGGACTTGTTTTGATAGGGCCTGTGTTCCTCTTTTGGGATTGTTTTGAAGGTGTGTTGTGCTTAGTTTGGATTTCAGACCTTGAACGGTGCATTGTATATTAAGTTGGATTACACTGAAAATGCTGTAGTAGAAATTGGAAATTTAAAATAGTCTGTCTGGATGCGGAAGGTAAAGCCCACATTCTGGAACCTCTTGCGTGATTTTTGAGGAGTGACATGGAAGCTCATCAGTTTCCTTTCATGTTCCCCTGCATCCAGTGAGAGCTGTATCATACCCTCAATGTTTTGCACCCACTACAATAAATGACGCGTGTCCATTGCTGACATCAACCCCTTTCTGAATTAAACACAGTTGTCAGGAGGCTCCTCTGATATATGATGGTATCCAGTCTTTTCTACTATAAGCCACTATAAGGTACCCTACTCCACTCTGTGCCACTCTACTCTATGCCATTCCATGCCACTCTATGCCACTCTACTCTATGCCACTCTGCTCTACACCGTGCCAATCTATGCCACTCCATGCTACTCTACTCTAGGCCAATCTATGACACACCACTCCATTCTACGTCACTCCACTCTGTGCTACTCCATCTTTCTCTGTGCCAATGTACTCTACGTCACTCAGCTCTATGCCACTCTATTCCACTCTGTGCCACTCTATGCCACTCCGCACTACTCTGCTCTATGGCACTCTATGCCACTGTACTTTATGCCCCTCCACTTTATGCCACTCTATCTAGCCTATGCCACTCTACTCTATGCCATTCTATGCCATTAAACTCCACACCACTCCATACCTCTGTACTGTACGCCACTCTACTCTATGCTAATCTACTCTACACCACTCTATACCACTCAACTCTATGCTACTCTATTCTATGCGACTCCACTCTATCCCATTCCACTCTAGACCACTCTATGCCACACCACTCTATTCTGTGCCACTTCACTCTACCCTGTTAATTTTTTCTCTATACCACTGTACTGTACACCACTCTGCTCTACGCAACTCCATTCCACTCTATGTCACTTCACACTACTCTACTCAGTGGCACTCTAAGCCACTGTACTCTATGCCCCTCCACTCTGTGCCACTCTACTCAATGCCACTCTCTACCACTATACTCCATACCACTCCAAATCTCTATACTCTATGCCACTTTAGTTCTTGCTACTCTACTCTACACTACTCTATGACACTCTACTCTATGCAGCTCTATTCTATGCCACTCTACTCTACTCCATTCCACTCCACGCTACGCCACTCCACACTATTCCACTCCTGTCTGTGCCACTCTACACCATTCTACACCACTCTATGGCTCTGTACTCTACGTAACTCCACTTCCTACACCACTCTACTCTATGCCACTCTACTTTGGTCCACTGTATGCCACTCTACTTTATGCCACTCTACTCCATGGCACTCTCCTCTATACCACTCTACCTCATGCCACTAACTTTCAGTCATGCTAAGCAGCATGCAGCACCTTCAGCATTGGAGTGAAGTATTTGGGAGACAGCCCAATCATCGTTTAGTAGAAAGAACTTCCAGGTTGCAGCTGATGCAAATATCTCTTGGAAAGAAAGCACTGAGTCAAAAGACTAGGGCTCGTTAGGTATCAGGTGAGTTTTTTCATCATCTCCCTGAATCTAAATCCTTGCAAACAGGCTTGAGTTGTCCTGTTGTTTATTAGGCTCCTTAGAACAAATTCTCTTAGATGTTAACAGCCATCTCAAGATTAGTCAGCCAGTCAATCATTTTTATTGTATGATTATTTAAAATCTTTAAACAATTCCATCTTTCATAGTAAAATAAAAGATCATCACAGATGAGCAATCGTGAAAGACAGTTCACGGTTTCAACGTACCTAATAAACAAAAAAGACAAAAAAATAGAAACTAACAGCAACTATTCATTCTTGCATTAAAATTTCACGAAAAAGATAAAACCCCCAACAAGTGTTAAAAAATTAAAATGATGATAAAGAGGCTCAGACTAATAAGGTTTTAGCAGCCATGAAAACAAGAAGATCAACAGGGGTGCATAATTCAAGGTAGCCACTATTCTGCCACCGGCTGAGTATTCTTGGACAGGTTTCCTAGTACCATGCAAACCAAGCATTTGCAATGGAATAGGTCTCGCATTTGTGAGAGTTAGAGCTATTTGTGTTGTAAATGACAATGGGGGTCATTCTGACCCTGGCGGTCACCGACCGCCAGGGCCAACGACCGCGGAAGCACCGCCAACAGGCTGGCAGTGCTTCCATGGGCATTCTGACGCCGCGGTCAGAAACGGGAAACCGGCGGTGTCCCGCCGGTTTCCCGCTGCCCCAGGGAATCCTCCACGGCGGCACTGCTTGCAGCGCCGCCATGGGGATTCCGACCCCCTTACCGCCATCCTGTTCCTGGCGGTTTTCGCCGCCAGGAACAGGATGGCAGTAACGGGTGTCGTGGGGCCCCTGGGGGCCCCTGCAGTGCCCATGCCAATGGCATGGGCCCTGTAGGGGCCCCCTAACAGGGCCCCACTATGATTTTCAGTGTCTGTCAAGCAGACACTAAAAATCGTGACGGGTGCAACTGCACCCGTCGCACCCCTTCCACTCCGCCGGCTCCATTCGGAGCCGGCATCCTCATGGAAGGGGGTTTCCCGCTGGGCTGGCGGGCGGCCTTCTGGCGGTCGCCCGCCAGCCCAGCGGGAAACTCAGAATTACCGCGGCGGTCTTTTGACCGCGCAGCGGTATTCTGACGGAGGGACTTTGGCGGGCGGCCTCTGCCCGCCCGCCAAAGTCAGAATGACCCCAATGTCTTTTATCTATGTGTTTTGGTTTGGAGTGTAGTGAATGTATGCAAGGTGCCACAGCAACCCTCCCAGGCCTGTTGCTGCAGGAGAGAGGACAGAAAAAGGCCGTCATCTTGGGAGTGTCCTTGCCTCATTCCTACAGACTGGTTGTGATACCATAGAGATGCAACCCTTTCTAGTGTGTTTCCCGTTTATAGCACCAAACAAGCCATAAAGATCCACCTTTGTGGCATTTAAGCTGGAGAATGAGTGGGTCACAAGAGTTAGGTGCAGCGAAAAGGGGGCAGCCATATACTTGTGTGTGTTAAACTTTTAAAGAATTATTCCTGTACATTGGCAATACCAGCCTAACTTTTAAACCCACTGACTGTGTACAAATATAATGACAGAAGAGGCAGCTTAACTGCAAATTAATTATAGCAATTTTGTAAAGAATGGCACCTGCTTTGCAGTGCTATGAAATGGCAAAGACTGTATTAACAAACGGTATAGTAAAAAAATACAAGTTATTCCTGGACTGCCCCAACACGCACCAGACAAAGTACCCTAGGGGAGAGGATGTGGTGTAAGGGCCAGAGCTCGTGAGCTTGGAGCTGGGAAACATGGTTCGAGTCTCGGCGCTGGTGCAACATCCTGTGGTTCTGGGCAACTCACTTAATCTCTCCTTGCTACCAAAAATAAATGTGTTCTTCTGTAACATAACCGGCGCTCATGTAAAGCGCTGTATACCTTTGTATCAAATTTGTGCTAACTGAACTCTATTTGAGAAGGCCCAATTTACATCCAAAGGCTAGATGTTTTTTGCTATCAAGCCTGAGGCCATGAACTCCTTGGGTCTGGAGTCACTACTCCTTTTCCACCATTTTGGAGACAGCACCTTTTGCCATCTTCTTGCCTAGAACTAACCTATGTGCTTGGTTGGTAACTCTCCGGAGGTCATCAAGAGCTCGTGCTATCGAGTAGTGTTAAGCTCTACTCAAGTCAGTTGGTTAATGCACCCACTGCAGAGGTTTTAACAGATGAGAATGTCACAGATTACAATCCTGATATAGCTTTTTCACCTTTTCATTTCTGCATAGTCGATGCAAATGAATTGTAGTGATTTTGTTCAGAGTGGCACCTGCTTTGCAGTGCTATGAAATGGCAGAACCTGTATTGCCAAGTGCTATGTAAGAAAAAATTAGTTCTTCCCAGACTGCCCCAACACACACCAGACAAAGAACCCTAGGATAGAGGAGGTGGTGTGAGTGCCAGAGCTGCCGACTTTGGAGGTGTGGAACACGATTCGAGTCTTGGCGCCAGCTCAACATCCTGTGATTTTGGGCCAATCACTTAATCTCCGCTTGCTACCAAAAATGAATGTGTTCTTGTGTAACGTAACCAGTGCTCATGTAAAGCGCTGTAATACCTTTGTATTGAGTTCGAGCTACATAAAACTGCAAAAAAACAAAAAAAAAACTAAAGTGCTCCAATACCTTCATGTCGAGTTTGCGCTACGTAAAACTGTAAAACAAAATAATAATAAAAAAGCCCCCATAGACAATGCAAAGAAACAGCAAGGGGCCCGAAACCAAGGAAGACGCAGAAACAACATACCGCCATGAGCGAAGAGGCCAGGTAAAAGAAAACATAGTGTGCCACACTAAAGTACACGCTAGATCATGCAATAATCTGTGTAACAGGGTCAGTCTACAGGTGGTAACAAAACAGTCTCAAGGCAGGGCAAACGTAAAGCTTTTACCAACGACATCAAGGGATTTTTGAACAGCATGCCCAGGAACAAATGAAAGTGATGGGCGTGGTTAAAGCCCACAGAATAGATTACAACATATTGAGAAGAGCAGTGCTTGCGCGCTGCTATGTTCAACTTAAAAAGCACGTATGCCAAAGATAGAGCAGCATCAGTTGGACGGAAAAAAGTGGTGTCTAACTACATGATCATAATGTGCTCAAGGGCTAGCTTGAATACTACTTCCCCAATCAGATTTTCTAGGGTAATGAGTATAGCCAGTCTTAGTTTATTCTTTCAGCAGCTTCTGTAGTTGGTGAATGTACTTTCCAAATTTGGCCAAGTCAGATGGCTCCTTCAAGGTAAAAACAAAATTCCTGGACTCATTACAAGTTCTTATTCCATGGATTAAAAAGAGGGATTTTAGCACAGTGTGACGTGCATTCAGCTATACCGGACAGCAGCATAACAAATGGTTGAAGGACTCAGTTTGATAGCCGCAAAGCCTGCAGTTCACAATCATAGACAGGGAGTTCCAGTTTGGGTTTGTGTCTTTAATCTGAAGAACCAGCAGCCTAGCTGCCATGATGTGTGTCAGGCAGGCTTTCCCAGTAGCGCAATTTAAATATGGCTGTGGCTTCAGAAGCTGTGGGCCTTTGTCATAAGATAATGCCACTGCCGCCGTCACCGGTTGTAGGAAAATGGCTCCCTGTTGCAGTTACCCCCCACTTTTTGCCTGACATTGATGCTGCCTTGACTGAGAAGTGTGCTGGGACCCTGCTAACCAGGCCCCAGCACCAGTGTTCTTTCACTAAAAATGTACCATTGTTTCCACAATTGGCACACCCCTGGCACACAGATAAGTCCCTTGTAAAAGGTACCAGTGGTACCAAGGGCCCTGTGACCAGGGAAGGTCCCTAAGGGCTGCAGCATGTGTTGTGCCACCCTAAGGGACCCCTCACCTAACACATGCACACTGCCATTGTAGATTGTGTGTGTTGGTGGGGAGAAAAAGGCAAAGTCGACATGGCACCCCTGCAGGATGCCATGCCCACAAAATACTGCCTGTGGCATAGGAAGTCACCCCTATAGCAGGCCTTACAGCCCTAAGGCAGGGTGCACTATACCACAGGTGAGGGCATAGCTGCATGAGCAATATGCCCTAACAGTGTCTAAGTCTATTCTTAGACATTGTAAGTACAGTGTGGCCCTATTAAGTATATGGTCTGGGGGTTTGTCAAAACAAACTCCACAGATCCATAATGGCTACACTGAATACTGGGAAGTTTGGTATCAAACTTCTCAGAATAATAAACCCACACTGATGCCAGTGCTGGATTTATTAAAAAATGCACACAGAGGGCATCTTAGAGATGCCCTCTGTATTTTACCCAATCCTTCAGTGCAGGACTGACTGTTCTGTGCCAGCCTACTGCTGAGAGACGAGTTTCCGACCCCCTGGGGTGAGGGCCTTTGTGCCCTTTGAGGCCAGAAAAAAAGCCTGCTCTGGGTGGAGGTGCTTCACACCTTCCCCCTGCAGGAACTGTAACACCTAGCAGTGAGCCTCAAAGGCTCAGGCTTAGTGTCACAATGCCCCAGGGCCCTCCAGCTAGCGGAGATGCCCGCCCCCTGGACACAGCCCCCACTTTTGGCAGCACGTCCCGGGGAGATAATGAGAAAAACAAAGAGGGGTCACCCACCAGTCAGGACAGCCCCTAAGGTGTCCTGAGCTGAGGTGACCCCTGCCTTTAGAAATCCTCCATCTTGATTTTGGAGGATTCCCCCAATAGGAATAGGGATGTGCCCCCCTCCCCTCAGGGAAGAGGAACAAAGAGGGTGTAGCCATCCTCCAGGACAATAGCCACTGGCTACTGCCCTCCCAGACCTAAACACACCCCTATATTTAGTATTTAGGGGCACCCCAGAACCCAGGAAATCAGATTCCTGCAATCTGAAACAAGAAGAAGGACTGCTGACCTACAAGCCCTGCAGAGACGACAGAAGACGACAACTGCTTTGGCTCCAGCCCTTCCGGCCTGTCTCCTGACTCGAAAACCTGCAACCAGCGACGCATCCAACAGGGACCAGCGACCTCTGAAGCCTCAGAGGACTGCCCTGAATCCTAGGACCAAGAAACTCCTGTGAGCAGCGGCTCTGCTCAACAACCAGCAACATTCTTGGAACTTTTCTACAACTTCAAAGACCTCGCTCTTCCCGCCAGAAGCGTGAGATTTCACACTCTGCACCCGAAGCCCCCGGCTCGAGATCCAGAGAACCAACATCACAGGGAGGACTCCCCAGCGACTGCGACACCGTGAGTAGCCTGAGACGACCCCCCTGTCCCCCCCCACAGCGACGCCTGCAGAGAGAATCCAGAGGCTCCCCCTGACCACGACTGCCTGTAACAAGGGACCCGACGCCTGGACCAACCACTGCACCTGCAGCCCCCAGGACCAGAAGGAACCAAACTTCAGTGCAGGAGTGACCCCCAGGCGACCCTCTGCGTAGCCCAGTTGGTGGCTGGCCCGAGAAGCCCCCCTGTGCCCTGCCTGCACCGCTAGAGTGACCCCCGGGTCCCTCCATTTAAACCTATACACAACCCAATGCCTGCTTTGCACACTGTACCCGGCCGCCCCGTGCCGCTGAGGGTGTGTTTTGTGTGCCTGCTTGGGTCCCCCCCAGTGCTCTACAAAACCCCCCGGGTCTGCCCCATGAGGACGCGGGTACTTACCTGCTGGCAGACTGGAACCGGAGCGCCCCTGTTCTCCATAGGCACCTATGTGTTTTGGGCACCTCTGACCTCTGCACCTGACCGGCCCTGAGCTGTTGGTGTGCTAACTTTGGGGTTGCCTTGAACCCCTAACATTGGGCTGCATATGCCCAGGAACTGAGACTTGTAAGTGTCTTACTTACCTCACAATCTAACCAATATTTACCTCCCCCAGGAACTGTTGACTTTTGCACTATCTACTTTTAAAATAGCTTATTGCCATTTTACCAAAAACTGTATCTGTTATTGCTCTAATTCAAAGTTCCTAACTTACCTGTGTGGAGTACCTTGCATTTTATGTATTTACTTAAAATTTTGAACTTGTGGTTCTAAAAATAAATTAAGAAAATATATTTTTCTATGTAGAAACTATTGGCCTGGAGTAAAGTCTTTGAGTGTGTGTTCCTCATTTATTGCCTCTGTGTGTACAACAAATGCTTAACACTACCCTCTGATAAGCCTACTGCTCGACCACACTACCACAAAATAGAGCATTAGAATTATCTAATTTTGCCACTATCTTACCTCTAAGGGGAACCCTTGGACTCTGTGCACACTATCTCTTACTTTTAGATAGTATATACAGAACCATCTTCCTACACCGGTGTGCAGATCAATTTCACCAGATCACTTGTCATGGAGAGAGTTTTATCTGCTTTTTCAGTACGATTTTAACTGCGGTATGAAAAAGTGCCAGTTTGCATAATTCTTTCTGATCTATTTGAAGGGTTCCAAGTGCTTTGGATAAGTAAAATGAACCAACGGTTCATTTTCAAGTCAAAGATTGGCCGTAGAACTGCTGTCAATGTATTGGGCAGGGCCTTGATGATTCTATAATAATATTTTTAAAAAGCGCCCATGTTGCCCCACTTCTGTCCTTCCAGGCCAAGTTCCAATCTGATCAGGCAAACTCTTTCATATTGAGGTAACCTAAACACTCTGGTATAAGCCTTTACTTGTAGTTTTTCCACTATTGTGGTGAATTGCCCCAAAAAGGCTTCATGACCATAATTTAACACCAGTAGAAGCTGGTAGCACTCGCCCTAAGCACTCACCGTATCGGGATTGAGGAGGGGCTTTCTAATAAAGTATTAAGCTGGCATACTCTCGTGATTATCAATTCAGCCTTAGCTTTGAGATGGCGTAAGTGGATTTTAGAATTTCCATTGATGGTCAGCCACACGCCTAAGTAGTTGTATGATTTTACTGCACTGATTTTTAGAGAGCCCATATTCGAACGTAAGTTCAGTTTTTTAGGCGTCCCCGCAAGGGTTATTACTTTAGTCTTCGATATGTTTGCCTTCATTTTATTTGTCTTGTTGTAGTCATAGTGTGCGGTTAATACTTTTTGAAGCCCAATTCTTAAGCGGTCGAACAGAACAATATCACCTGCATATTGTAACAGCGTGACTTTAAACTCTCCGATTTTTGGCGGGATCAAGTTAGAGCGTTTTAAAGCCAGAGTCATAGCTGCTGAACAAAGATTGAATGACAGTGGGGCGAGGACGCAGCGTTGCTTTGGGCTTTTGTTTGTGGAAGTTTTCCTAGTTACTGTAGTTTGTGACAACTTGACTTGGGGGGGCGACTTCTTGCTGGAGGCTTGATCTCAATATTATCTTCAAAGATATCGGTGCCACTAAATTGGTAGAAGGGGCTCCTGGAGTGGGGATTTGTCACAAAGGTTCCCAGAATGCCCTACCTTACCATCAGTTCTGTAATGCCACACCACAAAAGAGTAAGGTGCATGTAGGAGGCTGGCCTGGTTTGTAGTCGATACCATTGGTACTTACACCTTATACCAGGTCCAGTTATGCCTTATTATTGAAGTAGTAGTGTTCTAGCAGCTTAGGCTGACAGAGATAGCTATAGCAGAGCAGCTTAGGCTGAACTAGGAGACATGCAAAGCTCATGCAATACCACTTATAGTTACACAGTACTTATACACAAGTAAAGACAATACTCAGTGTTACCAAAAATAAAGGTATGTATTTGGATGACACAGTACCAAAAATATCTTAGAGACAATACTCCTTCTGGTGGTAAGTATTATACAGTGGAGGCGTGTCCAAGATGGTGGCCGGTGTGGATGCTTTCTAAGAGCTCCACTTACAGCCCAAAAATACTCCTCAAATTCTTCCTCCCCGCCCCGGTACCCCCAGCCTTGCTTGGAGTGGCTGTGCGGCAGTGGTGAGGCGATTATTTGCTCGGTGGACCTTTGGTCGCGCAGCGAGGGGTGTTTTGGAGCTGGGGCCAAGTGGAGTGTCTGATGGTGGTGATGCTGAGCGCAGTGTCGCGAAGATGGAGGTGGGAGCGGTGCCCTTCGCCGACAGCGTAGCGGCGCTCTGGAGCTCGAGGACCAGGCCTCGCGTTCACCATCAGAATCGAGGACGCACATCAGAGGCTGATACTGATGGGCAGTGAAACGTAGAGAGACACAGTCGGAGGAACCCTCTTGGTGAGGAGGTAAAGGCCTGCAGACCCGGGCGATGAGGCCTGGGACGCGTGGTTACAGCCACGTACCACGCCTCTATATGAGTGAAGCTCACTACGCACAACCTGTAACACCCCGCGGGGCCTGGTGTCAATACCCGAGTGCTTCAGACTTGACTTGGAACGGCCGCAACACACCTACCTGGCCTACTCCAGTCCCGGCAGCATTGATCGGAGATGCACTACCGTGTTTAGGAGATGACTGAGTGTCGCATGGCCCTGCGGCTGGGGAGGTGAGAGCTGCCGTGCAGGGGTCATTGGGAGCGCCTGCTGGCAGAGGCAACAGAAGACGGGTAGTGCCTTTGGCGCTGCATGCCGGAGTGCGACGGTGCCCTGGTGAGCGTGGACAGGACCTAAAGGCGCCAGCAGGAACGGCGGATGGCAACAAGGGGACACTGTGCGAGGCTACCGCAGAGGCAAAATCTGCCGTGATCAGAGGGGGCGGGCCGGCAACTGCGCCAGAAGTAGGATCCAGCACTCTCCAACCTGTGGGGCTGGTCCCAGTGCCCCCCAACGAAGCGGGGTAGTCGCCCTGCACAACTGCGCAGTTCTTCCTGACAACGTGAGTCCCACGTCTATGGCCTAGGCTACCTCGCAGGGCCCAGTACTAGCACCCGTGCACTTGGAAATTACCACTGGATAGCACCATGTTCCAGGGTCTGTGCGGGCGCAAATGCTCACCAACTCTTATGACCAACTAGCCCTAATATAGCGTTCTTTGACGAGACAAGCCCATCGGGACACAGCCCAACCGCAGTTTCTGAACGCCTCTCAACAGCGCAGGAAGCGAGACACTTTGGACGGTACGGCCTGGACTAAGACTAAGACTGAAGCTGAACACTGAATTGGCCGCAACCACTATAGCTGGAAAGCGAGCTGTAGTATCTTCACCGTAACCTCATCTACTATATCGGCACAGGGGGCTCAAAAGACATTCTAATTCTCATTTCTGTGCTGCACTGGGTGGTGGATCCGGCCCTCGTGGTTGCTCTTGCCCCGCAGCTGGATAGGACACATGCTTGACAGCTAAGGAGGCACAGGTTGGTCAGTACTACCGGTCACAGCGCATGACCAGCACAACCATGGTCAAGCCAAAACTGCCTAGGCCGCAGTCGACGGTAGAAATAGAAGAGACGACCCCGGTTGGGTTGGCAGAAACACAAGCTGCTGCGTTACAACAAATGAATCTGACACTCCTAGCGCACGCAGCACAATGCAACAAGCTACTACAAGCAGTGTTAGACACAAAAACTACCCTGGAAGGGAAGATAGACTCAGTGGTAGTCAAAGTGAATCTGCTCAGAGCGCACCATCGCAAATTAGCGGACAGGGTCACTGATAATGAACGGGCGCTTAATCTAACTTTACCAGAAATCAAAGATCTGCGAGACCAGGTGCAACGCATTGGAAACAGAGGTCAATCATTTACAGAGAAGAGCAGAGGATGCGGAAGGACACTCGAGGAGAAACAACATCAGGTTTATGGGGTTCCCGGAACGAGTGGAGTCACCACATGCCGAAATATTTCTGGAGAAATGGCTTCTGGACAAGGTAATGACGACCAGTGTGTCACCCATGTTGGCGGTGGAGCGCTCACTGAATCCCAAGTGGACCGCCACGCCCGGGAGCCCCCCCTCGGCCCCTGATCGCGCGCCTACTAAACTTCTGTGACATAGATCAGATCTTCCAAAGTTTCAGGACACAAGGCCAATACAGATAGATAACAACGTAATAACGGCTTATCCAGACTACACCGTTGAAGTACAATGCAGGCATGCGTCCTCACAAGAGTGAAACAACTATTGCGTGACAATAATCTCTCCTACTCTCTGTTGTTTCCGGCACGACTCCGGGTGATAAACGGGGAGGAGGCTCATATTTTTCAATCCCCTGAAGATGCCTGAACCTGGCTCCATGCCAAGGGGCTGGCTCAACTAAAAAATGATGACTCCAAACAGGGAACGTGGCTCACTCTTCAACCTCGCAGAAGAAAGAAATCAAAGCCTGAAACACGTCCATCCAAAGCACAAGCTGCGGAAAGTCAGAAGCAGGCCCTAAGAGAAGCCAACTTGTTTACATCACCACAGTGCCAGGCTCACCGAGACGCCAAAAGCGCAACCATGG
Source organism: Pleurodeles waltl (assembly GCF_031143425.1). Lineage (NCBI taxonomy): Eukaryota > Metazoa > Chordata > Amphibia > Caudata > Salamandridae > Pleurodeles > Pleurodeles waltl. Next base: position 44,536,126 of record NC_090448.1, read on the forward strand.
AACATTTGACGGATCAATACAGGGGCACCACCTCCCCTTCGGTGTTCGGCCCAGAGCTCACACCACGCATGGCGGACAACATTTAAGCTATGAATCGGAGTGTATGTCAATGGACTGCTGAGCTGGGACTAATCAGACGAACCATTGGAACCTATGACCAGATTGGCGCTTTCTGCTTACCGGCCTCTTTGGGAGTCTCCACCATGAAATGAATGCTGATGTCAGGGGGGACGGAGGTGGCAGAGTGCGCGGGGTGAGGCGAGGGGTGTTGAACATCTGGAACGGGCTGTCATGAAAGGACTTCCCGTCACCAGCACTCACGCCCCCCCACACCATAACGGGACACCTAAGGGACCATACCATGACGGTTACCACGTGTGACACCTGGTGTGCCACCGTGTTCCAAGTTGGGCTTCACTTCAGAAGTCTTTTCTTTGTTCATCTTACTTTTCTTTCTCTATCTTCTTTTACACATATTAGACGGTGGGGGCTTGGGATTGGGGTTGGCAGGGGGAGAGACTGGGATGACAGGAATAAATGGCACAGCACTCTCTTCGTGGGCGGGCAACCAGATGAAATCCATACCTCTGTGTAGCCTTCCACTCACATGGGACTGGCCACATATAACATAATAACTTGGAATGTGAGAGGCATGGCCAGCTCAAATAAGTGCTGTAGGATCTATGCATACCTTAAGAGACACAAAACACATATTGCTATACTGCAGGAAACCCATTTAACACAAGACGAATTACGCAATCTTAAAAACAGATGGTGTGGTTTGGCTTATAGCACCACGACATCTGCATATGCCAAGGGAGTGTTAGTGTGGATTGCCCCAGAAGTACCCTACAAAGTAGAGCACCATAAAATTGATATAGACGATTGGTATGTGCAGTTGGAGGGCTTTTTAGATGGTAGACCACTCATCATAACAGGCTTATACGCTCCCAATTCAAAACAAGGAGAATTTCTCCTATCGCTCACTCCCCAGTTGTTCCAAGATCCTACATCGAATTATATATGGGGCGGCAATTGGAACTGCGTACCGGACATGGATAAGGATAGGTCTCATCCCCCATTGTGCGGCGCTCCCAGCAGGAAAACTTCCCAAATGTTTCAGACCTGGATTTCAGAGCACAGACTTGTAGATGCATTGCGTACGCTATATCCCCTCGACGGGGAATATTCCTTTTTTACCCGGTCCATCACCTTCACACCCGCATAGATCTACTGCTTTGTTCTACCAAGCTAATTAGCAACTTCACAGAGGCTTCCTATCTAGCTAAAACTATGTCGGACCACTGCCTATTGCTGGGCACCACTCACTGGGGTAGGGCGAGGACTCGCATTCCAACCTGGCGACTGCAACCAAGTTTGCTGTTAGACCCACCGTTCCGCCATGAGCTGACAGAACACATGTCCGCTTATTTTAAACTCAACAATGGGACGGCGTCGTCGTGTGCTATGGAGTGGGATGCCCACAAGGTGGTGGTTAGGGGCCTCTGCATGTCGGCAGCGGGGGAACACGACGAGTGCTGGCAAGCAAACTGATGAAGGCGGAAACTGAGCTACGCTATGCGGAGCGTGAGATGGTGACAGGCGCTGTGACCCCAGAGGTATTTCATGCGCTCTGCTTGCGGACGAGCGAGGTTGACACTCGCTTGCATAGATTCGATTATCACCATTATTTAGCCAGGGCTCATTCTGAGGGGGGCCGCTCGGGCAGACTACTGGCCTGGCTGGAGCACGGGAAACCGCAACATGGACCAATAGGAGCGATAAAATTAGACTTGGGCGCAGTGCTCAACACCCAAGTAGAAATAAACGATGCATTTAAGCAATACCATAGCACCTTATATGCAGCGGAGCCCCCCCCCATCACCAGAGCAATTGAAAGAATTATTTCAAGCACTCCCCTTGACTCGTCTCTCTGCAGCGCAGCAAAATGAATTAGACAAACCTATAGATGAGGAAGAGGTTCAGATAGCATTGCAGCAATTAGCGGGCAACAAAGCGCCAGTTAGTAATGGTCTCCCAGCAGAATACTACCGCACATGCTCAGGGCAACTAATTAAGCCGTACATAGAAATGTTACACGAAGCGCTCGAGAAGGGCAGGCTTTCGGGATCGCAGCTGGAGGCGGTGATAGTTGTTCTTCCGTAACCGGGGCGAGACCCGCTAGAAGTACGCTCATACCGACCCCTCTCTCTTCTGAACCTGTATTGCAAACTCATAGGTAAGATTTTGGCGATTCGCCTACTTCTGCTGATGCCTCTGTTGGTTCACAATGACCAGTCGGGCTTTATCCCAGGACGTAACACTTTTATAAACATCAGGTGTCTATTACAGCTCATAAAAGACGCTCCTGAGCTTGACTACGACAGAGTAGCGGTTTCCCTGGACATTGAGAAGGCATTTGACACGTTGGGCTGGCCCTTCTTGATGGAGACGCTGAACCAACTGGGGATCGGGACCGCATTCACAAAGTGGATTAACATCTTGTACGCTGACCCTGTTGCTCGGGTTAAAACGAGTGGGATAATATCGGATGGGTTTCCTGTCGGCAGGGGCACGAGACAGGGATGTCCACTGTCTCCGCTTCTGTTTGCCCTGGCGATTGAACCACTGGCAGTACAACTCAGAAGGAGAGCTCAGGAATGGGGCATACTGTACTGAGATAGTCATCAGATTATCTCTCTAAATGCGGATGATGCGCTGATATAGTTGCGTAACTGCACAGCCGCGCTTCCTGGTCTGCTGCGGCTACTAGGCAAATCTGGAGATTTATCAGGCTTGCGAGTAAATTGGTCCAAGTCCTGTCTGTTCCCACTAGTGCTGACACCGGAGGAATTACGTAATGAAGGACAACCTAGGACGCACACTTCGATCAACTAGAGGATTCTTGCCTTTCTGGAGATCGATTCCGCTTTTGCCCATTGGCAGGGTAGCGATCGCCAAAATGATTATACTTTCGCCTATGCTGTATCACTTCACTGCACTTCCACTATTAATCCCCAGCGATTTTTTCACATTACTGAATAGCTTCACAACTGACTTAATATGGGGGGGAGGCCGCCGACGCTTGGCATTGACAGCCATGCAGTTGCCGCTTGAACTAGGTGGACTGGGCACCCCGCATTATGAACTTTTATTATGCCGCTGCACAGATACAGCGGGCTTGGCGCTGGATACAGAATACCCCGAACTCAGAGGTGAAATTAGTACATGCCAACCTAGGATGCAGAGATGTATTGAAATGGTTGATGGATCACAATAGTCCGACTGGTCAGCATAATATCTTGATGTACGTAGCTCAATAGTGCTGGTGCTGTTATATAATCTGCAGCAATCAGACCCCCCCATACTCACCCCAAATTGCATTGCTTTTCATCCCTGGGATCTCTAAATTGACTAGACAACACAAGTTATACCAGTGGCCCGCCAGAGGCATAGAAATGATTGGGGACATATTCATAGAAGGCCTTCATGATGACATATGCTGAACTCACGTCACTATATGAAGTAGACCGGGATGGTTTCTGACATATTGTGCACTACAACAACTCACACACCGGGCTTGGCGATGCAGGGATAAGGAACCCCCGACATCTCTTATATTGCACAAACTATTATCCGGCCCAGGAGGTCATTGCAGCATATCCCAGATATATAAAGCCTTACTCGGCAGCCCGGAGGTAGCCCAGCCCAAAGCGAAGGTCAGGTGGGACGGGGTTCTACCTGCTCCGTTAACTCAACAAGAATGTGGCACTGCACTTAGTTTGACAGGAACAGTATCTCGCAATCCCAGATTTCACTTTATGCAATTCAATTACTTACATCAGACCTATCTGTCCCCGAGCAGGCTACAGTGCATGTTTCCTCAGTCTGTTCAGGAGTGCCCAAGATGTGGTGACTCAGATGCCACCTTTTTTCATATGACATGGGAATGTCCGCCGATATTCCGGGCCTGGCAGGACATAACTGCGCTGAGTGCTGAGCTGCTTGGGCGTCAGCTCTCCCCCACGCCTGCATCATGTTTATTGGGTATCCGCCCAAAATCGAAAGGGAAGAAACAAGTACAAAGATGCATTGAGTTGGCATTCATACTATTCAAGCGCCTAATAGCGATGCAATGGAAAGCAATTAATGTGCCGGATACCCGTCATTGGATGAGAGATATGCTGAAGTGGGCCAGGGCGGAGGCACAAGTGCTGCACTCATGCCGGGATAGAGGGATGCAAATTAAAGAGCTATTTACTTGGGACGCACTAGTTACTTCACTTGAAACTAAAGATGATACTCGTCCACCATGACTCCATAGGCAGCAACAATCCATATACACCACATCTGAAATAGACGTTGGACCAGCTCGACATGGTGATTCGGGCCCCTGACACCGCAGCGACAATTGGCTGGCCAAGGAGCCTTGAGACACATATCACGACCCCAACTCAAACGTCACTTGTAAGCATATCTCATGGCACATATAGTACATGCAACGCACAATGGACATCACATAATGGACACAGAGGCCCAGTTCCGAAGGGTTTTAACCATGACGTGACGCTGGGAAGGGAGAATAGGTGGATCCCATAATGACTAGCAGACGCAGACGGCCTGCGTTGGAGTTCCCTTTAACTGCTCCCAGCTAACCAACAAATTAGAGTGTTGCGGTACACCAAGATACAATATTGCCAAGGGGATATCCTTCCCCCTTCCAAAACACTACTCCCCCTCTGCACCCTCCCCCCTTCATCGTTTCTTCTCTCCACCTCCCCTCTCCCCTTTCATAAAGTTCACTCCTTAGGCTACAACTCCGCTATTGATCAGCTGGCTTGTATCCCGCTACTTTACTACATTATGCCTCTCAGATCATCCCACACCGTCAACCATCACTACTCTGCCTTTTCTTGTTACCTTTCTTTTTTATTTTCCTTTCTTGTAATAATCTTGAATCATATATTGTAATGCGATTAGGGTAGTGCCAAGGTGCTCCACTGTATAGGCTGTTGTGTTCTCTACATTAATAAAGAGATTAAAAAAATATATATATATTAATCAGAATATATACACTAGACACCAAAATTAGACAAGTAAATAGTCATAGAACAATGCACGAAATAGGAAATGCTATAGATTGCAATGGGAGAAAAAAAGGTCTAGGGGCAACACAAACCATATACTAAGAAAGTGGAATGCAAATCACGAATTCCCTCCTAGACAAGTGCAGTGTGTGCAGAATCACTGGGAGAGTAAGAATACAGTAAAGATAAGTAAATTACCCCACCACAGAGCCCAGAGAAGCAGGAGTAAAGTACTGCAAGTTTCCTTAGGACACACTACACCTCGTTTTTGGGATTTTGCAGCAGCCAACCAAGTCTGCAAGGAACAACTGCTGGATTATTGGACCTGAAGACCTGCAAAGGAAGGGGGCAAAGTCCAGAAGTCAAAAGAAGTTCCAGGAAGGACAAGAGCCCCTGCCAACCCAGAAGAGGGTGCAAAAGAAGAGCCCACGGTTAGTCGAAGACTGCAGAATTGCACCCTAGGAAGATGCCAGCGGGTTCCTCATGATGCAAAAGATGTCCCATGGTGTGAAGATCGTTGCAGATGTGATTTCGTGTTGGAAGTCTCCAACAAGCCTTGGCTACGACAAAAGTGCAATTTGCATTAAAATGGCGCTGGATGGACCCAGGAGGGACCTGGGGTCCTCAACTCTGTGTGAGGAGGAAGAAGGGGCTCTCAACACTTTAGAAAGCCCCCTAGGATGCCAGCCAGAACCCCCGGGAGTTGCAGGATCTGGGTTCAAAGGAGGTGCAAAACGTGGTTGATGCAGCACAACAAAAGAAGGTCCCACGCCAATGGAGAACAACTCGGCGAGTTGAGCATCGCAGGATGGAGTGCTGGGGACCTGGGCCAGTCTGTGCATGAAGGAATTTTGCAAAGAGTGCACAGAGGCCTCAAGAGGCAAAGAAGACACAGTACAAAGGGGTACTGTCGCTTTTGGGGAAGGCAAGGTCTTACCTCCTCCAAATAGCGTCAGCAGGACCTCAGGACAGTCTATGTTGATGATGTCCACCCTCTGTGTCCTTAGGAGCACGCTCGTCACTGTGAGAGGAGTCCCAGGGTACTGGTCGTCATCTTGGAAAGTGCCTGCTTGGAGCAGGGGAGTGACTGTCACGCCACGGGAGATTTCTTCGGTCCTTCTGGTGCAGGATGAAGACAGGAAGTCCACAGAGTGTGCACATCGTGGAAACTTTTACAGTTGCTGACTTGGAGCTGAGGTTGCTGAGAAAAAGTGTCTCTTGTAGACACTTTGTTGCAGTTACAGCATTTCTTGGAGCAGGCTGCGATTGATCCGAGGTCAGAAGAGTCTGAAGATGTCGCAAAGGATTCCTGAAGGAAACTTGCAAGCAGAACCTGAAGAGAACCCACAGGAGTGACCCTAAATAGCCCTGAGAGGAGGATTGGCTACCTTATCAGCTAAGGACCTATCAGGACGGAGTCTCTGACGTTACCTGCTGGCACTGGCCCCTCAGAGGCCTCTTGAGTGCCCCCACACCTTGCAAAGCAAGATGGCTGAAGTCCAGGACACACTGGAGGAGCTCTGGGCACCACCCCTGGGGTGGTGATGGACAGGGGAATGGTCACTCCCCTTTCCTTTGTCCAGTTTCACGCCAGAGCAGGGGAGAAGGGGTCCCTGAACTGTTGTATATTGGTTTATGCAAGGAGGGCACCATCGGTGCCCTTTAAATCATTTCCAGAGGCTAGGGGACGCTACCCCTCCCCAGCCTGTAACACCTATTTCCAAAGGGAGAGGGTGTAACACCCTGCTCTCAGAGGAAATTCTTTGTTCTGCCTTCCTGGGACTGGGCTGCCCAGACCCCAGGAGGGCAGAACCCTGTCTGTGAGGTGACAGCAGCTGTAGCTGCAGTGCAAGCCTCAGAGAGCTGGTTTGGCAGTACTGGGGGTCCATGGTGGAGCCCCCAGGATGCATGGAATTGGCTCCCTAATACCAAATTTGGAATGGGGGGACAATTCCATGATCTTTGACATGTTACATGGCCATATTCGGAGTTACCATTGTGAAGCTACATATAAGTATAGGTGACTTCTAAGTTACTTAAGTGCAGTGAAAATGGCTGTGAAATAATGTGTGCGTTATTTCACGCAGGCTGCAATGGCAGTCTTGTGTAAAGGTTGTCAGAGCTCCCTATGGGTGACAAAAGAAATGCTGCAGCCCATATGGATCTCCTGGAACCCCAATGCCCTGGGTACCTAGGTAAACATATACTAGGGACTTATAAGGGGGGGTCCAGTATGCCAATTGAAATTGGTAAATCAGTGACAAATTTAAAAGCAGTGAGAGCATAAGCACTGAGGTTCTGGTTAGCAGCGCCTCAGTGACACAGTTAGGCACTACATAGGCATACACATTAGGCCATAAATTATGAGCACTGGGGTCCTGACCAGCAGGATCTCAGTGAGACAGTCAAAAACATACTGACATACAGGTAAAAATGGGTGTAACATGCCAAGGAAGATGGTACTTTCCTACAGTGCATCAATTCTTTATTGAAATCAGTATCACTTTGGGCATGCTTTGTGTGATCCTACTCTTGCTCATCTGCTAAGTGCAATCACAGCATAATAAGGGAGACGTGTCCTAACTTAGAACTGTTTTCAGTACCATTTTTAGAATTGTAACTTTCAGACACTGGCCCTCGTTACGTGTTTGGCGTTCAGAAAACTCTTACTGCCAAACTTCAGAGGAAGGAAGCAGCTGTCATACCAGCTGCCTCCCCCCTATCTTCGCGCCATGGAAAGGCTGCCAGAAACAGGAGTTCAGCACCAGCATGGCTGACCACAAGTCTGACCACCATCAGCCCGTCAGAACCTTGTTCACGGCTGTCCCCTGGCAGTCTGATCGCCAGTGTCGTGATGTGGCGGCAGACTGCCTGGAATGTGGCAGTCCCACCGTCACCGCAAGTCTGGCAGTCCTTGGACTGCCAGACTCGTAATGAGGCCCATTGTTACTGATATTATTGTTACTGACATTATTTTTACCATTACATTTGAAGCCAATTTTGTATTTTCAGTTATATCTCAAATTGTGGCAGATGGCTTTTAAAAGGTTTGGCCGTACCTGACTCTCAGCAGCTCCAGGCAAAGTCCTTGACTCTAGAACCACTTTCGCCCCAAACTACACATTTCCGATGCACTGCCCCTTCTCTGTGATTCTTGAGTCTCCTTAAGCCACCCTCCCTATTCTTACCCCACCACAGCATTCCCTTTGTGGAGGCCTTCACACCTCCACTCCCCGTTGTACCATATTCCTGCACCATCTACTATGCATTCCCTGCAGCTTGTTATGTTATGCCTATTTATGCTTTGTAGGTTGATAGGTTGTGCCCTCCTTTGAATAGATTATTGAGAGAGCCTGATCTTCAGCTTCTTGCGGAACTTGACAGGCAATAAGGAGGCTCTAATCTGCTGTGGCAGATCGTTCCAGGTTTTGGGGGAGATGTGAGAGATGGCATGACCTCCAGCCTTGTTCTTGTGTATGCAGAGAGCCTCTGCTAGCCTATGTCTGCCCGATCAGAGGTGTCTGGAGGGGTGGTTAAATCGTATGGCTCTATTGAGCTAGGCGGGGTCTATGTTGTGAATGCTTTGTATTTCTGTGAGTAGTTTGAATTGAGAGTGCTTGTGTACGGGGAGTCAGTGAAGTATCTAGTATGGGTATATTTTATAGATTCACATGCTCAAATGATTCCCTGTCATAGAAGTGGGAGTCCCATGGTACCAAGGTAAAACAGTATGTAAAACTACCATAGACTTAAAAGGCACTAGGCCATCAGTTTAACACTGGTTCTATGTCACTGTTAAAAAAGGGCCAAACTTGCTCTTTGACCAATAATGTGAAAGCGCCCTCTAGAACACTCCCAAGAGAAGCTGAGCCCCTCAGATTTTCGAGCACAAGTGGGAATAATATCCCTAGTCTTAAGGGAAATCTCTCAGGAGAGGAGTGTGGGCCGCATGTGAATCTAAGATACCAATACTGGATCACTGCATTTACAGGTAAGTAACTTATTTACTTTTACCAAAACGGATCTTTCATAGATTGACATGCTTGAATCAGAATAGCAAGCAGAATTGTGGGTAGTTTATGTACCCTTAGGGGATTGCGGGTAAAAGCAATACACCTTCATAGTAGACCATACAAAATAAAAATGCATATATATACATATATATTTCCACAGATTGTGAAGCTTGAGGACACTCCTCCTCCTGGGTCTGGGCTCATAAGCGTGCTTCTCTGCTCAATATTCCAAAAAACATGCCGCTAATTCCAGAGGCATAAACGAGCCCACCATCCCTTTTGCAGATAACAGTTGCTTTATTACACCAGAGTCCATTATCGGATAGCAGCAACAGAAAGTTCACCCGTCATGGTGCATTTCGACCCCGGGTCTTAATCATATGACGATACAGAGTGATAACTTGCTCCCCCTTTAAAGGGGGAGAAACGTAAATAGTGAAGAAAGACTTCAGAAATACATTACTGACCAACGTGGCCACTAACATAGCAAAGCGATCACACCCATAATTCAAAAGCCAGTGGAACATTTCAGCTCAGTAATTTGATAGATCCAATAGTATTGCCATAATAGCATTTTACAAGTTGCTTCAAACTATAGTACACATAAATCATAAAGAAAAACTTCAGCAATACATGGCCGACCAACCAGCGTGGCCACTAACATTGTAAATCAATCACGCACATAATTCAAAAGCCAGTTGAACATTTCAGCTCAATTCCCCATTTTGTCACATTTACTGAACCATGTTGACCATAATGCATTGCATTTATATATATTCATTCTTCAATTATAACTCTGCCATAGTTTGAATCGTTGTATAAGTTTCTGCATTCCAATGGTCAAGCATGCCATAATTCAACTTCATCCAATGGTAAAGTGCCAGGGTAAATACCACTGCAAACCCTGGTTGTATTTCAAAGTTTCATAAAATAAACAGTAGACGGGCACTCCCTCATTTCTGAACGAAGGCCCTACCTTAAACTCATTCATTCCATTTACTTCACATCAACAGCCGGTGGGCGTCCTCGTCAATATTATTTCTAATAGACTGCTGCAGAAGCTTGAGGTTCTCCTCCTGTAGTAAAGAAATCACGCACATAATTCAAACGCCAGAGGAACATTTCAGCCTAGTACTTTGATCTTGATAGATCCAATAGTATTGCCATCATAACATTTCACAAGTTGCTTTCAAAGCGCACAATTCCCCATTTCTTCACATTTACTGAACTACGTTGTCCATAATGCATTGCAATTATATATATATATATTCATTCTTCAATTATAACTCTGCCATAGTTTGAATTGTTATGTAACTTTCTGCAATCCAAGGACCAAGTGTGCTGTAACTCAGCTTCATCCAACAGTAATGTGCCAGGGCCTTGGGACACAGTCACTTCATATCGGCATGAGTGGATCACCCGCTCTAGAGGACTGTTTTGATTGACTATATTAGTCTCTATGTACTTTCAGTTGGAGTCTTACAAGGGTTAATTGCATCATTCTCTAGCAATTGGTGTACATGTTAATTGTATATTTGAACTTTGTGCAACAGTTATACACATCTGTTTCACTGATGTCACCTTGCACATTCACTGCACCAGATCGCCAGAGTTAGGGCTGTTTTAATATGATTTGGTTTCGCATCTACCAAATTGAACCAAAATTATATGTTACAATTTGTATGATTGGACCATGAATGTTAATTATTTTGCCTAGGAAGTTCAGGCATTGTGACTTCCCCCCGCAGAGAACCAGTATTTTGTTTCACCTTTGTGTTGACAAGTAGCCCCACATAGATGACCTACAAACCTACAGTCTCGACATACCCCTATAGTAGAGTTTTCTCGGATGGATGTCTAGTAAAGTGATAGAAAATACTGAAAGGGTAAGCAGGCATGGCTGTGAGAACTTGTGAATGGGATTAGGACTTATCAACAATCACTGGCTTCTCACCACCAGAACTTTAGAAAAAAAATGGATATGCAGAACAACAGATGAATATCGTGACCCAGACCTGCTCCTTCTTGTACCAAACAACAGGAAGTGTCTCGTAAGGGTCAGACCAACAGATCTCTTGCGGTCCTAGGAACATAAAATTAAAAATGTGTCTTTCGAATGAAGAACCAGCAGTACATTTGGCACTAGGAACTGTCCTGAAGCCTGACTGGAGAGAGTGCTTGATCCTGCCTGTAACTGCTATCTATGCCCTAGCACCCTGGTAGCTACTCTTGAGGATTTGGTGCTTAGTAAGTGACCAGTTGAATGCAATTCAGCATCCACAAAATCACTTTCAACTTCTGAAAGATGTGTAAATGTGCACACTAACTAACTCTAGATACCACCACGTAATCACTAAACCATTCGAAAGTAACTGTGAATTGCTCTTACCTGAAATGGAGAGAAGGAACAGGAGCCATAACTGTAACTAAGACAGACTACAAAATCAAGGAAAGAATATGCCAGAAGAGTGAACACCTAGGGGCCGATTACGATTTTGGCAATCCGACCATCAGACCGCCAATAGGTCGGTCGGGAGGACACCGCCAAGCCTGCTGCCTCCAGATAGCCGTATTATGATGTTCCCGCGGGGCCGGATGGCGCAGACAGTGCAGTGGCATTGGCTTCAGCTCTAAGTGAGAGCCAGGGCCAATGCCACTGTACTGTCTGCACCGCCAGCACAGTCGGAATGTGAACTGTTGCCATTGCAGACGATGCGCATTCTGAGTGTGTGACAGGGGGGCAACTGCACTGCCCAGAACATGGTAAAAGGCAGTGCAGCCCCTCCCCCCTTGTGGCCCCTTCTCTGCCTTTCCACTAACCTTTTCATGGCGGTGTCCCCGCCATGAAAAGGTCGTGGAAAAGGCAAGTTGTGATCAGCACGGTGGTGCCGACATCAGCACCGCCATAATTGATCATGGCTTTCCACATCAATGCAACTGCAGGAGCAGTGTTCCTGGCAGCTGTGGCAGTATTGTGGTGGTCCGACTGCCAGCTTCATAATCTGGCGGTCTGATTGCCAAGGAAGCGGCGATCGGACTGCCACCACAGGTACAGCGGTCTCAGGACTCGTAATCTGGCCCTAAAAAGCACTGAAATTCAAGAAAGAAATGTATATTTTTTAGTAATGTCTGTAAAGTTGAAAACGTTATAGTGCTTTTTTTTGTTGAACACGTACAAAATGTAAAACAATTATATACATATATATACATATACATATTTATACATTTCTATATACAAATAAATACTGAAAACTAGTAATGTTTTTGTACAGTATGTTTTCATATATAAAAATACATAAAAACAAACTGTCAAAAATTACATTTATATAAAAAGTACTGTAAAACTTGTTTAAATTATGTAACTATGCATAAAAATGTATGAACACTATGGCCCGCATTATGAGTTTGACGGACGGAAAAGCCTGTCTGTCAGACTCCCGACAGGGTGGCTGCTGGCTTCTTGGTGACCACCCCGCTGGACCTATTAGGAGTTTCCATCTAGGTCGGCGGGATGCCAGCCTAGTTAGAAACAGGCTACAGCATTGTCTCCGGCTTGTAATTGAGCCGGCAGCAATGCTGTAGCCCGCAGGGTGCACCAGCACCATCACCATCACAATGTTCACTGTCTGCAAAGCACATTGCGATGTTGCTGGGCAGGAGGACCCCTGCACTGCCCATGCCATTTGCATGGGCAGTACAGGAGCCCTTCTGTGGCCCTCTGTACCAGTTCTCCGCTAGCCTTTTCATGCATGCCCTGGCGTATTACGATCTCCGCCAGGCCATTTGAATCATGGATCCTGGCAGTGCTGGTGGAACCCTGGCGGTCTAACCGCCAGGGTCTTTATGTCGTGGCTGGACCGCTACCATGGGCCTGACGGTCTGAAGACTGCCAGCCTCATAATGAGGCCCAAAATAGATATTATGTGGGAAATGTAAATTTGCACGAAAACAAACTATTATTTTATGTTAATAAAAAAATATGTTACAGTTGTGATTTTTTAGAAATATTCTTGTAACAAATGTATATATTAGAACATGTGTTTAGAAAATATACACAACTAAATTTAAAAATGTGTTATTAATAAAAAAACATGCAACTGAATAAAGGATACTTTATAGTAAAAATATCATATGTATGTTAACTATAAAATTTTAAATATTACAAAATGGTAACACTGTATTGAGGTCAGATTTACTATTATACTCCAAAGTAAGCCACATTGGGGAAAGTGTTGGACTTTGGGTGGAGAGGTTCAAATTTAATATTCTCACTCCAAAGTTTCCAAATTTAGCCACAGATGAATGTGTTGGACTTTGGGAGAGTCAGGTTCATTATTTTGGGCAAATCATTGGATTTTAGGAGGAGCAGATTCACTATCCTCATTCCAAATGTAGCCACAATCAGGAAAGCTTTGTAGGGGGTTATATCTATTATTCCCATCCAAACCTAACCACATTGAGAAAGGTGTTTGGGGTTAGGTTCAGATTTACTATTCCCACTTCAAACTTAGCTATATTGGGGAACGTGTTGGGCTTGTCAGATTTCAGATGTACTATTCCCACTCCAAGTGAAGCTACATTTGGGAAAGTGTGGAAAATTGTGAATATACTGTACCCACTCCAAATCCTGCCACAGTGGGGAAAGTGTTGTACTATGGGAGGGACAGATTTACTATTCCCTCATTTGAGAATTTGTTGCACTTTTGGAGTGGTTAGAACTGATATTCACACTCCAAACTTATTTTGAAAAGTGTTAAGACTTTGCAGATGGTCATTCTTCCTATTCTTATTTCAAATGTAGCCACATTTGGGAAATTGTTGTGATTTGGAAGGGGGAAGGTCAGCTTTACTGTTTTCTCTACAAACCTAGCCACATTGGGGAAAAGGTTGGACTTTGTGATGGTCAGATTTAGGGCCTAATTACAAGTTTAGCAGTCCATGGATCGCCATGGCAGCTGCCACGGTCCGACCACTGTCAATCTGCCGTATTACGAGTATGGTGTCGTACTAACAAACGACCACCAGCGGTCCGCCTGCACCTTCAGGTAGCATAGACCGCCACGCTCACAAGGAAGCACAAACAGGCTGGCAGAGCCTGTGTTGCCTCCGGACTCATTACAAGGTTGCACATCACTAATGTGACCGTGGCGGTCCAACCACCACGTATCAGAAGAAGGAAACGGACAGTATAAAGGGAGACACTCACCTGCAGGCAGACTTACACGTCCGGTGCCACCATGGAGCCCTTCACAAACGTCAAACCGCTGCTCCTGCTCATTGAAAGACAACAAAATCCAGGCCACTGTGGACACCAACAGCCATAAGTGCACACACCTACCTGTATCATTAACCTTAAAAACAGAGGCCCTCATTATAACTTTGGCAGTCTTTTTGTAAGACCGCCAAAGCCACGGGTGCCAGAAGACCGCCAGGGCTAGTGGTCTTCCGCCCCCCATATTACGAGTACAGCTCAATTTCTGCCACATTTGGGGCGGAAATCCAGCAGTAGTCATGCTGGCGGGTGGAGGTGCAAGGGCGGTTCCACCACCGCCCCGCCCCGCTAGAAGGACTCTGCCCGCCATGTTATGAGCAGTAATATGGCGTGGCGGTGTCCTGATGGCGGGGCGCTGCCGGAGGTGGAAGTGCCCGTTCCCTGCCAGACAACCTCCTCCCTGGACCAGGTAAGTCGGTCATCCGACAAGGGAGGGTGGGGGGTGCTGTGTGTGCGTGTGTGAGTGAGTGTTGTCTGCGGGTGGGCATGTATGTATGTATGCGTGGTTGAATGTGTGTATGAATGTAGAAGTGAGTGCATGTATGAATGTAAGAGTATGCATGTGTTCATGCATGTATGAATGGTGGAGTGAATGCGAGTATGAGTGTTGTGGTGAATGCATGTGAGTTAATGTGTGTATTTCAGTGTTGGTGAATGAGTGTATGCGGGGTGCATGTGGGTGTCTGTGTGCGTGTGCATGTATGCGGGGAGGAGGGGAGGGGTTTGGGGGCACTGTACCTGGAAGGGGGTGGGGGCGCTGTACCTGGAGGGGGGAGCTGTACCTGGAGAGGGGCGCTGTACCTGAAGGGGTTGGGGGAGGGGTATTGTGGGGTACTGTGCTTGCTGGGGGGGAGTCATCAGCCAGTGACAGGGAAGAAATTCCCTGTCACTGGTATTGGTAGCCTTTCCACTAGGGTTTTCGTGGCGGTGCTACTGCTGCAGAAACCCTAGTGGAAAGGTGGCTCCTAATACCGCCGGCAGTCTTCTGTGGACCGCCGGGTCAGAGATGCTCATCTCTGGCCCAGCGGGTCCGACTGCCTTGGTGGTCTAAGCGCAGATGTGGCAGGTTGGCAGAAGCCAACCCGCCACAGTCATAATGTGGCAGTCTTCACTGCCGGCCTGTCAGAGAGACAAATACACAAAGAACAACATGACAGCTATCCCTGCACAAATGGGGGCGGGGGCATCTGGGACACCCAGGGAAAGGGAGTGTACTGGGATGTGCATCACCTCAAACAGGCTGTTCAAACAACATGTACACAAGGAAATGGCCGTACATGGGTCTCAGGGACAAAAATACTAAACCCAAATGTCATGCACATCTACACAATGGGGAAGGACAAGTCATCAAAGCACAAGAACTCCTACTGCATGGGACATATCCCTACAGGAACTAGCTGCAAGAGACACACCTAAATGGACACTTGCTCAGGCAAATTCAAACACAGCAAGCACAACTGAACACACTCCATGTTTGCACAAACAAAACTCAAGATCACATATCAGATACATACAGGAGCCATATCAGAGGGGGCAAATCAAACACCATACACGCCCACATTGCACAACACAAAAAGAAATACTTACCATACCAAATACTACACAATGCCTTGACACCAACATTGCATTTACACACATACCTGTACATACAACATGTACCCTTCTCTCTGGGGACACCAGCACTGGCCACAAACTCACATACTGCAAACAACAACACATGGAGCAGCAAAAAGGCTCAGACCACACAACTGCATCCACGCAACACAAATTAATCAGGAAGAACATAATGGTGTTAAAGGAATTGCAGGACAAATGTGTACCCAAAAAAACACAAACTGTCTGGGATATCAACCTTGAAACTTTTTAAAGGCCATTGGCCTGTCCAAAATAGTCCAAATACAGCACAGTGTAGTGCCTAAACTTGACTCCAAACTGCCATGGAACCTCCACCGGAGGAGGCATCAAGGGGGCCGACAGGTACCTCAGGTGTTATCTGGGGGTGGGGAGGTGGGGATCGGATTGGGGAGGTGGACTTGGGAGGGGTGGTCTTCTTGCGAAGGGTGGGATTCTTCTTGGGATCGGTTGGCTTCTTTTTGGTGGGTGAGGGGTCTGGGTGCTTGCGGGGGACAGAGGAGGCCTTGGAGGTGGATGAGAGGGCCTTGGAGCTGTGCGGAGTCCTTTTGGGAGTGGTAAGGGGGAAGAACAGGGGTCAAGTCTAGCTCAGGAACAGTTTTTTTGGACACACAGAGATGGTCATCAGAAGGGGGGCAGGATTTGGAGGTTGAGGGAGTGGCTGTAGGCAGTGTAGGTGTGGATGTTGTGGATGCATGCTTATGCGAGGTATGCTTGTGTGTGGTGGGTGTCTGTTGGGTGGATGAGTGTGGGCGTTTGTGTGCCTTGGGGGATGGGAGGTGGAGGTGCTGGTGGATGCAGTGGTGGGTGAGTGTGTGTCTGTTGGGGTGGTGACTGCAGGTTGGCTGGATGTGGTGGATGTAAGTGTATCTGTAGTTGTGGTGTCTGTGGGGGTGGTGCTTGTGGTGGGTGTCTGCGGATCTTCTGGGGTGGTGTCTGAAGGTAGGATGGGTGTGGTAGCTGTGTCAGTGACTGTTGTGGTGGTGTCTGTAAGTATGCTTGGGGTTGTGTGTGTGATGCTGTGGTGGTGGGGGAGTCAGGGGAAGTTGTGACTGTTGTCGTGTTTGTAGGTGGATTTTGTTCATGTGCATGCCGGTGTGTCTTGTGATGCTTGTGTTTGTGTGTGCTCCATTTGCCTGTTGAGGTCAATGTCTGTGGATCTGTTTGTGTGCTTTGGGTAGGTGGGATGAGAGGGGATATGGACTGCAGAGAGGGGGTGGAGGTGGGACGGAAGGCGGGGGTGACCGGCTGCTGTCAGTGTGGAGGCCAGAGCCTGAAAAGATCTCTGTAGGTCAGCCATTGCACCATGAATGCCTTCCAGGAACGCATTTGTTTGTTGCAGGTAGGTTGCATGTCCCTGGATGGCATTCACAGTGGCTGACTGACCCACAGAGATTGTTCTCAGGAGGTCAATAGCCTTCTTACTGAGGGCTGCAGGTGTAACAGGGGCTGGGGCAAAGGTGCCTGCGACGAAGAAGACGCCCACCCTTTTGGGTGAGCGGGCACGACCAACTGGGAGGGGATTGATAGGGATGGCAGACAAAGTTGGTGCTAAGGGATGCTCCGATGGATCCCCCACCACTAGGGTGTGGCCACTGGAGGAGGAATCCGAGGATGATGATGATCCGGTCTTCACCATGGCATTCCCCTCACCCTCCGGGCCACTGGTTCCCTCGTTTTAGTTGTGTCTTCACCCGAGGTCCTGTGGCCAGATGCATCCCCACTTTCTTGGCCCCATCTCCTCCACTTGCTTGTGCTGATGCTGCAAGGTCAAAGAGGAATATGGTCATCACATGTCCATGATAACACCTAAACCACAACTCAGATTGACTAAAAATACCATTACGCCAAGTGGGCCCCAGTAAAACTACTCATCTAAGTGGTGCATACATGTGCCATGACATATGCATGCATGCCATCTGGATTCACTACAGTGGCCCACAGTAAAATAAGGACCGCAGACAACTACAATTGCATGGGAAAGTCTTGGAACCACACTAACCATACATTCATCCTCAAAGTTGTCCCATATGCAGCAGACCTTAGTCAACCAATGGCAAACAACAGTATCCTATTGTAAATTCCATTCCCACATATCTCACAAGGTCATGTACACATCTATTTGGCACATAAATAATGAACTAACATATAGAAATGATGCCCTAAAATCCTGCTATGTGGATCCCAAAAGTTCAATATACTGGAGTAGGTGACATGGAAATAACCATGTCACACAGGAAACATTTCAACAATGTACACTTCACAAAGTGACATCTGTCACAATAGATTCAAGGAGATAGTACCATTGTAACTCAGATAGGCCTCACATGTGGCATTGAGAGGAACACTGTTGACATCAGGTTCAATATGTCAGGGTGAGATGCCCCCAGAATAAAGAAAACAACGAATTAGCAAAACCCAGGATAGTCACCACCAATGTCTGACACCCATTACAATGACATCCTCTGAATGTTTCTGTCCTTTGCATGTTGGAGGGACACAGAACATTCCAAGAATATTAGAAGAATATTAGAAGGCCCTCAACCTGTTGCCCAATGAGCAACAACATCACTAAACACATCTTGGACATGCCAGTCCTGGTGTCTGGCTGTGGATGAATGCCTATATCCAAACATGTGATATCAACATCACTGCAACTCGCTCCATATTTAATGCAAACAATCAGGGCACAGTGCTCAAACATTACACATGTAGAGTGCACTTTTCCACATGATAGCACGTTAAGGGCATAGATAAACACAAAGTGGTTCGCCATTCTGGGCTTCCCTGTCATCTCTCTCATAGCTACTGCAGTTCTACATGCCAAATGACATACTATGACGCATGAAGGTATATGTCAAACAATGAACATTGGTGATACACTCCTGTCTGTGGCACCACATGAAATGGACACCCATTGTAGATTTACTATTCCACTAACAGTTTCCAATGTACATTTTTGTGAGGGAATACATAACTCATCCCATCGATATAGGTAGAACATGCATGAAACTGCAGCATAGAAATGTTTCCTAAAGAGAAAGGAATACATGCTGACATGTAGGCCCAAGGAATGTTGGCAACAGTGATGACGCATTATTCATGTCACTAGACATTACCGCTTACCAAGAGAAAGTAGTTTGCTACAGCTGCAAACAAATAGCTATGTAAGCCATGTCATATATATGATGGACACCTAAACATCACAGACTGCAGTGAGGCACCAGCATTCATCATACTGAAAATAACTGGATCCTGGGTGGCAGAGTAAGTGATCCATAGCCTACTTACCTTTGGCCTGTATCATGTAGGAAGAGTGATCTGTTGGATAGAAATTACACCCACTAGAACAACAATCAGTAACTGAATGATCACTGTACCCAGCCATTTGTGGTCCCTGCTGAGCAAATGGTCTGAGGATTCTCCCCAGTTTTGTCCTAAGTCCTATATCCAAAAGGCAAGGCACACCAGTTTGATACACATGGCATGTCAACACAAACAATCTCCCATCCACTGTATGACACGTGGCTCATCCCTCGTTATTAAGGGGAGCAGTCAGTACCTCTCTCAATCACCTGGCAATGGGACAGGCAGGAATTTTCCATGTACTCAACCCCTTGTGGCTGCTGTGCTACCTTCAAACGCCCATCTAGTTCCGGGTAGGCCACCACCAGAATGCGGGCCATTAGGGGGGGTCATTGTCCGACAGGCCCATTTTGGGAGGACAACACCCAGCTGGGCCTCTGCGATCTTCTGGGCCCAGCGTCTCAGGTCCTCCCACCTATTGCAACAGTTGGTGCTCTGCCGGCTGTGAACCTCCAAGGTTCGCACCTTCTTGGCGATGGATGTCCAAACCCCTTTCTAATGAAGGGCGTTGACCTGCATGGATGCAAAAGATACGACAAGAAATGATGTCCCATCCAAAATGGCTGATTTACGTACATGTCAGTATACCAATATATGAACATCCTGACTTGCCCATACTGCCCAAGTGTGGCACATAGGGGGTCATTCTGACCCTGGTGGTAAAATCTGCCAGGGCCAACGACCGTGGGAGCACCGCCAACAGGCTGGCGGTGCTCCCATGGGCATTCGCCGCGGTCAGAAACGGAAAACCGGCGGTGTACCGCCGGTTTCCCGCTGCCCTGGGGAATCCTCCATGGCGGCGCAACTTGCTGCGCCGCCATGGGGATTCCGACCCCCATACCGCCATCCTGTTCCTGGCGGTTTTGGCCGCCAGGAACAGGATGGCGGTAAGGGGTGTCGTGGGGCCCCTGGGGGCCCCTGCAGTGCCCATGCCAATGGCACGGGCACTGCAGGGGGCCCCCGCAACAGGGCCCCACAAAGATTTTCAGTGTCTGCCATGCAGACACTGAAAATCGCGACGGGTGCAACTGCACCCGTCGCACCCCTTCCACTCCGCCGGCTCCATTCGGAGCCGGCATCCTCATGGAAGGGTGTTTCCCGCTGGGCTGGCGGGCGGCCTTCTGGCGGTCGCCCGCCAGCCCAGCGGGAAACCCAGAATACCCGCGGCGGTCTTTTGACCGCGCAGCGGTATTCTGGCGGTTCCAGCCAGGCCGGCGGCTTCCGCCACCGGCTGGGGTCAGAATGACCCCCGTAGCAGTCATTGTATACAGGGGTATGACCACAAACACTTACCAAGATGCAGCCCTACCCACCACCCAGCTCAGGCCCTGCACTAACTAGGTAGGTCAACTGACATATGGTGGGATATAATCTAGCAATCTGACAGAGATCAGAAACACTATTGGACACATCACACCTATGTGACTTCTGGAAGGTAAACTCCTCAGTCATGAATGCATCAAAACACTCACAATCTGTGAGAATGATCCTCTGCATACAGTCCCTACAGGATAATGCAGGGTACAAACTCTAAAATCACACATGGGTAACAATGAAGGGATTATTATGGTGGGCACAGAAAGGGTCTAGCCTGTCCACATGTGGACATGTGCAAATACAGATGCAGACTCAAGCCACTTCAGGGGGTGGGGGTCTGTATGTCTTATCATCAACACAAAACACACTTTTTAACACGTGTCCATAATACATAGAACACCTTCAGAATAACATAGGCATGCATTTACATTTTCTGCAATGTGACCAGACAACTGAGTCACATATGATGGGTTATCAGTAAACAACACACTGCTTACACTTATGCAATGTCAGAAATGCTATGAGCCTGTGTAGGACACATGTGACCTGTATGAAGATGACAACAGAGCCCTGAAATGCACATTGACAAAGAAGCCAAGTGCACATCAGTCACAGATCATCAGCTCTCCCCTAATACCATTTACATTCTTATCAGATGATAGAGCCTCAATACGCTGCATATTACCACTGAGGCAACATTTGCCATCATAAAATGATGTGCTGGGATACAGGGAGTGGGCACTGTGCCACAGTTGCATAGCAAAAGTGATTCAACACGAGCCCAGACTTGGACAAATACAGTGAGATATATTTGACAGGCCAACTCTCTGCAGGCTGAGCAGACAGTCTTATATGAAACTCTATTCCCAACACTTCCATGCATGACAGTACATCATGCATTCAACAGCCAATTGGCATGTGGTGTTTTTGTGCCAACCTGAGGGGCAGAGTAAGTCAGGCTATGCCTTCCAAACAACGGAATAGCAAGGGCAGATGTTTTCTGAAACGTCTGTGGCACCATACGCATAGCTCACATTACACACAACTGACACATATACCATCCATACATAGCTCATGCTGTCATGCAAATACATGTGCTCTCACATTGATAACATCCACGAGGTAAGGGAGATCTGGGGATAGCCGTTATGTCAGCTCACCTAGTTATGTGAATCCAACACAAGATGGATCAGGGAACACTCAGTACACACACACACACACCACAATGTATCAGAACTCAACACCTGGCACTGAACACAAATACATGCACATTGACCCTCCCATTGATGCATACTGACTGCACCAACAGGGCTTTGAGTTCACATTCCGCCACACATTGCCACACTCTAGACTGTGAGGAGGGAATATATGTCAAAGTACGGAGAAAACTGTGCACATGAGGCACTTACCTGCTCTTCTGGTGCACCATAGAACTGCTCATAGAGGGGTAGGACCTCAGACACCAGCTTATCCAACTCCCCTGGTGAGAAGGCTGGGGCCCTATCACCTGCTGGACGTGGCATGATTACTCCCATAGGCGTTACACAGCAGCTCAGGTAGTAGAGGTCTTGCTGGCAGCAGTGTCAGGTGTCAAGTGAGAGATTTTGATGAATATGGCGGCCACGATTGCCACGTACATGGCCGTCACTGCCGGCGGACACAGTCATTGGCCTACGTCCACCACTGGCATCACTGTTAGCCTATGGCTTTGTTCACCGCGGTTGCAACCGCCTACCACCATAGCGACTTCCGCTGGCGGTTGTGGGCGGTTCCTATTGTCCTGTGGAGTAGATCAGGCATCTGCCATTTTAGAGGCCTGAAATGTGTTATATGGCTCAGACAAAAGCATCACACAACGGAAATACTTGGGTTTTACCTCAATAACTGGATGTCTTTTCCAATCATGTAGCTCCTACCACTCAAACACCATTGTTGTACAATGCTAGGCATTTATGGTGATTTGCATTGGGGCACAGTCCTCCCCCACCCTCCCACCCCCGCGACAGAGGTCAGTTTAATGCTTGGGACATCAAGTCACAGTCCGAGAGGCATGTTTTGTTGCATAATTGGAGATGAGCAGTTACATGGTGTGTACACACGTATGGTAAAGCAAGGGGGTGACATGTGACTGCCTTGTGATAATCAGTTGAGATGTATCATGTCCATACCGCAATACATGTCTTGTCACACTTTTAACATTGACATGCATCCTGTATGTTGCAGGGGACAC
This sequence comes from Pleurodeles waltl, assembly GCF_031143425.1. Taxonomy (NCBI): domain Eukaryota; kingdom Metazoa; phylum Chordata; class Amphibia; order Caudata; family Salamandridae; genus Pleurodeles; species Pleurodeles waltl. The sequence goes on from NC_090448.1 coordinate 44,559,043, forward strand.
ATTGAATCATTGCAATACTCATTTCTTGTCATACCTAGGTACCCAGGGAGGGGAAGGATCAGACAACCTCCTGTCTATCGTCCACTGCCAGAACTTCAGACAATGGAAGAATGCCACATCATCCAGATCTACCGTCTGAATCGGCTAACAATTGTGGACCTATGTCGTCAGTAGGAGCCAGATCTGATGCCTGCCAATCACCATCCAAAGAACATACCACAGATTACACACGTAATGGCAGATTAGCACATCCTGGCCACAAAGTCCTTCCAAAATACAGTGGCCCCATCTGCTGGGATGTCCCAGCCTATGTTCAGTCTGGTTTTGAAGGATGTACTCTCAGCAATGTTGAAACACCTGGTCAGCTATATCCACTTTCCTCAATGTGAGGATTTGACCCATGTGAAGGCTGACCTCTATGGTTTGGCACACATCCCAAATATTGTAGGAGCCATTGATGGTACACATGTTGCCTTGGTCCCACCGCATGGCAATGAACAAGTGTACCACAACAGAAAGAGCATCCATTCCATCAATGTCCAAATGGTTTGTTTGAGGGATTTCTACATTTCACAAGTCTGGGCCCATTTTCCGGGTTCAGTCCATGATGCCTTCATTATGCTGAACAGAGCAATCCTCCAACTGATGTCACAACTGTACCCAGAGAGGGCCTGGCTTCTTGGTAACTTAAATCTGTCCTGTTTGTGTGTGTGCAATATCTGCTGCAACAAATCCAATGAGAGGGACTCATAGTTGCACATGTGTTCGCTCCAGAACATGGGACTCTGCATACCCAAACCGTCCATGGTTGTTGACACTGGTGAGGAACACAACTACGCCCGGGGAAGTCCACTTCAACGATGCTCATTGAAGAACTCGGCATGTCGTGGAGTGGGCTTTTGGGCTCCTGAAGGCCAGATTTAGGTGCCTGGACAAGACAGGTGGAGCCCTCCTCTACTCACCTGAAAAAGTGTGTAAGATCATTGTGGCCTGCTGCATGCTCCACAGCATTGCCCTGTGGAAGAATGTCATATACATCCCAGATGAGGGGAAGCTAGCATTGCCACCGGGTGGGAATCCTGAAATGCCAAGTGAGGGTGACAGTGACCAGGAGGAAGGTGAAGACTTGTGGACAGATCTCATAAATCACTACTTTACCTGATTGTGAGTAAGTATTGTTATGTCATCACTGTGACTGTATGAGGAACTGTAATTGTCAGGATGTGTGGAGTGGGGTGTTTCCCCCAGATTGTGGATGTTATGCTTTGCAGTATACATCCAAACTTTGCTTGCTAAGTCAGACTTGAACATTGCACTACCTTGATTATATGTAGGGTTTGTGTCAGTCTCATTGCAATGAAAGTGTATCCACTGATCTTTGTTATGACCTTATGGCCATAGGTATACATTTTCAACCTAAAGTCCTTGCATTGTTTTTTTTCCAGATACCTTCACCATGCCCTTCTCATGTTGGTATTTCAGAGTCTTGACATTGCCTGGTAGCTGATGCTGTTCTGACATCGAAAGAGGACATGGATTGATCCAGGTAATGTTGGTCAGAGATTTAGGGTGTCTGAGTCCTGTGCCAAGGCAGCTTGGACAGTGTGTGGATGGAAATCTGTAGTGTAGGATACGCTTGTTTGATGTGGTGTGTTGGTCTAATTGTCAAATGTGTGCGATCATTTGGCCTTGAGATATGTTCTTTAACCAAGTGAAATCCATACATTCCCCTTTCGCATTGTGTTCACAGTGATCCCCTATGACCTTTTTGTAGCTGTAGATGTGTTTCCTCATTGCAGGCCAGAGTGCCTGTGTCACAAGACTGACATAGGTTGTATCATACCCCCAGAACTTTGTCATTATAATGGGATTGACCTATGATCAGGGATTGTTGTACTGCCCTCTGTCTGTGCCATGGCTTATGTTATGTTGGCAGACCATGTTTTGTTATGTGATAAAGTTCAGGCTGGTGACAACATCCACTAATCTGTTAGCCTATTCTAGGGAACAAGGTCTGACAAAGCCCTTTCTTATGTGGTCTGGGGGATGGTACCTTGGAATATCTGGCCTGCTTAAACATGGTTCAGGTATTCTTGAATGTGACGGTCCAGAGATTTTGACAGCCTATGAGCTGTACAGTGCAATAAAATATGTGGTGTGATCAGTCACTTGTATCAGTGTGTTGCTATTAATCCTCAGCATGCCACTACCTGTGACATATCCCTCATTCCATTACCATCTTATATCTTCCTCATGTGCATCAGAAGGGCTTACATCTCAACATTTCAACATGTGAAACAGTAGCAAGCAGGCAATATTTTCCTGATTGGTGAGTTTCTTTACACAGGGGCAGGAAATAAAAAAACTGATGCTACAGAAAATGAAAGTGAGGGAATCAGTCATGGAGTATGAAATCATATAGTAGATGCCACAACATTTGGAGTCCAAAGTCGAGTGTCCTTCTACCATGGATGATGGAATGTGGTTGGAGAAAAGGCAACAGAGTGAATAATTGGCACACAAAGGAGTGAAATCAGGAAGCTGTCACTTGCTGGCAGTAGTTGGTATCTTGCTATCTGCATCTCCTGGAGTCTTGGGTGGACGGTCCTGCTTGTGGGGGGTTCTGTAGCTACAGAGGCAGGGGTGTCTGAGGTGGTTTCTGCCCCTGACAAGGCTTACTGGTGTCGGAACAGGTTGCCCTGATGGGCCAGAACCATCCTCAACGTCAAGACATCTAGGGGTGTTGTCGTCACTAAGGCGTTCATCCATGGGAGTAGTGGCAGTTGCTTTAGTGGTCTTGGTGTTCCCAGTGGCAGTTCAACCTGTTGATGTGAGAGATACAATGTTACAGGTTGCATTGCCACCGGGTTGCATTGTGACATCTGCTTCCAATAGTTTACAGTGACAAATAGCCAAGGCCATGGACACATTGAATTGGCAGGTTTTCCTTATGTGACTGGTACACATGCTATCAATTGTATAGGCCTAACATTTCTGAGATATACCAGTTCCATTTCAGTCAACCAGCTGCAGAATGTATGAGTTCATCGACACTTGGGGGATGGTCATAGACTTACATCTTGCCAGCAGTGCAGGTAAAACAGTGACTGGTTAGGATGTGGTTTTAATCCTTTTAAGCCCTAGTTGTCTGTTATGAAGGCAGACCCTGGACATTTTTGTATATGCCATTGTAGTCATTTTGTGGTCAGTGCACTGAGAATGTGTCTGCTGTCAATACCATTCAGGTAATGCATTTTGAGGTTTTTGGATCATGCTTTTTTGGTGCACACAGGTTGAGCTGTCTTTCCTGGCCACAGTAAGTTCATCTTGGCTTAGTTACTCAACATGGATCTAGGTGTTTAGCCACACCACAGAGTGTACCATGATCTGTCTCTTGGTCCCTCCCAGGTGAGTAAAGTTCCTTTGTGAGTTCACAGACAGATGCATTGTGACATATGTACAGTGTACTGGTGATTGGAGTCACAGGGACTGGCCCTCCAGGAATTTACAGTCATGTTACTCCAAGTACTACACAGTATACACAGGTTACTCTCCTAGGTGTGTACACTACAATTGTAAGTTCACAAACTAGGATATTGGGACAGAGGCACACTGGGCTTGTGTTTGGATTTTGTGAGACAAAGCCTCCTGGCCTTAGCAGTCATGTCACTCCCTGTATTCATGCAAATATTTTATGTCATCCCCCCCGATGAGTGCACTTCATGTGAGGGTTTCCAAAGAAGGGCATTTTGGCAAGTGTACACTGGACAGGTGTTTGGTGTGACAGTAAGGGAGTCTCCTGTGAGTTGCAGTCATATAACTGCCTGTATTACTCACACTAAATTGACGGTTTCCTCCAAGGTGAGTACACTTCAGTGATGAGTTGGTACACTGGGGTATTTTGGTTGAGGACATAGGCCCTCATTACAACTTTGATGGGCGGCGGAGGCCGCCCGCCAAAGTTGCGCCGCAGGAATACCGCACCGCGGTCTGAAGACCGCGGCCGGCATTCCAAGTTTTCCCCTGGGCTGGCGGGCGGCCGCCGAAAGGCCGCCCGCCAGCCCAGGGGAAAACGACCTTCCCACCATGAAGCCGGCTCGTAATCGAGCCGGCGGAGTGGGAAGGTGCGACGGGTGCTACTGCACCCGTCGCGTATTTCACTGTCTGCTATGCAGACAGTGAAATACAAGTGGGCCCTCTTACGGGGGCCCCTGCAGTGCCCATGCCATTGGCATGGGCACTGCAGGGGCCCCCAGGGGCCCCACGACTCCCCCTCCCGCCATCCGGTTCCCGGCGGGAGAACCGCCAGGAACTGGATGGCGGGAGGGGGAGTCGGAATCCCCAAGCCGGCGCAGCAAGCTGCGCCGGCTTGGAGGATTCCTTGGGGGCAGCGGGAAACCGTCGGGAGACCGCCAGTTTCCCTTCTCTGACCGCGGCTAAGCCGCCGCGGTCAGAATGCCCCGCGGGGCACCGCCGGCCTGTCGGCGGTGCCACCGTGTCCCGCGGCCCTGGCGGTTACAAACCGCCAGGGTCGTAATGAGGGCCATAGTTTTGGAGTCTTGATTTGGAGAGCACTGCCTGCTGTGAGTTGCAGTCCTTTCACTCTCACTGCTTTACAATACCTTGTCAGCTGCCAACTACCCCAATAAGTACACAACTTATGAGCTTTGAAATGCTGTTGTCTTCAGGGAAGGGAGTGCTGTGCTGGTGTTTGTAGTAATAATAGCAGTTCCTTCTGGCCTTATCAATTATGTCAGTGTTTGTACTACCCAACCTTTCATGTGAGTACACTTCAATTGTGAGTTCTGGGACAAGGGTCATTTGAGCAGAGGACACTGCGGTGGCTAAGTGAAGTGACAGCAGTGGTGCCTCCTGGCCTTATCAGTCCTATCAGTGCTTGTACTACCCACACATACCGATATCAACCTTTCAGATGAGTACCCTTCAATGGTGAGTTCAGGGACAAGGATCATTTGAGCAGGGATACTGTGGTGGCTGAGTGGAGTGACAGTAGCAGTGCCCCCTGGCTGTATCAGTCCTGTAAGTGCCTGTGCTACCCACACACTATACAGATGTCATCCCCTCAGGTGGGTACACTTCACTAGGGATTTGCCAAACAAAGGAATTTTGAGTATGATACACTGTTGTTCCCCCAGGTAAGTCTAATTCACATGTGAGATGCCAGACTGGAGTCTATGGACCAGTGGACAGTGGGCTGGTGAGTGGGGTGACAGGAAGGTGGCAAAAGGTGAGCAGTGAACATGCATGACAATATATTTTGGTGAGAGATTTTATTGTTGTAACTTCCCCGACTCCTCTCCCCCAGGCATTCCTGTCAAGCCTTCAGGATGCAGGATGGACAAGACCTTCTCCTCCCAGGATGTGAGTTGTAATAGAGGAGGTAGGGGAACGCCACCAATCTTTTGGATCTGCAGCTGGTGCCTGGATGCCATAGAATGGAACTTCCACCTCTCCCTGATGTTGTCCCTTGTGCGTGAAGTGGTGCCTACAGAATTCACTCTGTCGACTATCCTTTGCCACATTTCCATTTTGCTGTTGATAGTAGTGTGCTGGACTTGTGCTCCAAATAAATGTGGCTCTGCTCTTATTATTTCATCCACCATGACTTTTAACTCATCAGCAGTGAATGGGGCATTTTTCTGGGGTGATATGGTGGTGCTAAGGGAAAGGATTGAAATTAACAAATGACGGTAAGATTGTGAAGTTGGGAAGTGCAAATGGATATGACTGAAAAAAAAAGTGTGGAGAGTGTGATATGTGATGTGAGAAAAATTGCAGGGGTACCTATTCTAATTATATATTTGTTTCTATTGTGCACTCTGGTTACAGTGTGTTGCGTTGTAGATGCAAATGGTTGTGGGGTGTGTTTTATAGTGTGCTTTGCAGGTATGTTGAGTGTGGCAATGTGTATCAGCTGTGTTGTTTTCAAATCCATCCAATGTGGTGTTCTGTATTACTGTGGTGACCGCAAACCACAATGGTTTGTAGCGCCATTGGTAGACTGCCATGGCTGAACCGCCACTGTGACTTTTGACTTGTAATACTTACTGGTTGGTCGCGGGGCCGTCGGCGCTGGTGGTCGGACTGCCTATTCCAAGCCCTCCCTGGGACTGGCTGTCTTGCGTTTTTGGCTGACTTTTGGCGGTCCTCCCTGTGCAACTCGAAATACAGCGGTCTGCATGACTGCCAACATGGCGGTCTTTTGGCGTACGCCACTATGGTAGTCTGGTGGTTTGACCACCAAACAAGTAATGAGGCCCATAGTGTGCTCAGCCCAAACTTAGGTGGTCATTATGAACAAGGCAGTAAATACCGCCCGCCGGCGGTGGCGGTAACTACCGCCAACATGCTGGCCGTCCGGATCGCCAAATAATGAAGCCAATGAGAAACAAGTAGTGGTCCATCCACACACGCTATCTTTGTAGTCCCGACGTGGACGTAGGAGGCCGCCCACAGGTCGGTGTAAAGGTCCTAACCACCCACCAAATAATGAAACACGAGACCGCCATCAGTTCCGGGGCGGGAACCACCGCCAGGCAAAACGTGGCGGAAACGAACAATATAAAAGGACACACTCACCGGAGGCACACACAACGCAGACATGGAGAGAGATTTAAAAAATAATGCCAGTGCTGCTCCTTGCCAAATACCTCCAGGACAGTGACTGCTGACGAAGACTACGACAGTGAGTACGGCAACCTAGTACACATTGGAAGAAAGAGCACAGTTACACATACACCCCACCCATCCTGCAACGCACCCCCAACCCCTCCCACATCCCAAGCCAAACATACATCAACAAAATGTACTTACCAGACACAAGACAACAAAGACCTGCACCAAGGTACACACACATGTGCACATCACCCCTCCATAATGAAACGCTGAACAACGTCACCATATTGTGCCAACAGCACTACTGGGCACTGAAACTTTATTTACAAAGATATTACGTCATGTCCAAATAAGGCCATTGGCCAGTCCATTACAAATAGCCTGAAGGGCCAAAACAGGCAGAACTTGACTCCCTCATGTGCAAAGGGTACACCACTTAAAAGGGGCATCAATGGGGCAGCCAGGCACCTCAGGGAACAGGGGCAGGGGAAGGCGGGGTGGGGACTTACGTCTGGAGGGGGGGCTTGGGCTTAGATTTGGGAGGAGGAGAGGGTTTGGGCTTGCCCTTGGAAGGAGGGGGAGTGGGCTTGGACCCACAGGTGGCAGAGGGACCTGGGGCAACATGGGGCTTCTTTCTCCCTGGGGAAGGGGCACGGGAATGGGAAGGGCGGACTTGGACATGGAAGGAGTGGACTGGGCAAGGAGATGGGCACGGGGTAGGCCAGTGGGTTCGAACAGGTCAATACGGGAAAGGAAATTCTTCTTAGGGGTAGTTGGAGGGGATTCAGAGGCAGGTCTGGGAGTGGAGGTTGATGGAGTGCTTGTATCATGTGTATGCAGGTGCCTGTTAAGTATGCTGATGTGTGGTGGATGTGTGTGGTGTGGATGTCTCACACTTTCACGCAGCACCTACAACATTTGTCATGACTGTGCCCCTGACTAGTGGCCATTACCCCAGAATACACCCACATAAAACACAAACCTGATACACTGTGTGGAGTACACCCATGAGAGACCATGCCCAGCCAATGCATTTACAAGTCCATGAGGCCACAAAGCATACCATATGTCAGAAAGGGGACCCCCCCATGTGCCTATTGAGACTACCCAAACTAGCCCTCAAACCTTTCCAGGGACTTTGAGGGGGCAGAACTGCAGGAACACACATGTCCAAGTGCCTGGCACTAGAATGCATACATACCACAGCACCAACATACATCCATCAAAGCAGTATCACAACAGTGTAGGTACTCACCCACTTGTGGCTGCTGTGCTGCCTTCAAGCGACCATCCAAATCTGGATATGCCACCGCCAGAATGCAGGCCATTAGGGGGGTCAGGGTCCAACGGGCACCCTTTCTTGTTGGGAGGCTTTTCCCAGCTGGGCGTCACTGGTCTTCCTGGCCCAGCACCTCGGGTCCTCCCATCGCTTCCTACAGTGGGTGCTCCGCCAGTTGTAGACCCCCAAGGTCCGCACCTCCTTGGTGATGGCTTGCCACAGGCCTTTCTTTTGATGGGCACTGACCTGCATGGGACACACAGAGCAAAAAAAACACGTCAGTATGTGTGCACTGAAAACAGATAACATGCCATTCCCTATGGAACGGTTATTGTTGAAAGGCAAGTTATCAACTTACATAGAGTACATACCAGACAGTCTACGGCTGGGCAGTCACACATCAAACCCACATGCATACAGGCATCCGCCGCAATCACACACATCTAAGGATGAGAGATGCCAACTCGCCTGCTCCTCTGGTCACCTATACAACTTGGCATACAGGGGTAGGACCCCGTCCACCACCTTCTCCAGCTCCTTCGCATTGAAGGCCGGGGCCCGTTTCCCTGTGACCCGCACCATGACCAGAGTCAGGACACAGCAGCACACGCAGTGGAGTACTAGCCTGCACGGGAATTAGGAGTCAAGGGTCTGACGAAATGGCATAGGTACAGCGGCAGTGTGCTCCGTCACCACCTGCGGCGATCATGATTGGCGCAGGTTCCCCATTGACAACCATGTAATCCAATGATCGGGTGCACGGCTGTGAACACCGCCTTCCGCCATGACCACTAATGAATGAAGTCACTTCCACTCTCTCATACCTGGATGACAAAATGGCAGGAGGCTGCCATTTTGCTACCACCACGTCAACATAGCCTGGCCCGGGCCCTCATCCAGGGCCTCAAAATCGCCACCCTTAGTCGCTTGCTGACATGAGTCTAGGATCCTCACATTTACCCATCTTTGGAATTGTATCTACACTGGGATGCCATTATGACAGAGTTAACTCAGCACACATATGCCTGACTGTGTACGTCATGCGTCTGTGTGTGTTACCTACGTGTCACACTTACAAAGATACAGTGACATAATGTGATGCAAGTGTATGTTTACACTCAAAATGTGTTCTTTCCTCCCCTATAGGTACAGACCCATGTGGCGAGGGAGGACCCCATCTGTTTACAGACCTCTGGTTGATTTGGAAACTATGGAGGAACATCATGTCATTGTCACCTTCACTCAACAGAGCTACTGTCCATGACCTCTGTGCATTAATGCATCCTGTACTGAAACCGGCTAATCGGAATCAGAATGCCATCCCTCCAACTGTGCAAGTGCTATGGGTGCAGGGTTCTCACAGCCAATGTTCAGCCTCATCCTGTCAAAATTCCTGGATGCATTCGTCCAATACATGCAAACATCTGTCCAGTTTCCCCAAAGGGCTGAACTTCCTGCCATCAAATCTGGATGTTATGCCTTTGCTAACATCCCCCATGTGATTGGTGCTATTGATGGAACCCACATAGCTCTCATACCCCCAAGAGTGAATGAACAGGTGTACAGGAATCGGAAGAACTATCACTCCATGAATATACAATTGGTGTGTACTGCTGACCAGTACATATCACATTTCAATGCCAGGTTCCCAGGCTCAGTCCATGATTCCTTTGTCCTGGAAAATAGCAGTGTACCACACTTGATGGAACAACTACATGGGGACAGAGGATGGCTCATAGGTGAGTGTGTATTACACTGGATCTGTACATAGCTGACAGCCAGGCTATGTGCATGTAAAGTCAGTTTCCTAAGGTCCTGTTTCGCCCACTTTTACAGGTGATTCTAGCTACATCAACTTGTAATGGCTCCTGACACCTGTGAGGAATCCCAGTACAGATGCAGAGAGGAATTATAATGAGGCCCTTGGACGTACTAGGAGGGTGATTGAGCGCACTATAGGTCACCTGAAGGCTAGATTTTGTTGCCTCCATCTCTCTGGGGGATCCCTGTGCTATGTCCCTGACAAGGTGTGTAAGATAGTGGTGGCCTGCTGCATGCTGCACAGCTTGGCTGTGAGGAAAGCTATCCCCCTTCTGGAAGAGGCGGGTGCTGTCCAACCAGCCCAGCAACCTCAGAGAGGGGATGAGAGTGATAGTGAGGAAGAAGAGGGGGAAGATATCAACTCCAGGAACCAGCTGATATGCCTATACTTCCAGTGACTATAAGGTACTGTTCAATGATGCTGATGTCTTCACTGCATAGTTTCAGTCTGACTCATGTAATTGGTAATGTGGTGTTTATAGTCAGTGACACTGTTAACTGATGACTGAAGTGGCATGTGGCAGGTAACCCAATATTGTGTACAGTGTGACATTCTTCAGACACTACAGTGAGTTGGATCCCCTCCTGCAATAAAGGTATGATTATGAAATTGACTGGCTCATGCATACACACTCACAATTGATATCTCATACTGATGAGGGACATACAACTTGAGTGCATAGATGTATTTATCAAATGACAAAATATACATATTTTGTGGGACAGTGATAGGGAGGGGGCACATGGTGCATATCCATACTCAGGTACATATGCTCAGCTGTTGGTAGCACTGGGTTTTGTTCCATGTGGTCATTGGTAGATAGTGTGATGGCAGCGGCATGCCAACAAGGGAGCACAGTGGCACACAAGGGAGACAGTTCAGGGCAGAGTCACTTCCTAGTGGTGGTCTTGGTCTTGGCTGGTGTTTCAGTGGCATGTCTGGGTTTGAGGGCACGTTTGCGAGGCTGAAGCTAGGCTGCAGGGGTAAGGGTGCTGGTTTCCTGTGTGTCCTCTGGCAGTGTCACCAGTCCAGTAGCTGCTGCAGATATAGAGGGCAGCGCAGTGTCCTGGATAGTGGTGGGGGCTTGCAGGTGGGTGGAGAAGAACTCAGGCTGGCTGTGGTACTGGTGCTGCAGCACCCCTGCCATGGAGGCCATGGTGGCATTAAGCTGTTTCCATTGCTCCATTGCCTCTTGGTGGTGGTGTGCTACCTGCAGCCTCTGATTCTGCTCCAACGTGGCCAGGATCAGGCCCATCCTGTCCTGGTATGGTGGTATGCGCCTAGGACCTCAGATATCACCTCCTGGGCTGCTGCATCCATTCTATGGCCACCCCCCTTGGCCACTGATGTCCTCCCACTGGGCCTAGCCCCCTGTGCCTGTGTTCCCTTCACAGGTATGGCAGTCCCACTTGCACTGGGCCTTTCATCATCCTGCCTGTTGGTGGGTGGAAACTCTGGCCTCTGTACATGTTGGCCGCCAGTCCTTGGCCAGGAGACACTGGTGGTAGGGCTGTTAGTGGTGACAACGGTGAACAGAAGAACGCCAGTGGTGGTAGACTGGGAACCACCGAATTATGATGCCAAAAAGTCAAACCTCCAAAAATCCTGCAACCTCCACCCACCGCCAGGGCCCACAACGGCAGAAAGGCAGTACACCCCACCCCACCCCGCCAGCGCCATGCAGACAAATCCTCCGCCCACCAAATAAAGAAGCACAAATCATCGTGGCGGATAGTGCATGCTGAACGACCATTGGCGGTACGGACCGCCACGGCCAGCAATGGGACCCATCAACATCAAATGCACACATTGGCAACTTTTAAACCCACACACTTGACACACATCCACAACACTATTAAATACCCACACACATACCCCACAATCCTTTGCAGTGCCAATAGCACGACTGAGATTGACAACACAACACGCATACACTAAACACAACATAACACAAGTCACACGCACAAATACACCACCAAAACACATTCATACCCCAAACACCTTTATAAGCCACGCACACAACCACACGACTGCACCCTCACCAATGCACTCACAACACACCACCCACAACACACACCATGGCACCCCCGCTTCACAGATAGGGAGCTAAGGACCATGCTGAACGAAATACTCAGGGCTGAGCCACAACTATTGGGGTCACAGGTGCAGCAGACACCCGTGGCCAGGAAGGTGGAGCTATGGCAGACAATAGTCAACAAGGTCAACACAGTGGGAAACCATTCACGCACAAGGGATGACATCCGGAAGAGATGGAACGACCTACGCAGGAAGGCTCGGTTAATGGCATCCAGGCACAACATCGCCGTACAAAAGACTGGTGGCGGTTCCCCGCCTACACCCTCCGAATACACCGACTGGGAAGAGAAGGTCCTGGCTATCCTGCACCCAGAGGGCCTCACTGGACTTACTGGAGGACTGGACTCGGGTAAGTCAACTACTATACCTAAACATCCACCCCACCCATAATGCATGTATCACCCCATCCCTCTCACTACCACCAGGACCCCATTCACAGCCAGTCCACAACACCCACATCCAACTAGCCTGCATGCCCACTATCCCACAAACAGACCTCCATCCTGCCCCCTGTGCACAGTCACCTACCCCTACATGGATTCCCAGTGACACTACAGCACCCACAATGCACCTCCACCCCCCACATAAAATGCAAAGAAATGTACACGAAGGGACCTTGCATGCCACTAAAGGGGAATATAAGCACAAAATAGGGCAGAGTAGTGCATCAATTGCCAAAAAAGTACCTGACACCCACATGTCCATTCCCCCCCCACATGCACCACCACCCTTGCCACCTGGGCGGAAACACCAAGGAGTGCCAACGCCCCACATGAAGACAGAGGCCCCACTCAGGAGAGTGCAGAGGGATGTATGGAAATTGAGGAATACCCTGGCCAATCACACAGTCCTGGACTGTGACCCTCCAAGTTCATAATGAGGGCCTTGGACACTATGGGAGGGTGCTTGAATTTGCAGGGGTTCATATTTACTATTCCCACCCAAGAGAGAGATACTTGGTGGACCATGGGAGGTTCAGATTTACTATTTGGACTCCAAACTTAACCACATTGGGAAGAGAGTTGGACTTGGGGGTGAGAAGTGGAAATTAGATTTACTATTCCTACTCCAAATGTAGCCATGTTAGGGAAAGCGTTGGACTTCAGGGGGAGGTCATGTTTTCTATTTCCACTCAAACTTAACCACATTGTGAAAAGGCTTGGACTTCGGGGTATCAGATTTACTATTCACACTTCAAACATTTGGGAATGTGTTGGACTTTGGGAAGATTAGATTTTCTATTCTCACTCCAAACGTAACCACATGGGTAAAAGTGTTTAACTTTGCAAGGGGTCATGTTTACAGTTCCTTCTCCAAACTTAGCCGCATTGGGGAACCTGTTGGACTTTGCATAGGGACAGGTTAAATAATCTCGCTTAAGATTTAGTTACAGTGGAGAAAGTTTCTGAATTTAGGAAGGTCCTAGGTAGGGAAACCCTGCTCACAGCAATTTACTTATTATTCGTACAAAATGTAAAGTCAAATGTCTTATGCTGAGTACTTTCAGAGAGGCATGCTTCATGAGCTATGTGAGGATAGTGTGTTCTTCTTGTACTCTTTCTTATGTTTTGTTTTTTCCTTGTCAGAAGTTTATTTCCAGAGCTATATATTGAATATTTTTCCATCAGAAAAAAACACATTTATAATTCACAAGCTGCTATAAACGGCGTTAGGTTACCCATAAGGTTTGGTTTATACACCTGAGTATTTTCACAATGAAGAAGCTTAACTAAACAATACTGCCTTGTTCCACAAATCTCACTGCTTACATTGTTGTGGCTAAACAGGAGAATGACAGTAAAGCAGTTCATTCGGGATCCCTTTTCCATATTGAGTTGTCCCCTTTTCTATGATGTCTACACATATTTGGTCGCAGTGTGTAGGCCTGGGTGGACTCTGTGGAAGTGCAGAAAACAATCTGCCGCGCTACGTGGAGTTCCACGAGCGGCGAAGTTTGGGTAAGTTATGCTGTTCGTGCTGATTTTCAGCAATAGGTGTTTTTTCTTCTGCACTGTCAAATCAGCGTTACTGGCATCATGCGGCCTGCCAGAGGGCGCTAACTTCTTTCTGCCGCTTGAATAGATTTTCTCCTCGAGCAGCAGCTTCCTCAATGCGAGCGGCAGCTTTCTCAATGTGATCGGTAGTGACCTGCAGCGACCGCCCGCATTCAAAAATCTCACTCGTGAACTTAGCGATTTCTCTCACTCGCCAACTTAATGTTGGCAAGCCACCTGAGAGAAAAAACGTGGACTTCTTCGCCCATCCCTTCCAGTGTGAAAAGGAATGCATCAGCACTGATTACATTATCACAGACAATTCTCAGGCCTGATGTGCATGTCTTAAGTTTGTCAGCGATATTCAGTAACACATTTTTAAAAATGTTCAATTTTATTTATTGTTTGATTTTAATTATGTATATTTTGATGTCTTTTTGAAAATAATTATAAATTCATTTGTATGGAACTGATTCCATTAATGAATGTGTTTTAGTGTAGCATAGTCAACTACACCACCTGTGGGTGCGAGACCAAATTCTTCCATTGCAGTTGTTCTCAGGTAACCTCTAGGTGGACAATCGTTTCCTACAATTAAGGCATTCTTTTTAATTTGTTGGCAGTATTCGTAGTTTGTGTGAATGGAAGAAGAGGTTAAAAAAAAGTGAGACGCAGAAGTAGCACAATGAAGCGCAAGGAACTTGAATGAATATCATTGATGTCATGCGTGGTATTCTGGTCTGAAGAAGGTCATTTAATGATTCTCTCTTTCCAGAATCGTATGATGTAGAGTAATTGACCCTCAAACTGTCCTCTCTGTAGTCATTGCTTCTAGTATTTCCCTGGAAAGGCAATGGTTGCCCCTGTCCATAACATATTCATTTTTCCTATCTTCATTTTATTTTTGGGTTTTTCTACAGCACCGACTATTGCTCCGCATGGGGCGTCAGAGCACTTTACAAGTACAATAGACATTATGTAACATTTTGTTTGTTAATAATATAGAGGTAAATGTATCAGTGTCAAAATAAATTGATGTGCCTGGGGAGCTCATGTCAGAGTCGCTTAATATTCCAAGAGGTCCATAAATAACATAGGGGGTGATTCTGACCCCGGCGGTACTAGACCGCCGGGGCCAGGGTCGGCGGGAGCACCGCCAACAGGCTGGCGGTGCCCCGCAGGGCATTCTGACCGCGGCGGTTTGGCCGCGGTCAGAAGAGGAAAACCGGCGGTCTCCCGCCGGTTTTCCGCTGCCCTTCTGAATCCTCCATGGCGGCGCAGCTCGCTGCGCCGCCATGGGGATTCAGACACCCCATACCGCCATCCTGTTCCTGGCGGTTCGCCCGCCAGGAACAGGATGGCGGTATGGGGTGTCGTGGGGCCCCCGTAAGCGGGCCCCACTTTGAATTTCACTGTCTGCATTGCAGACAGTGAAATTCGCAACGGGTGCAACTGCACCCGTCGCACCTTCCCACTCCGCCGGCTCCATTCGGAGCCGGCTTCCTCGTGGGAAGGGTGTTTCCCACTGGGCTGGCGGGCGGCCTTTTGGTGGTCGCCCGCCAGCCCAGTGGGAAACCCAGAAGGTCTGGAGGGGGGAACTCTGGCGGGCGGCCTCCGCCGCCCGTCAGAGTTAGAATCACCCCCATAGTTTTCCTCATTCCAGGAGGGCCTTAGACCACATAGTTTTTTGGGGCAGTGGATGTCTTTTTAAGTCATGGTATAGATAGGTATACATGCTGCAGTGTGATCATTTCAGGTCTGTAGCTGGGTGCTTTTAGATGTGGTTCATCCTGGTTGTTTATTGTGGGCCCCTAAGGATTGCAGGTCTCAGTCCCTGTTTGTGCCATTCTAGTGTTAGGCAGACATCATTGCTTTTGTGGGACCCTGAGGTTAGTGGGTCTTCGGTTTGTGTTTTTACCAATTTCATGCTAAGGATCATCTGATCAGTGGTGTATCCTCGTTCATGTGGGATCTTGGATAGGCTTTTAGATTCATCTATACTTGCTCAGTTGTTGAGTTAAGCTTCAGTAGGGGTGGTCCCTTGTTTATTAGTTTTGATATACCCAGATATAAAGCTACTGGAAGAATGTAGTGGGCCATTTAGGAGAAATTACTGTTTTTTTGGGCAGCTTTTTGCTTTTTCACTAAATAAGTTTTGACTTATGTGTAAACATGTTGTGTCTCACTTAATGTCAAACAGTGACTTCTGCAAAGCTAGTAGATTTGTCTTGAAGGTGGTAGTTTGCAGGTTTTTACTTCATGCTGGTAGCACACTAAGGACCGGATTTAGAACTCAGTAGAGGGGTCACTCCGTCACAACTGTGACGGGTATCCCATCCGCCTAAATCTAAATCCCATTATATCCAAAGGGAATTAGATTTATGTGACAGAGTAACCCCTCCGCTGAGTTCTAAATCAGGCCCTAAGTCTGAGATTTAATACACTGCAGGAAGTGTGGTCTTGAAGATGCTAAAAGAAGAGAGAGATACTTGCTGGATGCTGGTAATCAGACGGATGAGTGTGTGTTAGAAATGGGGTCTCTAGTTGGCAGTCAGTTTACACCCTGTCCAAGTAGGGACCCTCACTCTAGTCAGTATAAGGGAGTCACATACCCAAGATAACCCCTGCTCAACCCCTTGGTAGCTTGGCACAAGCATTCAGGGGTATCTCAGAGGCAATGTGTAAAGTATTTGTACACACATACATAGTAACACAGAGGAAACATCACAAAAGGACTCCACACCAGTTTAGAAAAATAGCCAATATTTATCTAAATAAAACAAGGTTTAAATGACAAAAATCCTACATACACCAATAGAAATATCACGTTTTAAAGTTAAAAGAGTCTCAATCCATTAAAGTCAATGGATGCGTTGTTTTAGCACAAAGTACCTGGTATGTGTCAAAAATAAAGCAGCAAGAGAAGGTGATGCATCAGAAAAGCAAGCAATGTGTTGAATCATTACTTGCTAGTGAGGCCGTGCATCGAATCGTTCCCCACCGGGTAGAAGATGTATCAGTTCCTTTCCCCCACAGGAGAACGATGCGTTGATTTTCGGGCACCCATCCTCAGGTCCTTCAGCTGATGTTGAAGATTTGACGTCCAGGGACGATGCGTGGAAAATCCGGATGCACAGCACCGATGGAACCACGATGAAGTGGACGAAGCATCGATTTCACAGCCGCAAGAGAGGCGCTGCAGTGATTTTTCAGCCGCGGTGCATGTGTTGCATCGATTTTTCTGCTGCAACCGCTCTGGTACATGGATTTTCACTCAGGTTGCCAGCTTCCACTTCCAAGAGCCCAGCGGCTGAATTTGGCACCTCTTGGCAAGTCAGGCCTCTCAGCGGAAGAGCCCAGGCGCTGGTAGATGAAATCACTGATGTCTCTGAGTCTTCACAACAGGAGGCAAACTCAGTTCAAGCCCTTGTAGAAATTTCACAAGGAGGATACACAGCAAAGTCCAGGCTTTGTCCTCTAAAAAGCAGAAGCAGCAACTGCAGGCTAACCCAGCAAAACACACACAGAAAATTAGTAGTACTCCTTCTCTCAGCTCTTCAGATCTCCTCCTTGGCAGTCTCCTCTTGATTCAGATGTGTTCTAAAGCTGTGGGGTCAGCAGTCCAATACTTATACTCATTTCGGCCTTTGAAGCAGGCAAACTTCAAAGGAAAATCTGTGTACTGCCCTGGTCTCAGACACACTCCAGGGTGTTGGAGACTGCATTGAGTAAGGACAGTCACAGCCTTATTCAGGGGCAGGTGTCAGCTCCTTCCACCACTCTAGCCCAGGAAGACACAACAGGATATGCAGGACACACCTCAGCTCCCTTTATGTGATTGTCTTGAGTGAATTCAAAAATAGCCCAGCTGTCAGACTGACCCAGACGTGTATTCAGCAGCCAGACAAATGGTTACGCAAGAAAATAGGCATGTTCTAAAAGTGGCATTTGCCAACTTGCAATCTTAAAACCAACTTTACCATAAGGTGTATTTTTAAATTGTGAGTTCAGAGACCCTAAACTCCAAAACTCTATCTGCTCCCAATGCGAAATGGCACTTAAAAGATATTTCAAGGCAATCCCCATGTTATCCTCGGGGAAAGATAGGCCTTGCAATAGGGAAAAACAAATTTAGCAGTATTTCACTATCAGGACATGTAAAACACACCAGTACATCACCTACCTGTTACATACACTACACCCTGCCCTTGGAGCTGCCTTGGGCCTACCTTGGGGGTGACCTACATGCAGTAAAGGGGAAGGTTTGGGATTGGCAATTGGGCACACTGGCCAGGTCGCACTGGCAGTTAAAAACAGCACACACAGACACTGCAATGGCAGGTCTAAGACATGTTTACAGGGCTACTCATGTGGGTGGCACAACCAGAGCTGTATGCCCACTAGTAGCGTTTGATTTACAGGCTCTGGGCACACAGGGTGCACTATACTAGGGGCTTACTAGTAAATCAAATATGCCAATCATGGATAACCAATCATAATCACAATTTACGCAAGGAGCACTTGCACTTTACCACTGATCAGCAGTGGTAAAGTTCCCAGAGTACCAAAACCAGAAAAAATGAAATCCAGCAGACAGTCAAAAATATAGGAAGCAGAGGCAAAAAGACAGGGGAAACCACCCCAAGGATGCCAGTTCTAACAGTGTGGAAATGTTGTAGCGCAGAGGGAGAGGTACGGTGAACAGAAAATAGGTTTTGTGTTACCATGAACACTTCATTGCTAATGTCTCATTATAAGTATTGTGACCCGTCATGGAGACCACACCTCCCAGAAAATAAGGGCACACCCAGACACCATAGAGATGCACTGTTTACATGATTCTCAATTTAAGCCCCACAAATGCGAACATTTCCATTTCTTTGTTCGCATCAAAAGCTAAAGAATGAAAGACCTTGTGAAAGTGAGAGGGAACTCTTATATTTGCCCTAGTATTCCTTAGCCTTTTGCCTCCCCTGAGATTTGAGCAAACAATATTCCAGATTGGGTGAGTGCTATTTTGAGATCTGGGTCACACTAATAACCACATACAAGGTGAGGTTCACCTGGTAGGGAGAGAGGAAAATAAAACCAGGAATTCTAAGGAATGCCAATGCATCATACATGTGTCCTTGGGTTAACACCTATTCAGAGCAAGTGTTACAAGGGGGCACACCATTGCTTACAATGGGTCCCTATGTACAGTTCAGGGCTAGTGCCCAACATAGTTTGCCCTAAGCCTGAACAGTACATCTATATTGTCTACAGATTTTATACCTATTGCCCCCTACCCTGTGGTATGGTGTGCAAATGTTCTTATGCTCTGCACACATGGTGGCTGTATGGGTGCCCTAAGGGGCACAGGAAAAGTGGCACTGCATTGGGTGCAGCTACAGTATTCCTTCTTATTGAGATACCTGTGCACATGCATGTTTAACATCTCCTAAATACCTGGTATACACTCAGCATCCACATTATATACACATGTGATGTGGCCAAGCTCACTCACGAATATCATGATGGGTAGATCATGTTGGTAAATCTGCACACATCTAGTTTGCTACAATCC